>NC_135808.1:46086093-46386093 GCF_964213995.1 Mustelus asterias | reverse complement strand
CAGCAATTGGTGCAGCAAACGGGCAAGCGGGAGGGTGGGTGGCAGAGGGTTGGGTAGATGTTGGATAGAGGATGGGGAACAAGGCAGGGCACAGGGCAGGGCAGCGAGCAAGGCAGCATGTGGATGGGGCAGTGCTCAAGGCACTGAGTGGGGCAGAGAGTGGGGGAGCGAGCACGGAAGTTTCCAGGAAACAGGAAAGCAGGGTGATTGTGTATCAGGGAGTCTGGGTCCTGATCTGTGGTATTACTGTGCGAATTGATTTTGATCGAACAGCAGTAGCTGCTACTAACTGGGGAAAGGTTAGGGCACAACTAGAAGAACCAGTTTCCAACCTTGTTGCTATGCAGAGGGCAAAAGCAGTCTGCGCTGATCTTGGACCATCTAAATATTCCGGGAGCTAACAAGTGGATCCGCCTGCTCTGCCACACTCAGTTTATCTTTAATATGAACTTCAAGAACCTCAGTGCTCAACTAGACAGCTTACAGTGCGAGAACTACTTGGATGGGTTGTGGTTATCATTGGTCACCAGTTTGCATCAGTCTGTAATTATAGCCCATCCAGGCTGGCATGACTACAGGCAGAAGGTTAAAGGGGAAAGAAGTTGCTGGTTAGGGAGAAGCTGGAATGGACAAACTGGGAGAAAACAGGAAATGGTAACAGGGGTTGAGACAATCTCTTTCTCCTTCTTTAACACAGACATTTACTGTTGCAACATTTCACAGGAAAAGATCATCACATATTTCACGCTCAAACACCAGGCAGAATGACAAATATTACCGAAAAGAAACAGACATACCTTCCGCCGCCCACTCCTGTCCTTGTACACAAGCACGTAGTTCTCAGTCTCAGCCTGGGAGGGAAGCCAGGAGATCAGCGCGCTCCTTCGACTAACCTCACTGATGGACAGGTTTCGCGGAGGATCCAGAGCTGTAAGGGAGGCACGGAGAAGTAAGGAAGAGGCAGAGCAGAATCAAGAACTCACAATGATACTGGAATCTAGAGAGAGAGCTCACAGTGATACTGGAATCTAGAGAGAGAGCTCACAGTGATACTGGAATCTAGAGAGAGCTTACAGTGATACTGGAATCTAGAGAGAGAGAGCACACAGTGAAATTGGAACCTAGAGAGAGAGCTCACAGTGAAATTGGAACCTGGAGAGAGAGCTCACAGTGAAATTGGAACCTGGAGAGAGAGCTCACACTGATAATGGAATCTAGAGAGAGAGCTCACATCATACTGGAATCTAGAGAGTGAGCTCACATTGAAACTGAAATCTAAAGAGAGAGCTCACGTCATACTGGAATCTAGAGAGAGCTCACAGTGATACTGGAATCTAGAGAGAGCTCACAGTAATATTGGAATCCAGAGAGAGAGCTCACAGTGATGTTGGAATCTAGAGAGAGCTCACAGTAATATTGGAATCCAGAGAGGGCTCACAGTGATATTGGAATCCAGAGAGGGCTCACACTGAAATTGGAAACTAGAGAGAGGTCACAGTGATATTGGAAGCTAGAGACAGAGCTCACAGTGATAATGGAACCTAGAGAGAGCTCACAGTGATGTTGGAATCTAGAGAGAGCTCACAGTAATATTGGAATCCAGAGAGAGCTCACACTGAAATTGGAAACGAGAGAGAGGTCACAGTGATATTGGAAGCTAGAGACAGAGCTCACAGTGATAATGGAACCTAGAGAGAGCTCACAGTGATATTGGAATCAAATGAGAGCTCACTGTGATGTTGGAATCTAGAGGGAGAGCTCACAGTGATACTGGAATTTAGAAAGAGAGGTCACAGTGTTATTGGAATCGAGAGAGAGAGCTCACAGTGATATTGGAATCAAGAGGGAGAGCTCACAGTGATACTGGAATTTAGAAAGAGAGGTCACAGTGTTATTGGAATCGAGAGAGAGAGCTCACAGTGATACTGGAATCTAGAGATGGAACTCACAGTGATATTGGAATCTCGAGAAAGCTCACAGTGATATTGGAATCTAGAGAGAGATAGCTCACAGTGATACTGGAATCCAGAGAGGGAGCTCACAGTGATATTGGAATCTAGAGAGAGAGCTCACAGTGATATTAGAATCTAGAGAGAGAGCTCACAGTGCTCTGAAATTGGAATCCAGAGAGAGCTCACAGTGATCTTGGAATCTCGGGGGAGGTCACACTGAAATTGGAATCTAGAGAGAGCTCACAGTGATATTGGAATCTAGAGGGAGCTCACGGTGATATTGGAATCAAGAGAGAGAGCTCAGAGTGATACTGGAATCTAGAGAGAGAGAGCTCACAGTGATACTAGAATCCAGGGAGAGTGCACACTGAAATTGGAATCTAGAGAGAGCTCACAGTGAAACTCGAATCTAGAGAGAGCTCACAGTGATATTGGAATCCAGAGGGAGCTCACAGTGATATTGGGATCAAGAGAGAGCTCAAAATGATATTGGAATCTAGAGAGAGCTCACAGTGAAATTTGAATCTAGAGACAACTCACAGTGATATTGGAATCGAGAGAAGGAGCTCACAGTGATATTGCAATTCAGAGACAGAGCTCACAGTGATACTGGAATCTGGAGAGGCAGCTCACAGTGATAATGGCATCGAGAGAGCGCTCACAGTGATATTGGAACCTAGAGAGAGCTCACAGTGATATTGGAATCTAGAAATGGAGAGCACACGGTGGTATAGGAATCAAGTGAGAGCTCACAGTGATATTGGAATCTAGAGAGAGGGCTCACGTCATACTGGAATCTGGAGAGAGAGCTCACAGTGATATTGGAATCTAGAGAGGGAGCTCGCAGTGATATTGGAATCGAGAGAGAGAACTAACAGTGATATTGTAATCTAGAGAGAGAGCTCACAGTGCTCTGAAATTGGAATCCAGAGAGAGTTCACAGTGATATCGGAACCTGGAGAGAGTTCACAGTGACCTTGGAATCTAGGGGGAGGTCACACTGAAATTGGAATCTAGAGAGAGAGCTCACAGTGATCTTGGAATCTAGAGAGAGAGCGCAGAGAGATACTGGAATCTAGAGTGAGAGCTCACAGTGATACTGGAATCTAGAGTGAGAGCTCACAGTGATACTGGAATCCAGGGAGAGTGCTCACTGAAATTGGAATCGCGAGAGAGCTCACAATGAAACTCGAATCGAGAGAGAGCTCACAATGATATTGGAATCCAGAGAGAGAGCTCAGAGTGATACTGGAATCTAGAGAGAGAGCTCACAGTGACCTTGGAATCTAGGGGGAGGTCACACTGAAATTGGAATCTAGAGAGAGAGCTCACAGTGATATTGGAATCTAGAGAGAGAGCTCAGAGAGATACTGGAATCTAGAGTGAGAGCTCACAGTGATACTGGAATCCAGGGAGAGTGCACACTGAAATTGGAATCGCGAGAGAGCTCACAATGAAACTCGAATCTAGAGAGAGCTCACAATGATATTGGAATCCAGAGAGAGAGCTCAGAGTGCTACTGGAATCGAGAGAGAGAGAGCTCACAGTGATGCTGGAACCTAGGGAGAGTGCACACTGAAATTTGAATCTAGAGAGAGCTCACAGTGAAACTCGAATCTAGAGGGAGCTCACAGTGATATTGGAATCCAGAGGGAGCTCACAGTGATATCGGGATCAAGAGAGAGCTCAAAATGATATTGGAATCTAGAGAGAGCTCACAGTGAAATTGGAACCGAGAGAGAGCTCACAGTGATATTGCAATTCAGAGACAGAGCTCACAGTGATACTGGAATCTGGAGAGGCAGCTCACAGTGATATTGGAATCTAGAGAGAGCTCACAGTGATATTAGGATCTAGAAATGGAGAGCACACGGTGGTATAGGAATCAAGTGAGAGCTCACAGTGATACCGGAATCTAGAGGGAGAGCTCACAGTGATACCGGAATCTAGAGAGAGAGCTCACGTCATACTGGAATCTGGAGAGAGAGCTCACAGTGACATTGGAATCTAGAGGGAGAGCTCACAGTGTTATTGGAATCGAGAGAGAGAGCTCACAGTGATACTGGAATCTAGAGATGGAACTCACAGTGATATTGGAATCTCGAGAAAGCTCACAGTGATATTGGAATCTAGAGAGAGATAGCTCACAGTGATACTGGAATCCAGAGAGAGAGCTCACAGTGATATTGGAATCTAGAGAGAGAGAGCTCACAGTGATATTGAATCTAGTGAGAGAGCTCACAGTGATAGTGGAATCGAGAGAGAGAGCTCACGTCACACTGGAATCTGGAGAAAGAGCTCACAGTGATACGGGAATCTAGAGAGAGAGCGCACAGTCAGACTGGAATCAGGAGAGAGAGCTCACAGTGACATTGGAATCTAGAGAGGGAACTCACAGTGATATTGCAATCTAGAGACAGAGCTCACGTCACACTGGTATCTGGAGAGAGTGCTCACAGTGATAATGGAATCGAGAGAGAGAACTCACAGTGATACTGGAATTTAGGGAGAGAGCTCACAGTGATATTGCAATCTAGAGAGAGCTCACAGTGAGATTGGAATCGAGAGAGGGAACTCACAATGATATTGGAATCTAAAGAGAGCTCACAGTGATATTGGAAATTAGAGAGAGCTCACAGTGATATTGGAATTTAGATGGAGAGCTCAAGTCATACTGGAATCTGGAGAGAGAGCTCACAGTGATATTGGAATCTCGAGAGAGAGCACACAGTGATATTGGAATCGAGAGAGAGAGCTCACAGTGATACTGGAATCTAGAGAGGGAGCTCACAGTGATATTGGAATCTAGAGAGAGAGCTCACAGTGATATTGAAATCTGGAGAGAGAGCTCACAGTGATACTGGAATTGAGAGAGAGAGCACACAGTGATATTGGAATCAAGAGAGAGAGCTCACAGTGATATTGGAAACTGGAGAGAGAGCTCACAGTGATACTGGAATCAAGAGAGAGAGAACTCACAGTGGCATTGGAATCTGGAGAGAGAGCTCACAGTGACATTGGAATCTAGAGAGAGAGCTCACAGTGATATCGGAATTTAGAGAGTGAGCTCACACTGATACTGGCATCTCGGGAGAGATCTCACAGTGATGTTGGAATCTGGAGAGAGAGTTCACAGTGATATTGGAATGTAAAGGGAGCTCACAGCGATATTGGAATCTGGAGAGAACTCACAGTAATATTGGAATCGAGAGAGTGCTCAGTGATATTGGAATCTAGAAAGAGAGCTCACGGTGTAATTGGAATCTAGAGAGAGCTCACAGTGATATTGGAATCTAGAGAGAGAGCTCACAGTGATATTGGAATCTGGAGAGAGAGCTCACAGTGATATTGGAATCTGGAGAGAGAGCTCACAGTGATATTGGAATCTGGAGAGAGAGCTCACAGTGATATTGGAATCTGGAGAGAGAGCTCACAGTGATATTGGAATCTAGAGATAGCTCACAGTGATATTGGAATCTAGAGAGAGAGCTGACAGTGATACTGGAATTCAGAGAGAGAGCTCACAGTGATATTGGAATCTGGAGAGAGAGCTCACAGTGATATTGGAATCTGGAGAGAGAGCTCACAGTGATATTGGAATCTGGAGAGAGAGCTCACAGTGATATTGGAATCTGGAGAGAGAGCTCACAGTGATATTGGAATCTGGAGAGAGAGCTCACAGTGATATTGGAATCTGGAGAGAGAGCTCACAGTGATATTGGAATCTAGAGATAGCTCACAGTGATATTGGAATCTAGAGAGAGAGCTGACAGTGATACTGGAATTGAGAGAGAGAGCACACAGTGATATTGGAATCAAGAGAGAGAGCTCACAGTGATATTGGAATCTAGAGAGAGAGCTCACAGTGATATTGGAATCTAGAGAGAGCTCACAGTGAAATTGGAATCTAGAGAGAGAGCTGACAGTGATACTGGAATTCAGAGAGAGAGCTCACAGTGATATTGGAATCTAGAGAGAGAACTCACAGT
This sequence comes from Mustelus asterias, assembly GCF_964213995.1. NCBI lineage: Eukaryota > Metazoa > Chordata > Chondrichthyes > Carcharhiniformes > Triakidae > Mustelus > Mustelus asterias. Next base: position 46,380,152 of record NC_135808.1, on the reverse strand, counting down.
GGCATTGGAATCTGGAGAGAGAGCTCACAGTGATATTGGAATCTAGAGAGAGCTCACAGTGATATTGGAATCTAGAGAGAGAGCTGACAGTGATACTGGAATTCAGAGAGAGAGCTCACAGTGATATTGGAATCTAGAGAGAGAACTCACAGTGGCATTGGAATCTGGAGAGAGAGCTCACAGTGATATTGGAATCTAGAGAGAGAGCTCACAGTGATATTGGAATTTAGAGAGTGAGCTCACAGTGATATTGGAATCTAGAGAGAGTGCTCACAGTGATATTGGAATCTAGAGAGAGAGCTCACAGTGATATTGGAATCTAGAGAGAGCTCACAGTGATATTGGAATCTAGAGAGAGTGCTCACAGTGATATTGGAATCTAGAGAGAGAGCTCACAGTGATATTGGAATCTAGAGAGAGCTCACAGTGATATTGGAATCTAGAGAGAGTGCTCACAGTTATATTGGAATTTAGAGAGTGAGCTCACAGTGATACTGGCATCTAGAGAGAGAGCTCACAGTGATATTGGAATCGAGAGAGAGCTCACAGTGATATTGGAATTTAGAGAGTGAGCTCACAGTGATATTGGAATCTAGAGAGAGCTCACAGTGATATTGGAATCTAGAGAGAGTGCTCACAGTGATGCTGGAATCTAGAGAGAGAGAGCTCACAGTGATATCGGAATTTAGAGAGTGAGCTCACACTGATACTGGCATCTCGGGAGAGATCTCACAGTGATGTTGGAATCTGGAGAGAGAGTTCACAGTGATATTGGAATGAAAAGGGAGCTCACAGTGATATTGGAATCTGGAGAGAACTCACAGTAATATTGGAATCGAGAGAGTGCTCAGTGATATTGGAATCTAGAAAGAGAGCACACGGTGTTATTGGAATCTAGAGAGAGCTCACAGTGATAATGGAACCAAGAGAGAGCTCACAGTGATATTGGAATCAAGCGAGAGCTCACTGTGATATTGGAATCCAGAGCGAGAGCTTACATTGATATTGCAATTTAGAGAGAGAGCTCACAGGGCTCTGAAATTGGAATCTAGAGAGAGTTCACAGTGGTATTGGAATCTAGAGAGACAGCTCAGAGTGATACTGGAATCTAGAGAGAGCTCACAGTGATACTGGAATCTAGAAATGGAGAGCACATGTGTTATTGGAATCTAGAGAGAGACTCACAGTGATACCGGAATTTAGAAACAGAGCTCACAGTGTTCTTGGAATCAAGAGAGAGCCCACAGTGTTCTTGGAATCAAGAGAGAGAGCTGACAGTGATACTGGAATTCAGAGAGAGAGCTCACAGTGATATTGGAATCCAGAGCGAGAGCTTACATTGATATTGCAATTTAGAGAGAGAGCTCACAGGGCTCTGAAATTGGAATCTAGAGAGAGTTCACAGTGGTATTGGAATCTAGAGAGACAGCTCAGAGTGATACTGGAATCGAGAGAGAGAGCTCACAGTGATACTGGAATCTAGGGAGAGTGCACATTGAAATTGGAATTCAGAGAGAGCTCACAGTGAAAGTCAAATCTGGAGAGAGCTCACAGTGATATTGGAATCTAGAGAGAGCTCTCAGTGATATTGCAATCCAGAGAGGGAACTCACAATCATACTGGAATCTAGAGAGAGCTCACAGTGATACTGGAATCTAGAGAGAGAGAGAGCTCACAGTGATACTGGAATCTAGAGAGAGCTCACAGTGATACTGGAATCTAGAGAGAGAGAACTCACAGTGATACTGGAATCTAGAGAGAGAGCTCACAGTGATACTGGAATCTAGAAATGGAGAGCACATGTGTTATTGGAATCTAGAGAGAGACTCACAGTGATACCGGAATTTAGAAACAGAGCTCACAGTGTTCTTGGAATCAAGAGAGAGCTCACAGTGTTCTTGGAATCAAGAGAGAGAGCTCACAGTGATATTGGAAACAAGAGAGAGAGCTCACAGTGATATTGGAATCCAGAGTGAGCTCACAGTGATACTGGAATCTAGAGAGGGAGCTCACAATGATATTGGAAACAAGAGAGAGAGCTCACAGTGATATTGGAAACAAGAGAGAGAGTTCACAGTGATATTGGAATCCAGAGTGAGCTCACAGTGATACTGGAATCTAGAGAGGGAGCTCTCAGTGATATTGGAATTGAGAGAGAGAGCTCACAGTGATATTGGAATCCAGAGTGAGCTCACAGTGATACTGGAATCTAGAGAGGGAGCTCTCAGTGATATTGGAATTGAGAGAGAGAGCTCACAGTGACATTGCAATTTAGAGAGAGAGCTCCTAGTGATACTGGCGTCTAGAGAGACAGCTCACAGTGATACTGGCGTTGAGAGAGACAGCTCACAGTGATAATGGCATCTAGAGAGAGCTCACAGTGATATTGGAATGTAGACAGAAATCACAGTGTTATTGGAATCTAGAGAGTGCTCACAGTGATATTGGAATCTAGAGAAAGCTCACACTGAAATTGGAAATTAGAGACAGCTCACAGTGACATTGGAATCTGGAGAGAGAGCTCTCAGTGATATTGGAATCTGGAGAGAGCTCACAGTGATATTGGAATCTAGAGAGAGCTCACAGTGAGACTGGAATCGAGAGAAGGAGCTCACAGTGATATTGGAATCTAGAGAGAGAGCTCACAGTGATACTGGAATCTAGAGAGGGAGCTCACAGTGATATTGGAATCTAGAGAGAGAGCTCACAGTGATATTGAAATCTGGAGAGAGAGCTCACAGTGATACTGGAATTGAGAGAGAGAGCACACAGTGATATTGGAATCAAGAGAGAGAGCTCACAGTGATATTGGAAACTGGAGAGAGAGCTCACAGTGATACTGGAATCAAGAGAGAGAGAACTCACAGTGGCATTGGAATCTGGAGAGAGAGCTCACAGTGACATTGGAATCTAGAGAGAGAGCTCACAGTGATATCGGAATTTAGAGAGTGAGCTCACACTGATAATGGCATCTCGGGAGAGATCTCACAGTGATGTTGGAATCTGGAGAGAGAGTTCACAGTGATATTGGAATGTAAAGGGAGCTCACAGCGATATTGGAATCTGGAGAGAACTCACAGTAATATTGGAATCGAGAGAGTGCTCAGTGATATTGGAATCTAGAAAGAGAGCTCACGGTGTAATTGGAATCTAGAGAGAGCTCACAGTGATATTGGAATCTAGAGAGAGAGCTCACAGTGATATTGGAATCTGGAGAGAGAGCTCACAGTGATATTGGAATCTGGAGAGAGAGCTCACAGTGATATTGGAATCTGGAGAGAGAGCTCACAGTGATATTGGAATCTGGAGAGAGAGCTCACAGTGATATTGGAATCTAGAGATAGCTCACAGTGATATTGGAATCTAGAGAGAGAGCTGACAGTGATACTGGAATTCAGAGAGAGAGCTCACAGTGATATTGGAATCTGGAGAGAGAGCTCACAGTGATATTGGAATCTGGAGAGAGAGCTCACAGTGATATTGGAATCTGGAGAGAGAGCTCACAGTGATATTGGAATCTGGAGAGAGAGCTCACAGTGATATTGGAATCTGGAGAGAGAGCTCACAGTGATATTGGAATCTGGAGAGAGAGCTCACAGTGATATTGGAATCTAGAGATAGCTCACAGTGATATTGGAATCTAGAGAGAGAGCTGACAGTGATACTGGAATTGAGAGAGAGAGCACACAGTGATATTGGAATCAAGAGAGAGAGCTCACAGTGATATTGGAATCTAGAGAGAGAGCTCACAGTGATATTGGAATCTAGAGAGAGCTCACAGTGAAATTGGAATCTAGAGAGAGAGCTGACAGTGATACTGGAATTCAGAGAGAGAGCTCACAGTGATATTGGAATCTAGAGAGAGAACTCACAGTGGCATTGGAATCTGGAGAGAGAGCTCACAGTGATATTGGAATCTAGAGAGAGCTCACAGTGATATTGGAATCTAGAGAGAGAGCTGACAGTGATACTGGAATTCAGAGAGAGAGCTCACAGTGATATTGGAATCTAGAGAGAGAACTCACAGTGGCATTGGAATCTGGAGAGAGAGCTCACAGTGATATTGGAATCTAGAGAGAGAGCTCACAGTGATATTGGAATTTAGAGAGTGAGCTCACAGTGATATTGGAATCTAGAGAGAGTGCTCACAGTGATATTGGAATCTAGAGAGAGAGCTCACAGTGATATTGGAATCTAGAGAGAGCTCACAGTGATATTGGAATCTAGAGAGAGTGCTCACAGTGATATTGGAATCTAGAGAGAGAGCTCACAGTGATATTGGAATCTAGAGAGAGCTCACAGTGATATTGGAATCTAGAGAGAGTGCTCACAGTTATATTGGAATTTAGAGAGTGAGCTCACAGTGATACTGGCATCTAGAGAGAGAGCTCACAGTGATATTGGAATCGAGAGAGAGCTCACAGTGATATTGGAATTTAGAGAGTGAGCTCACAGTGATATTGGAATCTAGAGAGAGCTCACAGTGATATTGGAATCTAGAGAGAGTGCTCACAGTGATGCTGGAATCTAGAGAGAGAGAGCTCACAGTGATATCGGAATTTAGAGAGTGAGCTCACACTGATACTGGCATCTCGGGAGAGATCTCACAGTGATGTTGGAATCTGGAGAGAGAGTTCACAGTGATATTGGAATGAAAAGGGAGCTCACAGTGATATTGGAATCTGGAGAGAACTCACAGTAATATTGGAATCGAGAGAGTGCTCAGTGATATTGGAATCTAGAAAGAGAGCACACGGTGTTATTGGAATCTAGAGAGAGCTCACAGTGATAATGGAACCAAGAGAGAGCTCACAGTGATATTGGAATCAAGCGAGAGCTCACTGTGATATTGGAATCCAGAGCGAGAGCTTACATTGATATTGCAATTTAGAGAGAGAGCTCACAGGGCTCTGAAATTGGAATCTAGAGAGAGTTCACAGTGGTATTGGAATCTAGAGAGACAGCTCAGAGTGATACTGGAATCTAGAGAGAGCTCACAGTGATACTGGAATCTAGAAATGGAGAGCACATGTGTTATTGGAATCTAGAGAGAGACTCACAGTGATACCGGAATTTAGAAACAGAGCTCACAGTGTTCTTGGAATCAAGAGAGAGCCCACAGTGTTCTTGGAATCAAGAGAGAGAGCTGACAGTGATACTGGAATTCAGAGAGAGAGCTCACAGTGATATTGGAATCCAGAGCGAGAGCTTACATTGATATTGCAATTTAGAGAGAGAGCTCACAGGGCTCTGAAATTGGAATCTAGAGAGAGTTCACAGTGGTATTGGAATCTAGAGAGACAGCTCAGAGTGATACTGGAATCGAGAGAGAGAGCTCACAGTGATACTGGAATCTAGGGAGAGTGCACATTGAAATTGGAATTCAGAGAGAGCTCACAGTGAAAGTCAAATCTGGAGAGAGCTCACAGTGATATTGGAATCTAGAGAGAGCTCTCAGTGATATTGCAATCCAGAGAGGGAACTCACAATCATACTGGAATCTAGAGAGAGCTCACAGTGATACTGGAATCTAGAGAGAGAGAGAGCTCACAGTGATACTGGAATCTAGAGAGAGCTCACAGTGATACTGGAATCTAGAGAGAGAGAACTCACAGTGATACTGGAATCTAGAGAGAGAGCTCACAGTGATACTGGAATCTAGAAATGGAGAGCACATGTGTTATTGGAATCTAGAGAGAGACTCACAGTGATACCGGAATTTAGAAACAGAGCTCACAGTGTTCTTGGAATCAAGAGAGAGCTCACAGTGTTCTTGGAATCAAGAGAGAGAGCTCACAGTGATATTGGAAACAAGAGAGAGAGCTCACAGTGATATTGGAATCCAGAGTGAGCTCACAGTGATACTGGAATCTAGAGAGGGAGCTCACAATGATATTGGAAACAAGAGAGAGAGCTCACAGTGATATTGGAAACAAGAGAGAGAGTTCACAGTGATATTGGAATCCAGAGTGAGCTCACAGTGATACTGGAATCTAGAGAGGGAGCTCTCAGTGATATTGGAATTGAGAGAGAGAGCTCACAGTGATATTGGAATCCAGAGTGAGCTCACAGTGATACTGGAATCTAGAGAGGGAGCTCTCAGTGATATTGGAATTGAGAGAGAGAGCTCACAGTGACATTGCAATTTAGAGAGAGAGCTCCTAGTGATACTGGCGTCTAGAGAGACAGCTCACAGTGATACTGGCGTTGAGAGAGACAGCTCACAGTGATAATGGCATCTAGAGAGAGCTCACAGTGATATTGGAATGTAGACAGAAATCACAGTGTTATTGGAATCTAGAGAGTGCTCACAGTGATATTGGAATCTAGAGAAAGCTCACACTGAAATTAGAAATTAGAGACAGCTCACAGTGACATTGGAATCTGGAGAGAGAGCTCTCAGTGATATTGGAATCTGGAGAGAGCTCACAGTGATATTGGAATCTAGAGAGAGCTCACAGTGAGACTGGAATCGAGAGAAGGAGCTCACAGTGATATTGCAATCTAGAGAGAGAGTTCACAGTGATACTGGAATCTGGAGAGGCAGCTCACAGTGATATTGGAATCTAGAGAGAGCTCACAGTGAAACTGGAATGGCGAGAGAGCTCACAGTGATACTGGAATCGAGAGAAGGAGCTCACAGTGACATTGGAATATAGAGAGAGAGTTAACAGTGATACTGGAATCTAGAGAGAGCTCACAGTGATATTGGAATCTAGAGAGGGAGCTCACAGTGATACTGGAATCTGGAGAGGCAGCTCACAGTGATATTGGAATCTAGAGAGAGCTCACAGTGAAACTGGAATCGCGAGAGAGCTCACAGTGATACTGGAATCGAGAGAAGGAGCTCACAGTGACATTGGAATATAGAGAGAGAGTTCACAGTGATACTGGAATCTAGAGAGAGCTCACAGTGATATTGGAATCTAGAGAGAGCTCACAGTGATATTGGAATCTAGAGAGAGTGCTCACAGTGATATTGGAATCTAGAGAGAGAGCTCACAGTGATATTGGAATCTAGAGAGAGCTCACAGTGATATTGGAATCTAGAGAGAGTGCTCACAGTGATATTGGAATTTAGAGAGTGAGCTCACAGTGATACTGGCATCAAGAGAGAGAGCTCACAGTGATATTGGAATCTCGAGAGAGAGAGCTCACAGTGATATTGGAATCTAGAGAGAGAGCTCACAGTGATATCGGAATTTAGAGAGTGAGCTCACACTGATACTGGCATCTCGGGAGAGATCTCACAGTGATGTTGGAATCTGGAGAGAGAGTTCACAGTGATATTGGAATGTAAAGGGAGCTCACAGTGATATTGGAATCTGGAGAGAACTCACAGTAATATTGGAATCGAGAGAGTGCTCAGTGATATTGGAATCTAGAAAGAGAGCACACGGTGTTATTGGAATCTAGAGAGAGCTCACAGTGATAATGGAACCAAGAGAGAGCTCACAGTGATATTGGAATCAAGCGAGAGCTCACTGTGATATTGGAATCTAGAGAGAGAGCTCACAGTGATATTGGAATCCAGAGCGAGAGCTTACATTGATATTGCAATTTAGAGAGAGAGCTCACAGGGCTCTGAAATTGGAATCTAGAGAGAGTTCACAGTGGTATTGGAATCTAGAGAGACAGCTCAGAGTGATACTGGAATCTAGAGAGAGCTCACAGTGATACTGGAATCTAGAAATGGAGAGCACATGTGTTATTGGAATCTAGAGAGAGACTCACAGTGATACCGGAATTTAGAAACAGAGCTCACAGTGTTCTTGGAATCAAGAGAGAGCTCACAGTGTTCTTGGAATCAAGAGAGTGAGCTTACATTGATATTGCAATTTAGAGAGAGAGCTCACAGGGCTCTGAAATTGGAATCTAGAGAGAGTTCACAGTGGTATTGGAATCTAGAGAGACAGCTCAGAGTGATACTGGAATCGAGAGAGAGAGAGCTCACAGTGATGCTGGAATCTAGGGAGAGTGCACATTGAAATTGGAATTCAGAGAGAGCTCACAGTGAAAGTCAAATCTGGAGAGAGCTCACAGTGATATTGAAATCTAGAGAGAGCTCTCAGTGATATTGCAATCCAGAGAGGGAACTCACAATCATACTGGAATCTAGAGAGAGCTCACAGTGATACTGGAATCTAGAGAGAGAGAGAGCTCACAGTGATACTGGAATCTAGAGAGAGCTCACAGTGATACTGGAATCTAGAGAGAGAGAACTCACAGTGATACTGGAATCTAGAGAGAGAGCTCACAGTGATACTGGAATCTAGAAATGGAGAGCACATGTGTTATTGGAATCTAGAGAGAGACTCACAGTGATACCGGAATTTAGAAACAGAGCTCACAGTGTTCTTGGAATCAAGAGAGAGCTCACAGTGTTCTTGGAATCAAGAGAGAGAGCTCACAGTGATATTGGAAACAAGAGAGAGAGTTCACAGTGATATTGGAATCCAGAGTGAGCTCACAGTGATACTGGAATCTAGAGAGGGAGCTCACAATGATATTGGAAACAAGAGAGAGAGCTCACAGTGATATTGGAAACAAGAGAGAGAGTTCACAGTGATATTGGAATCCAGAGTGAGCTCACAGTGATACTGGAATCTAGAGAGGGAGCTCTCAGTGATATTGGAATTGAGAGAGAGAGCTCACAGTGATATTGCAATTTAGAGAGAGAGCTCCCAGTGATACTGGCGTCTAGAGAGACAGCTCACAGTGATACTGGCGTTGAGAGAGACAGCTCACAGTGATAATGGCATCTAGAGAGAGCTCACAGTGATATTGGAATGTAGACAGAAATCACAGTGTTATTGGAATCTAGAGAGTGCTCACAGTGATATTGGAATCTAGAGAAAGCTCACACTGAAATTGGAAATTAGAGACAGCTCACAGTGACATTGGAATCTGGAGAGAGAGCTCTCAGTGATATTGGAATCTGGAGAGAGCTCACAGTGATATTGGAATCTAGAGAGAGCTCACAGTGAGACTGGAATCGAGAGAAGGAGCTCACAGTGATATTGGAATCTAGAGAGAGAGTTCACAGTGATACTGGAATCTGGAGAGGCAGCTCACAGTGATATTGGAATCTAGAGAGAGCTCACAGTGAAACTGGAATCGCGAGAGAGCTCACAGTGATACTGGAATCGAGAGAAGGAGCTCACAGTGACATTGGAATATAGAGAGAGAGTTAACAGTGATACTGAAATCTAGAGAGAGCTCACAGTGATATTGGAATCTAGAGAGGGAGCTCACAGTGATACTGGAATCTGGAGAGGCAGCTCACAGTGATATTGGAATCTAGAGAGAGCTCACAGTGAAACTGGAATCGCGAGAGAGCTCACAGTGATACTGGAATCGAGAGAAGGAGCTCACAGTGACATTGGAATATAGAGAGAGAGTTCACAGTGATACTGGAATCTAGAGAGAGCTCACAGTGATATTGGAATCTCGAGAGGGAGCTCACAGTGATACTGGCATCGAGAGAGAGCTCACAGTGATATTGGAATCTAGAAATAGAGAGCACATGGTGGTATTGGAATCAAGAGAGAGAACTCACAGTAATATTGGAATCTAGAGAGAGAGCTCACAGTGATATTGGAATCGAGAGAGAGAGCTCACAGTGATATTGGAATCTAGAGAGAGAGCTCACAGTGACATTGGAACCTAGAGAGAGAGCTCACAGTGATATTGGAATCTAGAGAGAGCTCACAGAGATATTGGAATCTAGAGAGAGCTCACAGTGATATTGGAATCTAGAGAGAGAGCTCACAGTGACATTGGAATCTAGAGAGAGCTCACAGTGATATTGGAACCTAGAGAGAGAACTCACAGTGATATTGGAATCTAGAGAGAGCTCACAGTGATATTGGAACCTAGAGAGAGAACTCACAGTGATATTGGAATCTAGAGAGAGCTCACAGTGATCTTGGAATCTGGAGAGAGCTCACAGTGAGATTGGAATCTAGAGAGAGAGCTCACAGTGATATTGGAACCTAGAGAGAGCTCACAGTGAAATTGGAATTGCGAGAGAGCTCACAGTGAAATTGGAATTGCGAGAGAGCTCACAGTGATACTGGAATCGAGAGAGAGAGCTCACAGTGACATTGGTATCTAGAGAGAGAACTCACAGTGAAATTGGAATCGCGAAAGAGCACACAGTGATAGTGCAATCTAGAGGGAGCTCACAGTGAGATTGGAATCTCGACAGGGAACTCACAATGATATTGGAATCTAAAGAGAGCTCACTGTGAAATTGGAATCTAGAGAGAGAGCTCACAGTGAAATTGGAAACTAGGGACAGCTCACAGTGATATTGGAATTTAGAGAGAGAGCTCACATCATACTGGAATCTGGAGAGAGAGCTCACAGTGATACTGGAATCAAGAGAGGGAGCTCACAGTGATATTGGAATCCGGAGAGAGCTCACAGTGATATTGGAATCTGGAGAGAGAGCTCATAGTGATATTGGAATCTAGAGAGAGCTCACAGTGATATAGGAATCTCGAGACAGCTCATGGTGATACTGGAATCTAGGGAGAGCTCACACTAAAATTGGAATCTAGAGAGAGCTCACAGTGACATTAGAATCTAGAGAGGGAACTCACAATGACACTGGAATCTAGACCGAGAGAGCTCAGAGCGATACTGGAATCGAGAGAGAGAGCTCACAGTGATACCGGAATCTAGAGAGAATGCTCACAGTGACATTGGAATCCAGAGAGAGAGCTCACAGTGATGCTGGAATCTAGAGGGAGCTCACAGTGACATTGAAATCTAGAGAGGGAGCTCACAGTGATACTGGAATCTGGAGAGGCAGCTCACAGTGATAATGGCATCTAGAGAGAGCTCACAGTGGTATTAGAATCAAGAGAGAGAACTCACAGTGATATTAGAATCTAGAAATAGAGAGCTCACAGTGATATTGGAATCTAGAGAGAGAGCTCACAGTGAAACTGGAATCGCGAGGGAGCTCACAGTGATACTGGAATCGAGAGAGAGCTCACAGTGATATTGAAATCTGGAGAGAGAGCTCACAGTGATATTGGAATCTGGAGAGAGAGCTCACAGTGATATTGGAATCTGGAGAGAGAGCTCACAGTGATATTGGAATCCAGAGAGAGAGCTCACAGTGGTATCGGAATTTAGAGAGAGAGCTCACACTGATACTGGCATCTCGGGAGAGATCTCACAGTGATGTTGGAATCTGGAGAGAGAGTTCACAGTGATATTGGAATCGAGAGAGAGAGCTCACAGTGATATTGGAATCGAGAGAGAGAGCTCACAGTGATATTGGAATCGAGAGAGAGAGCTCACAGTGATATTGAATCTAGTGAGAGAGCTCACAGTGATACTGGAATCGAGAGAGAGAGATCTCACAGTGATGTTGGAATCTGGAGAGAGAGTTCACAGTGATATTGGAATCGAGAGAGAGAGCTCACAGTGATATTGGAATCGAGAGAGAGAGCTCACAGTGATATTGGAATCGAGAGAGAGAGCTCACAGTGATATTGGAATCGAGAGAGAGAGCTCACAGTGATATTGAATCTAGTGAGAGAGCTCACAGTGATACTGGAATCGAGTGAGAGAGCTCACAGTGATACTGGAATCGAGAGAGAGAGATCTCACAGTGATGTTGGAATCTGGAGAGAGAGTTCACAGTGATATTGGAATCGAGAGAGAGAGCTCACAGTGATATTGAATCTAGTGAGAGAGCTCACAGTGATACTGGAATCGAGAGAGAGAGATCTCACAGTGATGTTGGAATCTGGAGAGAAAGTTCACAGTGATATTGGAATGTAAAGGGAGCTCACAGCGATATTGGAATCTGGAGAGAACTCACAGTAATATTGGAATCGAGAGAGTGCTCAGTGATATTGGAATCTAGAGAGAGCTCACGCTTATCTTGGAATCTAGAGAGATCTCAGTGATTTTGGAATTTAGAGAGAGATAGATCATGGTGTTACTGGAATCTAGAGAGAGAGCTCACAGTGATATTGGAATCTAGAGAGAGAGCTCACAGTGCTCTGAAATTGGAATCCAGAGAGAGTTCACAGTGATATCGGAACCTGGAGAGAGCTCACAGTGACCTTGGAATCTAGGGGGAGGTCACACTGAAATTGGAATCTAGAGAGAGCTCAAAGTGATATTGGAATCTCGAGAGAGAGCTCAGAGAGATACTGGAATCTAGAGTGAGAGCTCACAGTGATACTGGAATCCAGGGAGAGTGCACACTGAAATTGGAATCGAGAGAGAGCTCACAATGAAACTCGAATCTAGAGAGAGCTCACAATGATATTGGAATCCAGAGAGAGAGCTCAGAGTGATACTGGAATCGAGAGAGAGAGAGCTCACAGTGATGCTGGAACCTAGGGAGAGTGCACACTGAAATTTGAATCTAGAGAGAGCTCACAGTGAAACTCGAATCTAGAGGGAGCTCACAGTGATATTGGAATCCAGAGGGAGCTCACAGTGATATCGGGATCAAGAGAGAGCTCAAAATGATATTGGAATCTAGAGAGAGCTCACAGTGAAATTGGAATCGAGAGAGAGCTCACAGTGATATTGCAATTCAGAGCAGAGCTCACAATGATACTGGAATCTGGAGAGGCAGCTCACAGTGATATTGGAATCTAGAGAGAGCTCACAGTGATATTAGGATCTAGAAATGGAGAGCACACGGTGGTATAGGAATCAAGTGAGAGCTCACAGTGATGTTGGAATCTAGAGGGAGAGCTCACAGTGATACCGGAATCTAGAGAGAGCTCACAGTGATACCGGAATCTAGAGAGAGAGCTCACGTCATACTGGAATCTGGAGAGAGAGCTCACAGTGACATCGGAATCTAGAGGGAGAGCTCACAGTGTTATTGGAATCGAGAGAGAGAGCTCACAGTGATACTGGAATCTAGAGATGGAACTCACAGTGATATTGGAATCTCGAGAAAGCTCACAGTGATATTGGAATCTAGAGAGAGATAGCTCACAGTGATACTGGAATCCAGAGAGAGAGTTCACAGTGATATTGGAATCGAGAGAGAGAGCTCACAGTGATATTGAATCTAGTGAGAGAGCTCACAGTGATAGTGGAATCGAGAGAGAGAGCTCACGTCACACTGGAATCTGGAGAAAGAGCTCACAGTGATACGGGAATCTAGAGAGAGAGCGCACAGTCAGACTGGAATCAGGAGAGAGAGCTCACAGTGACATTGGAATCTAGAGAGAGAACTCACAGTGATATTGCAATCTAGAGACAGAGCTCACGTCACACTGGTATCTGGAGAGAGTGCTCACAGTGATAATGGAATCGAGAGAGAGAACTCACAGTGATACTGGAATTTAGGGAGAGAGCTCACAGTGATATTGCAATCTAGAGAGAGCTCACAGTGAGATTGGAATCGAGAGAGGGAACTCACAATGATATTGGAATCTAAAGAGAGCTCACAGTGATATTGGAAATTAGAGAGAGCTCACAGTGATATTGGAATTTAGATGGAGAGCTCAAGTCATACTGGAATCTGGAGAGAGAGCTCACAGTGATATTGGAATCTCGAGAGAGAGCACACAGTGATATTGGAATCGAGAGAGAGAGCTCACAGTGATACTGGAATCGAGAGAGAGAGCTCACAGTGATACTAGAATCTAGAGAGAGAGCTCACAGTGATATTGAAATCTGGAGAGAGAGCTCACAGTGATACTGGAATCTAGAGAGGGAGCTCACAGTGATATTGGAATCTAGAGAGAGAGCTCACAGTGATATTGAAATCTGGAGAGAGAGCTCACAGTGATACTGGAATTGAGAGAGAGAGCTCACAGTGATATTGGAAACTGGAGAGAGAGCTCACAGTGATACTGGAATCAAGAGAGAGAGAACTCACAGTGGCATTGGAATCTGGAGAGAGAGCTCACAGTGATACTGGAATCAAGAGAGAGAGAACTCACAGTGACATTGGAATCTAGAGAGAGCTCACAGTGATATCGGAATTTAGAGAGTGAGCTCACACTGATACTGGCATCTCGGGAGAGATCTCACAGTGATGCTGGAATCTGGAGAGAGAGTTCACAGTGATATTGGAATGTAAAGGGAGCTCACAGTGATATTGGAATCTTGAGAGAACTCACAGTAATATTGGAATCGAGAGAGTGCTCACAGTGATATTGGAATCTGGAGAGAGAGCTCACAGTGATACTGGAATCAAGAGAGAGAGAACTCACAGTGGCATTGGAATCTGGTGAGAGAGCTCACAGTGATATTGGAATCTAGAGAGAGAGAGCTCACAGTGATACTGGCATCTAGAGAGAGTGCTCACAGTGATATTGGAATCTAGAGAGAGCTCACAGTGATATTGGAATCTAGAGAGAGCTCACAGTGATATTGGAATCTAGAGAGAGAGCTCACAGTGATATTGGAATTGAGAGAGAGAGCTCACAGTGATATTGGAAACTGGAGAGAGAGCTCACAGTGATATTGGAAACTGGAGAGAGAGCTCACAGTGATACTGGAATCAAGAGAGAGAGAACTCACAGTGGCATTGGAATCTGGAGAGAGAGCTCACAGTGATACTGGAATCAAGAGAGAGAGAACTCACAGTGACATTGGAATCTAGAGAGAGCTCACAGTGATATCGGAATTTAGAGAGTGAGCTCACACTGATACTGGCATCTCGGGAGAGATCTCACAGTGATGTTGGAATCTGGAGAGAGAGTTCACAGTGATATTGGAATGTAAAGGGAGCTCACAGTGATATTGGAATCTGGAGAGAACTCACAGTAATATTGGAATCGAGAGAGTGCTCAGTGATATTGGAATCTAGAAAGAGAGCTCACGGTGTTATTGGAATCTAGAGAGAGCTCACAGTGATAATGGAATCAAGAGAGAGCTCACAGTGATATTGGAATCTGGAGAGAGAGCTCACAGTGATACTGGAATCAAGAGAGAGAGCTCACAGTGATATTGGAATTTAGAGAGAGAACTCACAGTGGCATTGGAATCTGGAGAGAGAGCTCACAGTGATATTGGAATTTAGAGAGTGAGCTCACAGTGATACTGGCATCTAGAGAGAGTGCTCACAGTGATATTGGAATCTAGAGAGAGCTCACAGTGCTATTGGAATCAAGAGAGAGCTCACAGTGATATTGGAATCGAGAGAGAGCTCACAGTGATATTGGAATCTAGAGAGAGCTCACAGTGATATTGGAATCAAGAGAGAGCTCACAGTGATATTGGAATCGAGAGAGAGCTCACAGTGATACTGGCATCTAGAGAGAGTGCTCACAGTGATATTGGAATCTAGAGAGAGCTCACAGTGATATTGGAATCAAGAGAGAGCTCACAGTGATATTGGAATCGAGAGAGAGCTCACAGTGATATTGGAATCTAGAGAGAGCTCACAGTGATATTGGAATCTGGAGAGAGAGCTCACAGTGATATTGGAATCTGGAGAGAGAGCTCACAGTGATGCTGGAATCAAGAGAGAGAGCTCACAGTGGCATTGGAATCTAGAGAGAGCTCACAGTGATATTGGAATCTGGAGAGGGAGCTCACAGTGATATTGGAATCTAGAGAGAGAGCTCACAGTGATATTGGAATCTGGAGAGGGAGCTCACAGTGATATTGGAATCTAGAGAGAGAGCTCACAGTGATATTGGAATCTGGAGAGGGAGCTCACAGTGAAATTGGAATCTAGAGAGAGCTCACAGTGATATTGGAATCTAGAGAGAGCTCACAGTGATATTGGAATCTGGAGAGGGAGCTCACAGTGATATTGGAATCTAGAGAGAGAGCTCACAGTGATATTGGAATTTAGAGAGAGCTCACAGTGATATTGGAATCAAGAGAGAGAGCTCACAGTGATATTGGAATCTGGAGAGAGCTCACAGTGATATTGGAATCTGGAGAGAGAGCTCACAGTGATATTGGAATCTGGAGAGAGCTCACAGTGATATTGGAATCTAGAGAGAGTGCTCACAGTGATAGTGGAATCGAGAGAGAGAGCTCACAGTGATATTGGAATCTAGAGAGAGAGCTCACAGTGATATCGGAATTTAGAGAGTGAGCTCACACTGATACTGGCATCTCGGGAGAGATCTCACAGTGATATTGGAATCTAGAGAGAGAGCTCACAGTGATATTGGAATCTGGACAGAGAGTTCACAGTGATATTGGAATGAAAAGGGAGCTCACAGTGATATTGGAATCTGGAGAGAGAGCTCACAGTGATATTGGAATCGAGAGAGAGCTCACAGTGATATTGGAATCGAGAGAGAGAGCTCACAGTGATATTGGAATCTGGAGAGAGAGCTCACAGTGATATTGGGATTTAGAGAGTGAGCTCACAGTGATATTGGAATCTAGAGAGGGAGCTCACAGTGATATTGGAATTTAGAGAGTGAGCTCACAGTGATATTGGAATCTAGAGAGAGAGCTCACAGTGATATTGGAATCTGGAGAGAGAGCTCACAGTGATATTGGAATCGAGAGAGAGAGCTCACAGTGATATTGGAATTTAGAGAGTGAGCTCACAGTGATATTGGAATCTAGAGAGAGAGCTCACAGTGATATTGGAATCTGGAGAGAGTGCTCACAGTGATATTGGAATCGAGAGAGAGCTCACAGTGATATTGGAATCTGGAGAGAGAGCTCACAGTGATATTGGAATCGAGAGAGAGAGCTCACAATGATATTGGAATTTAGAGAGTGAGCTCACAGTGATATTGGAATCTAGAGAGAGAGCTCACAGTGATATTGGAATCGAGAGAGAGAGCTCACAGTGATATTGGAATTTAGAGAGTGAGCTCACAGTGATATTGGAATCTAGAGAGAGAGCTCACAGTGATATTGGAATCGAGAGAGAGCTCACAGTGATATTGGAATCTAGAGAGAGAGCTCACAGTGATATTGGAATCTAGAGAGAGAGCTCACAGTGATATTGGAATCGAGAGAGAGCTCACAGTGATATTGGAATCGAGAGAGAGCTCACAGTGATATTGGAATCGAGAGAGAGCTCACAGTGATATTGGAATCTAGAGAGAGAGCTCACAGTGATATTGGAATCGAGAGAGAGCTCACAGTGATATTGGAATCTAGAGAGAGAGCTCACAGTGATATTGGAATCTAGAGAGAGAGCTCACAGTGATATTGGAAACTAGAGAGAGAGCTCACAGTGATATTGGAATTTAGAGAGTGAGCTCACAGTGATATTGGAATCTAGAGACAGAGCTCACAGTGATACTGGAATCTAGAGAGAGCTCACAGTGATATTGGAATCGAGAGAGAGAGCTCACAGTGATATTGGAATCGAGAGAGAGAGCTCACAGTGATACTGGAATCTAGAGAGAGCTCACAGTGATATTGGAATCGAGAGAGAGCTCACAGTGATATTGGAATCTAGAGAGAGAGCTCACAGTGATATTGGAATCTAGAGAGAGAGCTCACAGTGATATTGGAATCGAGAGAGAGCTCACAGTGATATTGGAATCGAGAGAGAGCTCACAGTGATATTGGAATCGAGAGAGAGCTCACAGTGATATTGGAATCTAGAGAGAGAGCTCACAGTGATATTGGAATCGAGAGAGAGCTCACAGTGATATTGGAATCTAGAGAGAGAGCTCACAGTGATATTGGAATCTAGAGAGAGAGCTCACAGTGATATTGGAATCTAGAGAGAGAGCTCACAGTGATATTGGAATTTAGAGAGTGAGCTCACAGTGATATTGGAATCTAGAGAGAGAGCTCACAGTGATACTGGAATCTAGAGAGAGCTCACAGTGATATTGGAATCGAGAGAGAGAGCTCACAGTGATATTGGAATCGAGAGAGAGAGCTCACAGTGATACTGGAATCTAGAGAGAGCTCACAGTGATATTGGAATCGAGAGAGAGCTCACAGTGATATTGGAATCTAGAGAGAGAGCTCACAGTGATATTGGAATCTAGAGAGAGAGCTCACAGTGATATTGGAATCGAGAGAGAGCTCACAGTGATATTGGAATCGAGAGAGAGCTCACAGTGATATTGGAATCTAGAGAGAGAGCTCACAGTGATATTGGAATCTAGAGAGAGAGCTCACAGTGATATTGGAATCTAGAGAGAGAGCTCACAGTGATATTGGAATCTGGAGAGAGAGCTCACAGTGATATTGGAATCTAGAGAGAGAGCTCACAGTGATATTGGAATCTGGAGAGAGAGCTCACAGTGATATTGGAATCTGGAGAGAGAGCTCACAGTGATATTGGAATCTAGAGAGAGAGCTCACAGTGATATTGGAATCGAGAGAGAGCTCACAGTGATATTGGAATCTAGAGAGAGAGCTCACAGTGATATTGGAATCGAGAGAGAGAGCTCACAGTGATATTGGAATTTAAAGAGTGAGCTCACAGTGATATTGGAATCTAGAGAGAGAGCTCACAGTGATATTGGAATCGAGAGAGAGCTCACAGTGATATTGGAATCGAGAGAGAGCTCACAGTGATATTGGAATCGAGAGAGAGCTCACAGTGATATTGGAATTTAGAGAGTGAGCTCACAGTGATATTGCAATCTAGAGAGAGAGCTCACAGTGATATTGGAATCGAGAGAGAGAGCTCACAGTGATATTGGAATTTAGAGAGTGAGCTCACAGTGATATTGGAATCTAGAGAGAGAGCTCACAGTGATATTGGAATCTGGAGAGAGAGCTCACAGTGATATTGGAATCGAGAGAGAGAGCTCACAGTGATATTGGAATTTAGAGAGTGAGCTCACAGTGATATTGGAATCTAGAGAGAGAGCTCACAGTGATATTGGAATCTGGAGAGAGTGCTCACAGTGATATTGGAATCGAGAGAGAGCTCACAGTGATATTGGAATCTGGAGAGAGAGCTCACAGTGATATTGGAATCGAGAGAGAGAGCTCACAGTGATATTGGAATTTAGAGAGTGAGCTCACAGTGATATTGGAATCTAGAGAGAGAGCTCACAGTGATATTGGAATCGAGAGAGAGAGCTCACAGTGATATTGGAATTTAGAGAGTGAGCTCACAGTGATATTGGAATCTAGAGAGAGAGCTCACAGTGATATTGGAATCAAGAGAGAGAGAACTCACAGTGGCATTGGAATCTGGAGAGAGAGCTCACAGTGATACTGGAATCAAGAGAGAGAGAACTCACAGTGACATTGGAATCTAGAGAGAGCTCACAGTGATATCGGAATTTAGAGAGTGAGCTCACACTGATACTGGCATCTCGGGAGAGATCTCACAGTGATGCTGGAATCTGGAGAGAGAGTTCACAGTGATATTGGAATGTAAAGGGAGCTCACAGTGATATTGGAATCTTGAGAGAACTCACAGTAATATTGGAATCGAGAGAGTGCTCACAGTGATATTGGAATCTGGAGAGAGAGCTCACAGTGATACTGGAATCAAGAGAGAGAGAACTCACAGTGGCATTGGAATCTGGTGAGAGAGCTCACAGTGATATTGGAATCTAGAGAGAGAGAGCTCACAGTGATACTGGCATCTAGAGAGAGTGCTCACAGTGATATTGGAATCTAGAGAGAGCTCACAGTGATATTGGAATCTAGAGAGAGCTCACAGTGATATTGGAATCTAGAGAGAGAGCTCACAGTGATATTGGAATTGAGAGAGAGAGCTCACAGTGATATTGGAAACTGGAGAGTGAGCTCACAGTGATATTGGAAACTGGAGAGAGAGCTCACAGTGATACTGGAATCAAGAGAGAGAGAACTCACAGTGGCATTGGAATCTGGAGAGAGAGCTCACAGTGATACTGGAATCAAGAGAGAGAGAACTCACAGTGACATTGGAATCTAGAGAGAGCTCACAGTGATATCGGAATTTAGAGAGTGAGCTCACACTGATACTGGCATCTCGGGAGAGATCTCACAGTGATGTTGGAATCTGGAGAGAGAGTTCACAGTGATATTGGAATGTAAAGGGAGCTCACAGTGATATTGGAATCTGGAGAGAACTCACAGTAATATTGGAATCGAGAGAGTGCTCAGTGATATTGGAATCTAGAAAGAGAGCTCACGGTGTTATTGGAATCTAGAGAGAGCTCACAGTGATAATGGAATCAAGAGAGAGCTCACAGTGATATTGGAATCTGGAGAGAGAGCTCACAGTGATACTGGAATCAAGAGAGAGAGCTCACAGTGATATTGGAATTTAGAGAGAGAACTCACAGTGGCATTGGAATCTGGAGAGAGAGCTCACAGTGATATTGGAATTTAGAGAGTGAGCTCACAGTGATACTGGCATCTAGAGAGAGTGCTCACAGTGATATTGGAATCTAGAGAGAGCTCACAGTGCTATTGGAATCAAGAGAGAGCTCACAGTGATATTGGAATCGAGAGAGAGCTCACAGTGATATTGGAATCTAGAGAGAGCTCACAGTGATATTGGAATCAAGAGAGAGCTCACAGTGATATTGGAATCGAGAGAGAGCTCACAGTGATACTGGCATCTAGAGAGAGTGCTCACAGTGATATTGGAATCTAGAGAGAGCTCACAGTGATATTGGAATCAAGAGAGAGCTCACAGTGATATTGGAATCGAGAGAGAGCTCACAGTGATATTGGAATCTAGAGAGAGCTCACAGTGATATTGGAATCTGGAGAGAGAGCTCACAGTGATATTGGAATCTGGAGAGAGAGCTCACAGTGATGCTGGAATCAAGAGAGAGAGCTCACAGTGGCATTGGAATCTAGAGAGAGCTCACAGTGATATTGGAATCTGGAGAGGGAGCTCACAGTGATATTGGAATCTAGAGAGAGAGCTCACAGTGATATTGGAATCTGGAGAGGGAGCTCACAGTGATATTGGAATCTAGAGAGAGAGCTCACAGTGATATTGGAATCTGGAGAGGGAGCTCACAGTGAAATTGGAATCTAGAGAGAGCTCACAGTGATATTGGAATCTAGAGAGAGCTCACAGTGATATTGGAATCTGGAGAGGGAGCTCACAGTGATATTGGAATCTAGAGAGAGAGCTCACAGTGATATTGGAATTTAGAGAGAGCTCACAGTGATATTGGAATCAAGAGAGAGAGCTCACAGTGATATTGGAATCTGGAGAGAGCTCACAGTGATATTGGAATCTGGAGAGAGAGCTCACAGTGATATTGGAATCTGGAGAGAGCTCACAGTGATATTGGAATCTAGAGAGAGTGCTCACAGTGATAGTGGAATCGAGAGAGAGAGCTCACAGTGATATTGGAATCTAGAGAGAGAGCTCACAGTGATATCGGAATTTAGAGAGTGAGCTCACACTGATACTGGCATCTCGGGAGAGATCTCACAGTGATATTGGAATCTAGAGAGAGAGCTCACAGTGATATTGGAATCTGGACAGAGAGTTCACAGTGATATTGGAATGAAAAGGGAGCTCACAGTGATATTGGAATCTGGAGAGAGAGCTCACAGTGATATTGGAATCGAGAGAGAGCTCACAGTGATATTGGAATCGAGAGAGAGAGCTCACAGTGATATTGGAATCTGGAGAGAGAGCTCACAGTGATATTGGGATTTAGAGAGTGAGCTCACAGTGATATTGGAATCTAGAGAGGGAGCTCACAGTGATATTGGAATTTAGAGAGTGAGCTCACAGTGATATTGGAATCTAGAGAGAGAGCTCACAGTGATATTGGAATCTGGAGAGAGAGCTCACAGTGATATTGGAATCGAGAGAGAGAGCTCACAGTGATATTGGAATTTAGAGAGTGAGCTCACAGTGATATTGGAATCTAGAGAGAGAGCTCACAGTGATATTGGAATCTGGAGAGAGTGCTCACAGTGATATTGGAATCGAGAGAGAGCTCACAGTGATATTGGAATCTGGAGAGAGAGCTCACAGTGATATTGGAATCGAGAGAGAGAGCTCACAGTGATATTGGAATTTAGAGAGTGAGCTCACAGTGATATTGGAATCTAGAGAGAGAGCTCACAGTGATATTGGAATCTAGAGAGAGAGCTCACAGTGATATTGGAATCGAGAGAGAGAGCTCACAGTGATATTGGAATTTAGAGAGTGAGCTCACAGTGATATTGGAATCTAGAGAGAGAGCTCACAGTGATATTGGAATCGAGAGAGAGCTCACAGTGATATTGGAATCTAGAGAGAGAGCTCACAGTGATATTGGAATCTAGAGAGAGAGCTCACAGTGATATTGGAATCGAGAGAGAGCTCACAGTGATATTGGAATCGAGAGAGAGCTCACAGTGATATTGGAATCGAGAGAGAGCTCACAGTGATATTGGAATCTAGAGAGAGAGCTCACAGTGATATTGGAATCGAGAGAGAGCTCACAGTGATATTGGAATCTAGAGAGAGAGCTCACAGTGATATTGGAATCTAGAGAGAGAGCTCACAGTGATATTGGAATCAAGAGAGAGAGCTCACAGTGATATTGGAATTTAGAGAGTGAGCTCACAGTGATATTGGAAACTAGAGACAGAGCTCACAGTGATACTGGAATCTAGAGAGAGCTCACAGTGATATTGGAATCGAGAGAGAGAGCTCACAGTGATATTGGAATCGAGAGAGAGAGCTCACAGTGATACTGGAATCTAGAGAGAGCTCACAGTGATATTGGAATCGAGAGAGAGCTCACAGTGATATTGGAATCTAGAGAGAGAGCTCACAGTGATATTGGAATCTAGAGAGAGAGCTCACAGTGATATTGGAATCGAGAGAGAGCTCACAGTGATATTGGAATCGAGAGAGAGCTCACAGTGATATTGGAATCGAGAGAGAGCTCACAGTGATATTGGAATCTAGAGAGAGAGCTCACAGTGATATTGGAATCGAGAGAGAGCTCACAGTGATATTGGAATCTAGAGAGAGAGCTCACAGTGATATTGGAATCTAGAGAGAGAGCTCACAGTGATATTGGAATCTAGAGAGAGAGCTCACAGTGATATTGGAATTTAGAGAGTGAGCTCACAGTGATATTGGAATCTAGAGAGAGAGCTCACAGTGATACTGGAATCTAGAGAGAGCTCACAGTGATATTGGAATCGAGAGAGAGAGCTCACAGTGATATTGGAATCGAGAGAGAGAGCTCACAGTGATACTGGAATCTAGAGAGAGCTCACAGTGATATTGGAATCGAGAGAGAGCTCACAGTGATATTGGAATCTAGAGAGAGAGCTCACAGTGATATTGGAATCTAGAGAGAGAGCTCACAGTGATATTGGAATCGAGAGAGAGCTCACAGTGATATTGGAATCGAGAGAGAGCTCACAGTGATATTGGAATCTAGAGAGAGAGCTCACAGTGATATTGGAATCTAGAGAGAGAGCTCACAGTGATATTGGAATCTAGAGAGAGAGCTCACAGTGATATTGGAATCTGGAGAGAGAGCTCACAGTGATATTGGAATCTAGAGAGAGAGCTCACAGTGATATTGGAATCTGGAGAGAGAGCTCACAGTGATATTGGAATCTGGAGAGAGAGCTCACAGTGATATTGGAATCTAGAGAGAGAGCTCACAGTGATATTGGAATCGAGAGAGAGCTCACAGTGATATTGGAATCTAGAGAGAGAGCTCACAGTGATATTGGAATCGAGAGAGAGAGCTCACAGTGATATTGGAATTTAAAGAGTGAGCTCACAGTGATATTGGAATCTAGAGAGAGAGCTCACAGTGATATTGGAATCGAGAGAGAGCTCACAGTGATATTGGAATCGAGAGAGAGCTCACAGTGATATTGGAATCGAGAGAGAGCTCACAGTGATATTGGAATTTAGAGAGTGAGCTCACAGTGATATTGGAATCTAGAGAGAGAGCTCACAGTGATATTGGAATCGAGAGAGAGAGCTCACAGTGATATTGGAATTTAGAGAGTGAGCTCACAGTGATATTGGAATCTAGAGAGAGAGCTCACAGTGATATTGGAATCTGGAGAGAGAGCTCACAGTGATATTGGAATCGAGAGAGAGAGCTCACAGTGATATTGGAATTTAGAGAGTGAGCTCACAGTGATATTGGAATCTAGAGAGAGAGCTCACAGTGATATTGGAATCTGGAGAGAGTGCTCACAGTGATATTGGAATCGAGAGAGAGCTCACAGTGATATTGGAATCTGGAGAGAGAGCTCACAGTGATATTGGAATCGAGAGAGAGAGCTCACAGTGATATTGGAATTTAGAGAGTGAGCTCACAGTGATATTGGAATCTAGAGAGAGAGCTCACAGTGATATTGGAATCGAGAGAGAGAGCTCACAGTGATATTGGAATTTAGAGAGTGAGCTCACAGTGATATTGGAATCTAGAGAGAGAGCTCACAGTGATATTGGAATCGAGAGAGAGCTCACAGTGATATTGGAATCTAGAGAGAGAGCTCACAGTGATATTGGAATCTAGAGAGAGAGCTCACAGTGATATTGGAATCGAGAGAGAGCTCACAGTGATATTGGAATCGAGAGAGAGCTCACAGTGATATTGGAATCGAGAGAGAGCTCACAGTGATATTGGAATCTAGAGAGAGAGCTCACAGTGATATTGGAATCGAGAGAGAGCTCACAGTGATATTGGAATCTAGAGAGAGAGCTCACAGTGATATTGGAATCTAGAGAGAGAGCTCACAGTGATATTGGAATCTAGAGAGAGAGCTCACAGTGATATTGGAATTTAGAGAGTGAGCTCACAGTGATATTGGAATCTAGAGAGAGAGCTCACAGTGATACTGGAATCTAGAGAGAGCTCACAGTGATATTGGAATCGAGAGAGAGAGCTCACAGTGATATTGGAATCGAGAGAGAGAGCTCACAGTGATACTGGAATCTAGAGAGAGCTCACAGTGATATTGGAATCGAGAGAGAGCTCACAGTGATATTGGAATCTAGAGAGAGAGCTCACAGTGATATTGGAATCTAGAGAGAGAGCTCACAGTGATATTGGAATCGAGAGAGAGCTCACAGTGATATTGGAATCGAGAGAGAGCTCACAGTGATATTGGAATCGAGAGAGAGCTCACAGTGATATTGGAATCTAGAGAGAGAGCTCACAGTGATATTGGAATCGAGAGAGAGCTCACAGTGATATTGGAATCTAGAGAGAGAGCTCACAGTGATATTGGAATCTAGAGAGAGAGCTCACAGTGATATTGGAATCTAGAGAGAGAGCTCACAGTGATATTGGAATTTAGAGAGTGAGCTCACAGTGATATTGGAATCTAGAGACAGAGCTCACAGTGATACTGGAATCTAGAGAGAGCTCACAGTGATATTGGAATCGAGAGAGAGAGCTCACAGTGATATTGGAATCGAGAGAGAGAGCTCACAGTGATACTGGAATCTAGAGAGAGCTCACAGTGATATTGGAATCGAGAGAGAGCTCACAGTGATATTGGAATCTAGAGAGAGAGCTCACAGTGATATTGGAATCTAGAGAGAGAGCTCACAGTGATATTGGAATCGAGAGAGAGCTCACAGTGATATTGGAATCGAGAGAGAGCTCACGGTGATATTGGAATCTAGAGAGAGAGCTCACAGTGATATTGGAATCTAGAGAGAGAGCTCACAGTGATATTGGAATCTAGAGAGAGAGCTCACAGTGATATTGGAATCTGGAGAGAGAGCTCACAGTGATATTGGAATCTAGAGAGAGAGCTCACAGTGATATTGGAATCTGGAGAGAGAGCTCACAGTGATATTGGAATCTGGAGAGAGAGCTCACAGTGATATAGGAATCTAGAGAGAGAGCTCACAGTGATATTGGAATCGAGAGAGAGCTCACAGTGATATTGGAATCTAGAGAGAGAGCTCACAGTGATATTGGAATCGAGAGAGAGAGCTCACAGTGATATTGGAATTTAGAGAGTGAGCTCACAGTGATATTGGAATCTAGAGAGAGAGCTCACAGTGATATTGGAATCGAGAGAGAGCTCACAGTGATATTGGAATCGAGAGAGAGCTCACAGTGATATTGGAATCGAGAGAGAGCTCACAGTGATATTGGAATTTAGAGAGTGAGCTCACAGTGATATTGGAATCTAGAGAGAGAGCTCACAGTGATATTGGAATCGAGAGAGAGAGCTCACAGTGATATTGGAATTTAGAGAGTGAGCTCACAGTGATAATGGAATCTAGAGAGAGAGCTCACAGTGATATTGGAATCTGGAGAGAGAGCTCACAGTGATATTGGAATCGAGAGAGAGCTCACAGTGATGCTGGAATCTAGAGAGAGAGAGCTCACAGTGATATTGGAATTTAGAGAGTGAGCTCACAGTGATATTGGAATCTGGAGAGAGAGCTCACAGTGATATTGGAATGAAAAGGGAGCTCACAGTGATATTGGAATCTGGAGAGAGAGCTCACAGTGATATTGGAATCTAGAGAGAGAGAGCTCACAGTGATATTGGAATCTGGAGAGAGAGCTCACAGTGATATTGGAATGAAAAGGGAGCTCACAGTGATATTGGAATCTAGAGAGAGAGCTCACAGTGACATTGGAATCTAGAGAGAGAGAGAGCTCACAGTGATATTGGAATCTAGAGAGAGAGCTCACAGTGATATTGGAATGAAAAGGGAGCTCACAGTGATATTGGAATCTGGAGAGAACTCACAGTAATATTGGAATCGAGAGAGTGCTCAGTGATATTGGAATCTAGAAAGAGCGCACACGGTGTTATTGGAATCTAAAGAGAGCTCACAGTGATAATGGAGCCAAGAGAGAGCTCACAGTGATATTGGAATCAAGCGAGAGCTCACTGTGATATTGGAATCTAGAGATAGCTCACAGTGATATTGGAATCTAGAGAGAGAGCTGACAGTGATACTGGAATTCAGAGAGAGAGTTCACAGTGATATTGGAATGTAAAGGGAGCTCACAGTGATATTGGAATCTGGAGAGAACTCACAGTAATATTGGAATCGAGAGAGTGCTCAGTGATATTGGAATCTAGAAAGAGAGCACACGGTGTTATTGGAATCTAGAGAGAGCTCACAGTGATAATGGAGCCAAGAGAGAGCTCACAGTGATATTGGAATCAAGCGAGAGCTCACTGTGATATTGGAATCTAGAGATAGCTCACAGTGATATTGGAATCTAGAGAGAGAGCTGACAGTGATACTGGAATTCAGAGAGAGAGCTCACAGTGATATTGGAATCCAGAGCGAGAGCTTACATTGATATTGCAATTTAGAGAGAGAGCTCACAGGGCTCTGAAATTGGAATCTAGAGAGAGTTCACAGTGGTATTGGAATCTAGAGAGACAGCTCAGAGTGATACTGGAATCGAGAGAGAGAGAGCTCACAGTGATGCTGGAATCTAGGGAGAGTGCACATTGAAATTGGAATTCAGAGAGAGCTCACAGTGAAAGTCAAATCTGGAGAGAGCTCACAGTGATATTGGAATCTAGAGAGAGCTCTCAGTGATATTGCAATCCAGAGAGGGAACTCACAATCATACTGGAATCTAGAGAGAGCTCACAGTGATACTGGAATCTAGAGACAGAGAGAGAGCTCACAGTGATACTGGAATCTAGAGAGAGCTCACAGTGATATTGGAATCTGGAGAGGGAGCTCACAGTGATATTGGAATCTAGAGAGAGAGCTCACAGTGATACTGGCATCTAGAGAGAGTGCTCACAGTGAAATTGGAATTTAGAGAGAGCTCACAGTGATATTGGAATCAAGAGAGAGAGCTCACAGTGATATTGGAATCTGGAGAGAGCTCACAGTGATATTGGAATCTGGAGAGAGAGCTCACAGTGATATTGGAATCTGGAGAGAGCTCACAGTGATATTGGAATCTAGAGAGAGTGCTCACAGTGATAGTGGAATCGAGAGAGAGAGCTCACAGTGATATTGGAATCTAGAGAGAGAGCTCACAGTGATATCGGAATTTAGAGAGTGAGCTCACACTGATACTGGCATCTCGGGAGAGATCTCACAGTGATATTGGAATCTAGAGAGAGAGCTCACAGTGATATTGGAATCTGGACAGAGAGTTCACAGTGATATTGGAATGAAAAGGGAGCTCACAGTGATATTGGAATCTGGAGAGAGAGCTCACAGTGATATTGGAATCGAGAGAGAGCTCACAGTGATATTGGAATCGAGAGAGAGAGCTCACAGTGATATTGGAATCTGGAGAGAGAGCTCACAGTGATATTGGGATTTAGAGAGTGAGCTCACAGTGATATTGGAATCTAGAGAGGGAGCTCACAGTGATATTGGAATTTAGAGAGTGAGCTCACAGTGATATTGGAATCTAGAGAGAGAGCTCACAGTGATATTGGAATCTGGAGAGAGAGCTCACAGTGATATTGGAATCTGGAGAGAGAGCTCACAGTGATATTGGAATCTGGAGAGAGAGCTCACAGTGATATTGGAATCGAGAGAGAGAGCTCACAGTGATATTGGAATTTAGAGAGTGAGCTCACAGTGATATTGGAATCTAGAGAGAGCTCACAGTGATATTGGAATCTGGAGAGAGTGCTCACAGTGATATTGGAATCGAGAGAGAGCTCACAGTGATATTGGAATCTGGAGAGAGAGCTCACAGTGATATTGGAATCGAGAGAGAGAGCTCACAGTGATATTGGAATTTAGAGAGTGAGCTCACAGTGATATTGGAATCTAGAGAGAGAGCTCACAGTGATATTGGAATCGAGAGAGAGAGCTCACAGTGATATTGGAATTTAGAGAGAGAGCTCACAGTGATGCTGGAATCGAGAGAGAGAGCTCACAGTGATATTGGAATTTAGAGAGTGAGCTCACAGTGATATTGGAATCTAGAGAGAGAGCTCACAGTGATATTGAAATCGAGAGAGAGAGCTCACAGTGATATTGGAATTTAGAGAGTGAGCTCACAGTGATAATGGAATCTAGAGAGAGAGCTCACAGTGATATTGGAATCTGGAGAGAGAGCTCACAGTGATATTGGAATCGAGAGAGAGCTCACAGTGATGCTGGAATCAAGAGAGAGAGCACACTGTGATATTGGAATCGAGAGAGAGAGCTCACAGTGATATTGGAATTTAGAGAGTGAGCTCACAGTGATATTGGAATCTGGAGAGAGAGCTCACAGTGATATTGGAATCTAGAGAGAGAGAGCTCACAGTGATATTGGAATCTGGAGAGAGAGCTCACAGTGATATTGGAATCTAGAGAGAGCTCACAGTGATATTGGAATTTAGAGAGTGAGCTCACAGTGATATTGGAATCTGGAGAGAGAGCTCACAGTGATATTGGAATCTAGAGAGAGAGAGCTCACAGTGATATTGGAATCTGGAGAGAGAGCTCACAGTGATATTGGAATGAAAAGGGAGCTCACAGTGATATTGGAATCTAGAGAGAGAGAGCTCACAGTGATATTGGAATTTAGAGAGTGAGCTCACAGTGATATTGGAATCTGGAGAGAGAGCTCACAGTGATATTGGAATCTAGAGAGAGAGAGCTCACAGTGATATTGGAATCTGGAGAGAGAGCTCACAGTGATATTGGAATGAAAAGGGAGCTCACAGTGATATTGGAATCTAGAGAGAGAGCTCACAGTGACATTGGAATCTAGAGAGAGAGAGCTCACAGTGATATTGGAATCTAGAGAGAGAGCTCACAGTGATATTGGAATGAAAAGGGAGCTCACAGTGATATTGGAATCTAGAGAGAGAGCTCACAGTGACATTGGAATCTAGAGAGAGAGAGCTCACAGTGATATTGGAATCTAGAGAGAGAGCTCACAGTGATATTGGAATGAAAAGGGAGCTCACAGTGATATTGGAATCTGGAGAGAACTCACAGTAATATTGGAATCGAGAGAGTGCTCAGTGATATTGGAATCTAGAAAGAGCGCACACGGTGTTATTGGAATCTAAAGAGAGCTCACAGTGATAATGGAGCCAAGAGAGAGCTCACAGTGATATTGGAATCAAGCGAGAGCTCACTGTGATATTGGAATCTAGAGATAGCTCACAGTGATATTGGAATCTGGAGAGAGAGCTGACAGTGATACTGGAATTCAGAGAGAGAGTTCACAGTGATATTGGAATGTAAAGGGAGCTCACAGTGATATTGGAATCTGGAGAGAACTCACAGTAATATTGGAATCGAGAGAGTGCTCAGTGATATTGGAATCTAGAAAGAGAGCACACGGTGTTATTGGAATCTAAAGAGAGCTCACAGTGATAATGGAGCCAAGAGAGAGCTCACAGTGATATTGGAATCAAGCGAGAGCTCACTGTGATATTGGAATCTAGAGATAGCTCACAGTGATATTGGAATCTAGAGAGAGAGCTGACAGTGATACTGGAATTCAGAGAGAGAGTTCACAGTGATATTGGAATGAAAAGGGAGCTCACAGTGATATTGGAATCTGGAGAGAACTCACAGTAATATTGGAATCGAGAGAGTGCTCAGTGATATTGGAATCTAGAAAGAGAGCACACGGTGTTATTGGAATCTAGAGAGAGCTCACAGTGATAATGGAGCCAAGAGAGAGCTCACAGTGATATTGGAATCAAGCGAGAGCTCACTGTGATATTGGAATCTAGAGATAGCTCACAGTGATATTGGAATCTAGAGAGAGAGCTGACAGTGATACTGGAATTCAGAGAGAGAGCTCACAGTGATATTGGAATCCAGAGCGAGAGCTTACATTGATATTGCAATTTAGAGAGAGAGCTCACAGGGCTCTGAAATTGGAATCTAGAGAGAGTTCACAGTGGTATTGGAATCTAGAGAGACAGCTCAGAGTGATACTGGAATCGAGAGAGAGAGAGCTCACAGTGATGCTGGAATCTAGGGAGAGTGCACATTGAAATTGGAATTCAGAGAGAGCTCACAGTGAAAGTCAAATCTGGAGAGAGCTCACAGTGATATTGGAATCTAGAGAGAGCTCTCAGTGATATTGCAATCCAGAGAGGGAACTCACAATCATACTGGAATCTAGAGAGAGCTCACAGTGATACTGGAATCTAGAGAGAGAGAGAGCTCACAGTGATACTGGAATCTAGAGAGAGCTCACAGTGATACTGGAATCTAGAGAGAGAGAACTCACAGTGATATGGAATCTAGAGGGCGCTCACAGTGGTATTGGAATCTAGAGAGAGAGCTCACAGTGATACTGGAATCTAGAAACGGAGAGCACATGTGTTATTGGAATCTAGAGAGAGACTCACAGTGACACCGGAATTTAGAAACAGAGCTCACAGTGTTCTTGGAATCAAGAGAGAGCTCACAGTGTTCTTGGAATCAAGAGAGAGAGCTCACAGTGATATTGGAAACAAGAGAGAGAGCTCACAGTGATATTGGAATCCAGAGTGAGCTCACAGTGATACTGGAATCTAGAGAGGGAGCTCACAATGATATTGGAAACAAGAGAGAGAGTTCACAGTGATATTGGAATCCAGAGTGAGCTCACAGTGATACTGGAATCTAGAGAGGGAGCTCTCAGTGATATTGGAATTGAGAGAGAGAGCTCACAGTGATATTGCAATTTAGAGAGAGAGCTCCCAGTGATACTGGCGTCTAGAGAGACAGCTCACAGTGATACTGGCGTTGAGAGAGACAGCTCACAGTGATAATGGCATCTAGAGAGAGCTCACAGTGATATTGGAATGTAGACAGAAATCACAGTGTTATTGGAATCTAGAGAGTGCTCACAGTGATATTGGAATCTAGAGAAAGCTCACACTGAAATTGGAAATTAGAGACAGCTCACAGTGACATTGGAATCTGGAGAGAGAGCTCTCAGTGATATTGGAATCTGGAGAGAGCTCACAGTGATATTGGAATCTAGAGAGAGCTCACAGTGAGACTGGAATCGAGAGAAGGAGCTCACAGTGATATTGGAATCTAGAGAGAGAGTTCACAGTGATACTGGAATCTGGAGAGGCAGCTCACAGTGATATTGGAATCTAGAGAGAGCTCACAGTGAAACTGGAATCGCGAGAGAGCTCACAGTGATACTGGAATCGAGAGAAGGAGCTCACAGTGACATTGGAATATAGAGAGAGAGTTAACAGTGATACTGGAATCTAGAGAGAGCTCACAGTGATATTGGAATCTAGAGAGGGAGCTCACAGTGATACTGGAATCTGGAGAGGCAGCTCACAGTGATATTGGAATCGAGAGAGAGCTCACAGTGAAACTGGAATCGCGAGAGAGCTCACAGTGATACTGGAATCGAGAGAAGGAGCTCACAGTGACATTGGAATATAGAGAGAGAGTTCACAGTGATACTGGAATCTAGAGAGAGCTCACAGTGATATTGGAATCTAGAGAGGTAGCTCACAGTGATACTGGAATCTGGAGAGGCAGCTCACAGTGATAATGGCATCGAGAGAGAGCTCACAGTGATATTGGAATCTAGAAATAGAGAGCACATGGTGGTATTGGAATCAAGAGAGAGAACTCACAGTAATATTGGAATCTAGACAGAGAGCTCACAGTGATATTGGAATCTAGAGAGAACTCACAGTGATATTGGAATCTAGAGAGAGAGCTCACAGTGATATTGGAACCTAGAGAGAGAGCTCACAGTGATATTGGAATCGAGAGAGAGAGAGCTCACAGTGATATTGGAATCTAGAGAGAGAGCTCACAGTGACATTGGAACCTAGAGAGAGAGCTCACAGTGATATTGGAATCTAGAGAGAGCTCACAGTGATATTGGAATCTAGAGAGAGCTCACAGTGATATTGGAATCTAGAGAGAGAGCTCACAGTGACATTGGAATCTAGAGAGAGCTCACAGTGATATTGGAATCTAGAGAGAGAGCTCACAGTGATATTGGAACCTAGAGAGAGAACTCACAGTGATATTGGAATCTAGAGAGAGCTCACAGTGATATTGGAACCTAGAGAGAGAACTCACAGTGATATTGGAATCTAGAGAGGGAGCTCACAGTGATATTGGAATTTAGAGAGTGAGCTCACAGTGATATTGGAATCTAGAGAGAGAGCTCACAGTGATATTGGAATCTGGAGAGAGAGCTCACAGTGATATTGGAATCTGGAGAGAGAGCTCACAGTGATATTGGAATCTGGAGAGAGAGCTCACAGTGATATTGGAATCGAGAGAGAGAGCTCACAGTGATATTGGAATTTAGAGAGTGAGCTCACAGTGATATTGGAATCTAGAGAGAGCTCACAGTGATATTGGAATCTGGAGAGAGTGCTCACAGTGATATTGGAATCGAGAGAGAGCTCACAGTGATATTGGAATCTGGAGAGAGAGCTCACAGTGATATTGGAATCGAGAGAGAGAGCTCACAGTGATATTGGAATTTAGAGAGTGAGCTCACAGTGATATTGGAATCTAGAGAGAGAGCTCACAGTGATATTGGAATCGAGAGAGAGAGCTCACAGTGATATTGGAATTTAGAGAGAGAGCTCACAGTGATGCTGGAATCGAGAGAGAGAGCTCACAGTGATATTGGAATTTAGAGAGTGAGCTCACAGTGATATTGGAATCTAGAGAGAGAGCTCACAGTGATATTGAAATCGAGAGAGAGAGCTCACAGTGATATTGGAATTTAGAGAGTGAGCTCACAGTGATAATGGAATCTAGAGAGAGAGCTCACAGTGATATTGGAATCTGGAGAGAGAGCTCACAGTGATATTGGAATCGAGAGAGAGCTCACAGTGATGCTGGAATCAAGAGAGAGAGCACACTGTGATATTGGAATCGAGAGAGAGAGCTCACAGTGATATTGGAATTTAGAGAGTGAGCTCACAGTGATATTGGAATCTGGAGAGAGAGCTCACAGTGATATTGGAATCTAGAGAGAGAGAGCTCACAGTGATATTGGAATCTGGAGAGAGAGCTCACAGTGATATTGGAATCTAGAGAGAGAGAGCTCACAGTGATATTGGAATTTAGAGAGTGAGCTCACAGTGATATTGGAATCTGGAGAGAGAGCTCACAGTGATATTGGAATCTAGAGAGAGAGAGCTCACAGTGATATTGGAATCTGGAGAGAGAGCTCACAGTGATATTGGAATGAAAAGGGAGCTCACAGTGATATTGGAATCTAGAGAGAGAGAGCTCACAGTGATATTGGAATTTAGAGAGTGAGCTCACAGTGATATTGGAATCTGGAGAGAGAGCTCACAGTGATATTGGAATCTAGAGAGAGAGAGCTCACAGTGATATTGGAATCTGGAGAGAGAGCTCACAGTGATATTGGAATGAAAAGGGAGCTCACAGTGATATTGGAATCTAGAGAGAGAGCTCACAGTGACATTGGAATCTAGAGAGAGAGAGCTCACAGTGATATTGGAATCTAGAGAGAGAGCTCACAGTGATATTGGAATGAAAAGGGAGCTCACAGTGATATTGGAATCTAGAGAGAGAGCTCACAGTGACATTGGAATCTAGAGAGAGAGAGCTCACAGTGATATTGGAATCTAGAGAGAGAGCTCACAGTGATATTGGAATGAAAAGGGAGCTCACAGTGATATTGGAATCTGGAGAGAACTCACAGTAATATTGGAATCGAGAGAGTGCTCAGTGATATTGGAATCTAGAAAGAGCGCACACGGTGTTATTGGAATCTAAAGAGAGCTCACAGTGATAATGGAGCCAAGAGAGAGCTCACAGTGATATTGGAATCAAGCGAGAGCTCACTGTGATATTGGAATCTAGAGATAGCTCACAGTGATATTGGAATCTGGAGAGAGAGCTGACAGTGATACTGGAATTCAGAGAGAGAGTTCACAGTGATATTGGAATGTAAAGGGAGCTCACAGTGATATTGGAATCTGGAGAGAACTCACAGTAATATTGGAATCGAGAGAGTGCTCAGTGATATTGGAATCTAGAAAGAGAGCACACGGTGTTATTGGAATCTAAAGAGAGCTCACAGTGATAATGGAGCCAAGAGAGAGCTCACAGTGATATTGGAATCAAGCGAGAGCTCACTGTGATATTGGAATCTAGAGATAGCTCACAGTGATATTGGAATCTAGAGAGAGAGCTGACAGTGATACTGGAATTCAGAGAGAGAGTTCACAGTGATATTGGAATGAAAAGGGAGCTCACAGTGATATTGGAATCTGGAGAGAACTCACAGTAATATTGGAATCGAGAGAGTGCTCAGTGATATTGGAATCTAGAAAGAGAGCACACGGTGTTATTGGAATCTAGAGAGAGCTCACAGTGATAATGGAGCCAAGAGAGAGCTCACAGTGATATTGGAATCAAGCGAGAGCTCACTGTGATATTGGAATCTAGAGATAGCTCACAGTGATATTGGAATCTAGAGAGAGAGCTGACAGTGATACTGGAATTCAGAGAGAGAGCTCACAGTGATATTGGAATCCAGAGCGAGAGCTTACATTGATATTGCAATTTAGAGAGAGAGCTCACAGGGCTCTGAAATTGGAATCTAGAGAGAGTTCACAGTGGTATTGGAATCTAGAGAGACAGCTCAGAGTGATACTGGAATCGAGAGAGAGAGAGCTCACAGTGATGCTGGAATCTAGGGAGAGTGCACATTGAAATTGGAATTCAGAGAGAGCTCACAGTGAAAGTCAAATCTGGAGAGAGCTCACAGTGATATTGGAATCTAGAGAGAGCTCTCAGTGATATTGCAATCCAGAGAGGGAACTCACAATCATACTGGAATCTAGAGAGAGCTCACAGTGATACTGGAATCTAGAGAGAGAGAGAGCTCACAGTGATACTGGAATCTAGAGAGAGCTCACAGTGATACTGGAATCTAGAGAGAGAGAACTCACAGTGATATGGAATCTAGAGGGCGCTCACAGTGGTATTGGAATCTAGAGAGAGAGCTCACAGTGATACTGGAATCTAGAAACGGAGAGCACATGTGTTATTGGAATCTAGAGAGAGACTCACAGTGACACCGGAATTTAGAAACAGAGCTCACAGTGTTCTTGGAATCAAGAGAGAGCTCACAGTGTTCTTGGAATCAAGAGAGAGAGCTCACAGTGATATTGGAAACAAGAGAGAGAGCTCACAGTGATATTGGAATCCAGAGTGAGCTCACAGTGATACTGGAATCTAGAGAGGGAGCTCACAATGATATTGGAAACAAGAGAGAGAGTTCACAGTGATATTGGAATCCAGAGTGAGCTCACAGTGATACTGGAATCTAGAGAGGGAGCTCTCAGTGATATTGGAATTGAGAGAGAGAGCTCACAGTGATATTGCAATTTAGAGAGAGAGCTCCCAGTGATACTGGCGTCTAGAGAGACAGCTCACAGTGATACTGGCGTTGAGAGAGACAGCTCACAGTGATAATGGCATCTAGAGAGAGCTCACAGTGATATTGGAATGTAGACAGAAATCACAGTGTTATTGGAATCTAGAGAGTGCTCACAGTGATATTGGAATCTAGAGAAAGCTCACACTGAAATTGGAAATTAGAGACAGCTCACAGTGACATTGGAATCTGGAGAGAGAGCTCTCAGTGATATTGGAATCTGGAGAGAGCTCACAGTGATATTGGAATCTAGAGAGAGCTCACAGTGAGACTGGAATCGAGAGAAGGAGCTCACAGTGATATTGGAATCTAGAGAGAGAGTTCACAGTGATACTGGAATCTGGAGAGGCAGCTCACAGTGATATTGGAATCTAGAGAGAGCTCACAGTGAAACTGGAATCGCGAGAGAGCTCACAGTGATACTGGAATCGAGAGAAGGAGCTCACAGTGACATTGGAATATAGAGAGAGAGTTAACAGTGATACTGGAATCTAGAGAGAGCTCACAGTGATATTGGAATCTAGAGAGGGAGCTCACAGTGATACTGGAATCTGGAGAGGCAGCTCACAGTGATATTGGAATCGAGAGAGAGCTCACAGTGAAACTGGAATCGCGAGAGAGCTCACAGTGATACTGGAATCGAGAGAAGGAGCTCACAGTGACATTGGAATATAGAGAGAGAGTTCACAGTGATACTGGAATCTAGAGAGAGCTCACAGTGATATTGGAATCTAGAGAGGTAGCTCACAGTGATACTGGAATCTGGAGAGGCAGCTCACAGTGATAATGGCATCGAGAGAGAGCTCACAGTGATATTGGAATCTAGAAATAGAGAGCACATGGTGGTATTGGAATCAAGAGAGAGAACTCACAGTAATATTGGAATCTAGAGAGAGAGCTCACAGTGATATTGGAATCTAGAGAGAACTCACAGTGATATTGGAATCTAGAGAGAGAGCTCACAGTGATATTGGAACCTAGAGAGAGAGCTCACAGTGATATTGGAATCGAGAGAGAGAGAGCTCACAGTGATATTGGAATCTAGAGAGAGAGCTCACAGTGACATTGGAACCTAGAGAGAGAGCTCACAGTGATATTGGAATCTAGAGAGAGCTCACAGTGATATTGGAATCTAGAGAGAGCTCACAGTGATATTGGAATCTAGAGAGAGAGCTCACAGTGACATTGGAATCTAGAGAGAGCTCACAGTGATATTGGAATCTAGAGAGAGAGCTCACAGTGATATTGGAACCTAGAGAGAGAACTCACAGTGATATTGGAATCTAGAGAGAGCTCACAGTGATATTGGAACCTAGAGAGAGAACTCACAGTGATATTGGAATCTAGAGAGAGCTCACAGTGATCTTGGAATCTGGAGAGAGCTCACAGTGAGATTGGAATCTAGAGAGAGAGCTCACAGTGATATTGGAACCTAGAGAGAGAGCTCACAGTGAAATTGGAATTGCGAGAGAGCTCACAGTGATACTGGAATCGAGAGAGAGAGCTCACAGTGACATTGGTATCTAGAGAGAGAACTCACAGTGAAATTGGAATCGCGAAAGAGCACACAGTGATAGTGCAATCTAGAGGGAACTCACAATGATATTGGAATCTAAAGAGAGCTCACTGTGAAATTGGAATCTAGAGAGAGAGCTCACAGTTAAATTGGAAACTAGGGACAGCTCACAGTGATATTGGAATTTAGAGAGAGAGCTCACATCATACTGGAATCTGGAGAGAGAGCTCACAGTGATACTGGAATCAAGAGAGGGAGCTCACAGTGATATTGGAATCCAGAGAGAGCTCACAGTGATATTGGAATCTGGAGAGAAAGCTCATTGTGATATTGGAATCTAGAGAGAGCTCACAGTGATATAGGAATCTCGAGACAGCTCATGGTGATACTGGAATCTAGGGAGAGCTCACACTAAAATTGGAATCTAGAGAGAGCTCACAGTGACATTAGAATCTAGAGAGGGAACTCACAATGACACTGGAATCTAGACCAAGAGAGCTCAGACCGATACTGGAATCGAGAGAGAGAGCTCACAGTGATACCGGAATCTAGAGAGAATGCTCACAGTGACATTGGAATCCAGAGAGAGAGCTCACAGTGATGCTGGAATCTAGAGGGAGCTCACAGTGACATTGAAATCTAGAGAGGGAGCTCACAGTGATACTGGAATCTAGAGAGAGAGCTCACAGTGAAATTGGAAACTAGGGACAGCTCACAGTGATATTGGAATTTAGAGAGAGAGCTCACATCATACTGGAATCTGGAGAGAGAGCTCACAGTGATACTGGAATCAAGAGAGGGAGCTCACAGTGATATTGGAATCCAGAGAGAGCACACAGTGAGACTGGAATCGCGAGATAGCTCACAATGATACTGGAATCGAGAGAAGGACCTCATAGTGACATTGGAATATAGAGAGAGTTCGCAGTGATATTGGAATCTAGCGAGGGAGCTCAAAATGGCATTGAAATCTAGAGAGAGCTCACAGTGATACTGGAATCTGGAGAGGCAGCTCACAGTGATAATGGCATCGAGAGAGAGCTCACAGTGATATTGGAATCTAGAGAGAGAGCTCACAGTGATATTGGAATCTCGAGAGAGAGGTCACAGTGATATTAGAATATGGGGAGAGAGCTCACAGTGATATTGGAATCTAGAGAGAGCTCACAGTGATACTGGAATCAAGAGAGAGAGAGCTCACAGTGATATTGGAATCTAGAGAGAGCTCACAGTGATATTGGAATCTAGAGAGAGAGCTCACAGTGATATTGGAATCGAGAGAGAGAACTCACAGTGATATTGGAATCTAGAGAGAGAGCTCACAGTGATATTGGAATCTAGAGAGAGAGCTCACAGTGATATTGGAATCTAGAGAGAGA
The DNA here is from genome assembly GCF_964213995.1 of Mustelus asterias. Classification (NCBI taxonomy): domain Eukaryota; kingdom Metazoa; phylum Chordata; class Chondrichthyes; order Carcharhiniformes; family Triakidae; genus Mustelus; species Mustelus asterias. The sequence continues at coordinate 46,341,084 of NC_135808.1, read as the reverse complement.
ACTCACAGTGATATTGGAATCTCGAGAGAGAGGTCACAGTGATATTAGAATATGGGGAGAGAGCTCACAGTGATATTGGAATCTAGAGAGAGCTCACAGTGATACTGGAATCAAGAGAGAGAGAGCTCACAGTGATATTGGAATCTAGAGAGAGCTCACAGTGATATTGGAATCTCGAGAGAGAGCTCACAGTGATATTGGAATCTCGAGAGAGAGGTCACAGTGATATTAGAATATGGGGAGAGAGCTCACAGTGATATTGGAATCTAGAGAGAGCTCACAGTGATACTGGAATCAAGAGAGAGAGAGCTCACAGTGATATTGGAATCTAGAGAGAGCTCACAGTGATATTGGAATCTAGAGAGAGAGCTCACAGTGATATTGGAATCGAGAGAGAGAACTCACAGTGATATTGGAATCTAGAGAGAGAGCTCACAGTGATATTGGAATCTAGAGAGAGCTCACAGTGATATTGGAATCTAGAGAGAGAGCTCACAGTGATATTGGAATCTAGAGAGAGAGCTCACAGTGATACTGGAATCGAGAGAGAGCTCACAGTGAAATTGGAATTGCGAGAGAGCTCACAGTGATACTGGAATCGAGAGAGAGCTCACAGGGAAATTGGAATTGCGAGAGAGCTCACAGTGATACTGGAATCGAGAGAGAGCTCACAGTGAAATTGGAATTGCGAGAGAGCTCACAGTGATACTGGAATCGAGAGAGAGAGCTCACAGTGATATTGGAATCTAGAGAGAGAACTCACAGTGATATTGGAAACTAGAGAGGGAGCTCACAGTGAAATTGGAATCGCGAAAGAGCACACAGTGATACTGGAATCTAGAGAGAGAGCTCACAGTGACATTGCAATCTAGAGACAGAGCTCACGTCACACTGGTATCTGGAGGGAGCGCTCACAGTGATAATGGAATCGAGAGAGAGAACTCACAGTGATACTGGAATCTGGAGAGGGAACTCACAATGATATTGGAATCTAAAGAGAGCTCACTGTGAAATTGGAACTAGGGACAGCTCACAGTGATATTGGAATTTAGAGAGAGAGCTCACGTCATACTGGAATCTGGAGAGAGAGCTCACAGTGATACTGGAATCAAGAGAGAGAGCTCACAGTGATATTGGAATCCAGAGAGAGCTCACAGTGATATTGGAATCTGGAGAGAGAGCTCACAGTGATACTCGAATCTAGAGAGAGAGCTCACCGTGGCATTGGAATCCAGAGAGCGCACAAAGTGATATTGGAATCTAGTGAGAGAGCTCACAGTGATATTGGAATCTAGTGAGAGAGCACACAGTGATACTGAAATTGAGAGAGAGCTCACAGTGATATTGGAATCTCGAGAGCGAGCACACAGTGATATTGGAATCTAGTGAGAGATCACAGTGATACTGGAATCGAGAGAGAGAGCTCACAGTGATACTGGAATCGAGGGAGACCTCACAGTGATATTGGGATCTAGAGAGAGATAGCTCACAGTGATACTGGAATCCAGAGAGAGAGAGCTCACAGTGATATTGGAATCTAGTGAGAGAGCTCACAGTGATACTGGAATCGAGAGAGAGAGCTCACGTCATATTGGAATCTGGAGAAAGAGCTCACAGTGATACGGGAATCTAGAGAGAGAGCGCACAGTCAGACTGGAATCAGGAGAGAGAGTTCACAGTGACATTGGAATGTAGAGAGAGAGCACACAGTGATACTGGAATCAGGAGAGAGAGCTCACGTCATACTGGAATCAGGAGAGAGAACTCACAGTGACAGTATTACAGTTGATAAGGAGGATGTGCAGGATATTCTGGAGGGTCTGAAAATAGATAAATCCCCTGGTCCGGATGGGATTTATCCAAGGATTCTCTGGGAGGCAAGAGAAGTGATTGCAGAGCCTCTGGCTCTGATCTTCAGGTCGTCGTTGGCCTCTGGTATAGTACCAGAAGATTGGAGGTTAGCGAATGTTGTCCCATTGTTTAAGAAGGGGAACAGAGACTTCCCCGGGAATTATAGACCGGTGAGTCTCACTTCTGTTGTCGGCAAGATGTTGGAAAAAATTATAAGGGATAGGATTTATAGTTATTTGGAGAGTAATGAATTGATAGGTGATAGTCAGCATGGTTTTGTGGCAGGTAGGTCGTGCCTTACTAACCTTATTGAGTTTTTTGAGAAAGTGACCAAGGAGGTGGATGGGGGCAAGGCAGTGGACGTGGTATATATGGATTTTAGTAAGGCGTTTGATAAGGTTCACCATGGTAGGCTTCTGCAGAAAATGCAGATGTATGGGATTGGGGGTGATCTAGGAAATTGGATCAGGAATTGGCTAGCGGATAGGAAACAGAGGGTGGTGGTTGATAGTAAATATTCATCATGGAGTGCGGTTACAAGTGGTGTACCTCAGGGATCTGTTTTGGGGCCACTGCTGTTTGTAATATTTATTAATGATCTGGATGAGGGTATAGTTGGGTGGATTAGCAAATTTGCTGATGACACCAAAGTCGGTGGTGTGGTAGACAGTGAGGAAGGGTGTCGTAGTTTGCAGGAAGACTTAGACAGGTTGCAAAGTTGGGCCGAGAGGTGGCGGATGGAGTTTAATGCGGAGAAGTGTGAGGTAATTCACTTTGGTAGGAATAACAGATGTGTTGAGTATAGGGCTAACGGGAGGACTTTGAATAGTGTGGAGGAGCAGAGGGATCTAGGTGTATGTGTGCATAGATCCCTGAAAGTTGGGAATCAAGTAGATAAGGTTGTTAAGAAGGCATATGGTGTCTTGGCGTTTATTGGTAGGGGGATTGAATTTAGGAGTCGTAGCGTTATGTTGCAACTGTACACAACTCTGGTGCGGCCGCACTTGGAGTACTGTGTGCAGTTCTGGTCCCCACATTACAGGAAGGATGTGGAGGCTTTGGAGAGGGTGCAGAGGAGGTTTACCAGGATGTTGCCTGGTATGGAGGGGAGATCCTATGAGGAGAGGCTGAGGGATTTGGGATTGTTTTCGCTGGAAAGGCGGCGGCTAAGAGGGGATCTTATTGAAACATATAAGATGATTAGAGGTTTAGATAGGGTGGATAGTGATAGCCTTTTTCCTCTGATGGAGAAATCCAGCACGAGGGGGCATGGCTTTAAATTGAGGGGGGGTAGTTATAGAACCGATGTCAGGGGTAGGTTCTTTACCCAGAGGGTGGTGAGGGATTGGAATGCCCTGCCAGCATCAGTAGTAAATGCGCCTAGTTTGGGGGCGTTTAAGAGATCCGTAGATAGGTTCATGGACGAAAAGAAATTGGTTTAGGTTGGAGGGTCACATTTTTTTTTTTTTTTTTTAACTGGTCGGTGCAACATCGTGGGCCGAAGGGCCTGTTCTGCGCTGTAATGTTCTATGTTCTATGTTCTATTGGAATCAGGGAGAGTGCTCACAGTGATATTGCAATCTAGAGAGAGCTCACAGTGAGATTGGAATCGAGAGAGGGAACTCACAATGATATTGGAATCTAAAGAGAGCTCACAGTGATATTGGAAATTAGAGAGAGCTCACAGTGATATTGGAATTTAGATGGAGAGCTCAAGTCATACTGGAATCTGGAGAGAGAGCTCACAGTGATATTGGAATCGAGAGAGAGAGCTCACAGTGATACTGGAATCTAGAGAGGGAGTTCACAGTGATATTGGAATCTAGAGAGAGAGCTCACAGTGATACTGGAATCGAGAGAGAGAGCTCACAGTGATATTGAAATCTGGAGAGAGAGCTCACAGTGATACTGGAATCGAGAGAGAGAGCACACAGTAATATTGGAATCAAGAGAGAGAGCTCACAGTGATATTGGAATCTGGAGAGAGAGCTCACAGTGATATTGGAATCTAGAGAGAGAGCTCACAGTGATGTTGGAATCTGGAGAGAGAGTTCACAGTGATATTGGAATCGAGAGAGAGAGCTCACAGTGATATTGAATCTAGTGAGAGAGCTCACAGTGATACTGGAATCGAGAGAGAGAGAGCTCACAGTGATATTGAAATCTGGAGAGAGAGCACACAGTGATATTGGAATCTAGAGAGAGAGCTCACAGTGATATCGGAATCAAGAGAGAGAGAACTCACAGTGATATTGGAATCTGGAGAGAGAGCTCACAGTGATATTGGAATCTAGAGAGAGAGCTCACAGTGATATCGGAATTTAGAGAGTGAGCTCACAGTGATATTGGAATTTAGAGAGTGAGCTCACACTGATACTGGCATCTCGGGAGAGATCTCACAGTGATGTTGGAATCTAGAGAGAGCTCACAGTGATATCGGAATTTAGAGAGTGAGCTCACACTGATACTGGCATCTCGGGAGAGATCTCACAGTGATGTTGGAATCTGGAGAGAGAGTTCACAGTGATATTGGAATGTAAAGGGAGCTCACAGTGATATTGGAATCTGGAGAGAACTCACAGTAATATTGGAATCGAGAGAGTGCTCAGTGATATTGGAATCTAGAAAGAGAGTTCACAGTGATATTGGAATCTAGAGAGAGCTCACAGTGATATTGGAATCTAGAGAGAGAGCTCACAGTGATATTGGAATCTAGAGAGAGCTCACAGTGATATTGGAATCTAGAGAGAACTCACAGTAATATTGGAATCGAGAGAGTGCTCAGTGATATTGGAATCTAGAAAGAGAGCTCACAGTGATATTGGAATCTAGAGAGAGCTCACGGTGTTATTGGAATCTAGAGAGAGCTCACAGTGATATTGGAATCTAGAGAGAGCTCACAGTGATATTGGAATCTAGATATAGAGAGCTCACAGTGGTATTGGAATCCAGAGAGAGCTCACAGTGATATTGGAATCTAGAGAGAGAGCTCACAGTGATATTGGAATCTAGAAAGAGAGCTCACGGTGTTATTGGAATCTAGAGAGAGAGCTCACAGTGATATTGGAATCTAGATATAGAGAGCTCACAGTGGTATTGGAATCCAGAGAGAGCTCGCAGTGTTATTGGAATCTAGAGAGAGAGCTCACAGTGATATTGGAATCTAGAGTGAGCTCACAGTGATATTGGAATCTAGAGAGAGCTCACGCTTATCTTGGAATCTAGAGAGATCTCAGTGATTTTGGAATTTAGAGAGAGATAGATCATGGTGTTACTGGAATCTAGAGAGAGAGCTCACAGAGATATTGGAATATAGAGAGAGCTCACGCGTGGGTTTCTCCGGGTGCTCCGGTTTCCTCCCACAGTCCAAAGATGTGCGGGTTAGGTTGATTGGCCAGGTTAAAAAAAAAATTGCCCCTTAGAGTCCTGGGATGCGTAGGTTAGAGGGATTAGCGGGTAAATATGTGGGGATAGGTAGGGCCTGGGTGGGATTGTCGTCGGTGCAGACTCGATGGGCCGAATGGCCTCCTTCTGCACTGTAGGATTTCTATGATTCTGTGATTCTATGATCTTGGAATCTAGAGAGATCTCAGTGATTTTGGAATTTAGAGAGATAGATCATGGTGATACTGGAATCTAGAGAGAGAGCTCACAGTGACAATGGAATGTGTAGAGAGAGCTCACAGTGAGAATGGAATCTAGAGGGCTCACAGTGATATTGGAATCAAGAGAGAGCTCACAGTGATATTGGAATCTAGAGAGAGAGCTCACGGTGATATTAGAATACGGGGAGAGAGCTCACAGTGATATTGGAATCTGGAGAGAGCTCACAGTGATATTGGAATCTCAAGAGAGAGGTCACAGTGATATTAGAATATGGGGAGTGAGCTCACAGTGATATTGGAATCTCAAGAGAGAGGTCACAGTGATATTAGAATATGGGGAGAGAGCTCACAGTGATATTGGAATCTAGAGAGAGCTCACAGTGATACTGGAATCAAGAGAGAGACAGTGATATTGGAATCTAGAAAGAGCTCACAGTGATATTGGAATCAAGAGAGAGAGAGCTCACAGTGAGATTGGAATCAAGAGAGAGACAGTGATATTGGAATCTAGGAAGAGCTCACAGTGATATTGGAATCAAGAGAGAGAGAGCTCACAGTGAGATTGGAATCAAGAGAGAGACAGTGATATTGGAATCTAGAAAGAGCTCACAGTGATATTGGAATCAAGAGAGAGAGAGCTCACAGTGAGATTGGAATCAAGAGAGAGACAGTGATATTGGAATCTAGAAAGAGCTCACAGTGATATTGGAATCGAGAGAGAGCTCACAGTGATATTGGAATCGAGAGAGAGAGCTCACAGTGGTACTGGAATCTAGAGAGAGAGCTCACAGTGATATTGGAATCGAGAGAGAGAGCTCACAGTGGTACTGGAATCTAGAGAGAGAGCTCACAGTGATATTGGAATCGAGAGAGAGAGCTCACAGTGATATTGGAATCTCGAGAGCGAGGTCACAGTGATACTGGAACCCAGAGAGAGAGCTCACAGTGATATTGGAATCTAGAGAGAGCGTTCACGGTGATATTAGAATATGGGAAGAGAGCTCACAGTGATATTGGAATCTAGAGAGAGCTCACAGTGATACTGGAATCTAGGGCGGCATGGTAGCACAGTGGTTAGCACTGCTGCTTCACAGCTCCAGGGACCTGGGTTCGATTCCCGGCCTGGGTCACTGTGTGTGTGGAGTTTGCACATTCTCCTCGTGTCTGCGTGGGCTTTCTCCGGGTGCTCCGGTTTCCTCCCACAGTCCAAAGATGTGCGGGTTAGGTTGATTGACCATGCTAAAATTGCCCTTAGTGTCCTGAGATGCGTAAATTAGAGGGATTAGTGGGTAAATATGTAGGGATAGAGGGGTAGGGCCTGGGGGGGATTGTGGTCGGTGCAGACCCGATGGGCCGAATGGCCCCTTTTTGTGCTGTAGGGTTTCTATGTTTTCGAGAGAGAGAGAGCTGACAGTGATATTGGAATCAAGAGAGAGACAGTGATATTGGAATCTAGACAGAGAGCTCACAGTGATGTTGGAATCGAGAGAGAGAGAGCTCACAGTGATATTGGAATCTAGACAGAGAGCTCACAGTGATATTGGAATCTAGAGAGAGAGAGCTCACAGTGATATTGGAATCTAGACAGAGAGCTCACAGTGATATTGGAATCTAGAGAGAGAGAGCTCACAGTGATATTGGAATCTAGACAGAGAGCTCACAGTGATATTGGAATCGAGAGAGAGAGAGCTCACAGTGATATTGGAATCTAGACAGAGAGCTCACAGTGATATTGGAATCTAGAGAGAGAGAGCTCACAGTGATATTGGAATCTAGAGAGAGAGAGCTCACAGTGATATTGGAATCAAGAGAGAGAAAGCTCACAGTGATATTGGAATCTGGAGAGAGCTCACAGTGATATTGGAATCTAGACAGAGAGCTCACAGTGATATTGGAATCTAGAGAGAGAGAGCTCACAGTGATATTGGAATCTAGACAGAGAGCTCACAGTGATATTGGAATCTAGAGAGAGAGAGCTCACAGTGATATTGGAATCTAGACAGAGAGCTCACAGTGATATTGGAATCTAGAGAGAGAGAGCTCACAGTGATATTGGAATCTTGAGAGAGAGAGCTCACAGTGATATTGGAATCTAGAGAGAGAGAGCTCACAGTGATATTGGAATCTAGACAGAGAGCTCACAGTGATATTGGAATCTAGAGAGAGAGAGCTCACAGTGATATTGGAATCTAGAGAGAGAGAGCTCACAGTGATATTGGAATCTAGAGAGAGAGCTCACAGTGATATTGGAATCTTGAGGGAGAGAGCTCACAGTGATATTGGAATCTTGAGAGAGAGAGCTCACAGTGATATTGGAATCAAGAGAGAGACAGTGATATTGGAATCTAGAAAGTGCTCACAGTGATATTGGAATCGAGAGAGAGAGCTCACAGCGGTACTGGAATCTAGAGAGAGAGCTCACAGTGATATTGGAATCTCGAGAGAGAGAGCTCAGAGTGATATTGGAATCAAAAGAGAGCCAGTGATATTTGAAACTAGAAAGAGCTCACAGTGATATTGGAATCTCGAGAGAGAGCTCACAGTGATATTGCAATCTCGAGAGAGAGGTCACAGTGATACTGGAATCTAGAGAGAGAGATCTCACAGTAATATTGGAATCTGGAGAGAGCTCACAGTGATATTGGAATCTGGAGAGAGCTCGCAGTGATATTGGAATTTAGAGAGAGAGCTCACAGTGATATTGGAATCTAGAGAGAGAGCTCACAGTGATATTGGAATCAAGAGAGAGACAGTGATGTTGGAATCTAGAAAGAGCTCACAGTGATATTGGAATCAAGAGAGAGAGCTCACAGTGATATCGGAATCTAGAAAGAGAGCTCACAGTGATATTGGAATCAAGAGAGAGAGCTCACAGTGATATTGGAATCTAGAGAGAGCTCACAGTGATATTGGAATCTAGAAAGAGCTCACAGTGATATTGGAATCTAGAGAGAGAGAGCTCACAGTGATACTGGAATCTAGAGAGAGCTCACAGTGACATTGGAATCTAGAGAGAGAGAGCTCACAGTGATACTGGAATCTAGAAAGAGCTCACAGTGATATTGGAATCTAGAGAGAGAGAGCTCACAGTGATACTGGAATCTAGAGAGAGCTCACAGTGATATTGGAATCTGAGGAGAGCTCACAGTGATATTGGAATCTAGGGAGAATTCACAGTGATATTGGAATCTAGAGAGAGAGAGCTCAAACTCATATTGGAAGCGAGAGGGAGAGAGAGCTCACATTGAAATTGGAATCCGGAGAGAGAGCTCACTGTGATATCGGAATCCAGAGAGCGAGCTCACAGTGAAATTGGAATCCAGAGAGAGAGCTCACAGTGATATTGGAACTTAGAAAGTGAGCTCGCAGTGATACTGGCATCTCGGGAGAGATCTCACAGTGATGTTGGAATCTAAAGAGAGAGTTCACAGTGATATTGGAATGTAAAGGGAGCTCACAGTGATATTGGAATCAAGTGAGAGTTCACAGTGATATTGGAATCCAGAGGGGGACCATACCTTGATACTGGAATCTGGAGAGAGAGCTCACAGTGATATTGGAATCTAGAGAGAACTCACAGTAATATTGAAATCGAGAGAGTGCTCAGTGATATTGGAATCCAGAGGGGGACCATACCTTGATACTGGAATCTAGAGAGAGAGCTCACAGTGATATTGGAACCTAGAGAGAGCTCACAGTGATATTGGAATCGAGATATAGGGAGCTCACAGTGGTATTGGAATCCAGAGAGAGTTCACAGTGATAGTGGAATCTAGAGAGAGCTCACAGTGATATCGGAATTTAGAGAGTTAACTCACAGTGATGTTGGAATCTCGAGAGCTCACAATGATATTGGAATCCAGAGGGGGAACTCACCGTGATACTGGAATCGAGAGAGAGAGCTCACAGTGATATTGGAATCTGGAGAGAGCTCACAGTGATATTGGAATCTGGAGAGAGCTCACAGTGATATTGGAATCTAGATATAGAGAGCTCACAATGGTATTGGAATCCCGAGAGAGCTCACAGTGATATTGGAATCTCGAGAGACCTCACAGTGATATTGGAATCTAGAGAGAGAGCTCACAGTGATATTGGAATCTAGAGTGAGCTCACAGTGATATTGGAATCTAGAGAGAGCTCACGCTTATCTTGGAATCTAGAGAGATCTCAGTGATTTTGGAATTTAGAGAGCGATAGATCATGGTGTTACTGGAATCGAGAGAGAGAGCTCACAGTGAGATTGGAATCAAGAGAGAGACAGTGATATTGGAATCTAGAAAGAGCTCACAGTGATATTGGAATCTCGAGAGAGAGGTCACAGTGATATTAGAATATGGGGAGAGAGCTCACAGTGATATTGGAATCTAGAGAGAGCTCACAGTGATACTGGAATCAAGAGAGAGAGAGCTCACAGTGATATTGGAATCTAGAGAGAGCTCACAGTGATATTGGAATCTAGAGAGAGAGCTCACAGTGATATTGGAATCGAGAGAGAGAGCTCACAGTGGTACTGGAATCTAGAGAGAGAGCTCACAGTGATATTGGAATCGAGAGAGAGAGCTCACAGTGATATTGGAATCTCGAGAGAGAGGTCACAGTGATATTGGAATCGAGAGAGAGAGATCTCACAGTGATATTGGAATCTCGAGAGAGAGGTCACAGTGATACTGGAATCCAGAGAGAGAGATCTCACAGTAATATTGGAATCTAGAGAGAGCGTTCACGGTGATATTAGAATATGGGAAGAGAGCTCACAGTGATATTGGAATCTAGAGAGAGCTCACAGTGATACTGGAATCTAGGGCGGCATGGTAGCACAGTGGTTAGCACTGCTGCTTCACAGCTCCAGGGACCTGGGTTCGATTCCCGGCTTGGGTCAGTGTGTGTGTGGAGTTTGCACATTCTCCTCGTGTCTGCGTGGGCTTTCTCCGGGTGCTCCGGTTTCCTCCCACAGTCCAAAGATGTGCGGGTTAGGTTGATTGACCATGCTAAAATTGCCCTTAGTGTCCTGAGATGCGTAAATTAGAGGGATTAGTGGGTAAATATGTAGGGATAAAGGGGTAGGGCCTGGGTGGGATTGTGGTCGGTGCAGACTCGATGGGCCGAATGGCCCCTTTCTGTGCTGTAGGGTTTCTATGATTTCGAGAGAGAGAGAGCTGACAGTGATATTGGAATCAAGAGAGAGACAGTGATATTGGAATCTAGACAGAGAGCTCACAGTGATATTGGAATCTAGACAGAGAGCTCACAGTGATATTGGAATCTAGAGAGAGCTCACAGTGATATTGGAATCTAGAGAGAGAGAGCTCACAGTGATATTGGAATCAAGAGAGAGACAGTGATATTGGAATCTAGAGAGAGAGAGCTCACAGTGATATTGGAATCTAGACAGAGAGCTCACAGTGATATTGGAATCTAGAAAGAGCTCACAGTGATATTGGAATCTAGAGAGAGAGAGATCACAGTGATATTGGAATCAAGAGAGAGACAGTGATATTGGAATCTAGAAAGTGCTCACAGTGACATTGGAATCGAGAGAGAGATCTCACAGTAATATTGGAATCTAGAGAGAGCTCACAGTGATATTGGAATCTAGGGCGGCATGGTAGCACAGTGGTTAGCACTGCTGCTTCACAGCTCCAGGGACTTGGGTTCGATTCCCGGCTTGGGTCAGTGTGTGTGTGGAGTTTGCACATTCTCCTCGTGTCTGCGTGGGCTTTCTCCGGGTGCTCTGGTTTCCTCCCACAGTCCAAAGATGTGCGGGTTAGGTTGATTGACCATGCTAAAATTGCCCTTAGTGTCCTGAGATGCGTAAATTAGAGGGATTAGTGGGTAAATATGTCGGGATAGAGGGGTAGGGCCTGGGTGGGATTGTGGTCGGTGCAGACTCGATGGGCCGAATGGCCCCTTTCTGTGCTGTAGGGTTTCTATGATTTCTAGAGAGAGAGAGCTTACAGTGATATTGGAATCAAGAGAGAGACAGTGATATTGGAATCTAGAAAGAGCACACAGTGATATTGGAATCGAGAGAGAGCTCACAGTGATATTGGAATCTAGAGAGCGCTCACAGTGATATTGGAATCTGGAGAGAGCTCATAGTGATATTGGAATCTAGAGAGAGAGAGCTCACAGTGATATTGGAATCTTGAGAGAGAGAGCTCACAGTGATATTGGAATCAAGAGAGAGACAGTGATATTGGAATCTAGAAAGTGCTCACAGTGATATTGGAATCGAGAGAGAGAGCTCACAGCGGTACTGGAATCTAGAGAGAGAGCTCACAGTGATATTGGAATCGAGAGAGAGAGCTCACAGTGATATTGAAATCTCGAGAGAGAGGTCACAGTGATACTGGAATCTAGAGAGAGAGATCTCACAGTAATATTGGAATCCTGAGAGAGCTCACAGTGATATTGGAATCTAGAGAGAGAGAGAGCTCACAGTGATATTGGAATCTAGAGAGAGAGAGCTCAGAGTGATATTGGAATCAAAAGAGAGCCAGTGATATTTGAAACTAGAAAGAGCTCACAGTGATATTGGAATCGAGAGAGAGAGCTCACAGTGGTACTGGAATCTCGAGAGAGAGCTCACAGTGATATTGGAATCTCGAGAGAGAGGTTACAGTGATACTGGAATCTAGAGAGAGAGGTCACAGCGGTACTGGAATCTAGAGAGAGAGCACACAGTGGTACTGGAATCTAGAGAGAGAGCTCACAGTGATATTGGAATCTAGAGAGAGAGCTCACAGTGATATTGGAATCTCGAGAGAGAGGTCACAGTGATACTGGAATCTAGAGAGAGAGATCTCACAGTAATATTGGAATCTAGAGAGAGCTCACAGTGATATTGGAATGTCGAAAGAGAGCTCACAGTGATATTGGAATCTAGAGAGAGAGAGCTCAGAGTGATATTGGAATCAAAAGAGAGCCAGTGATATTTGAAACTAGAAAGAGCTCACAGTGATATTGGAATCGAGAGAGAGAGCTCACAGTGGTACTGGAATCTCGAGAGAGAGCTCACAGTGATATTGGAATCTCGAGAGAGAGGTTACAGTGATACTGGAATCTAGAGAGAGAGATCTCACAGTAATATTGGAATCTAGAGAGAGCTCACAGTGATATTGGAATCTGGAGAGAGCTCACAGTGATATTGGAATCTAGAGAGAGAGAGCTCACAGTGATATTGGAATCTAGAGAGAGAGAACTCACAGTGATACTGGAATCTAGAGAGAGCTCACAGTGATATTGGAATCTGGGGAGAGCTCACAGTGATATTGGAATCTAGGGAGAATTCACAGTGATATTGGAATCTAGAGAGAGAGAGAGCTCAAACTCATATTGGAAGCGAGAGGGAGAGAGAGCTCACATTGAAATTGGAATCCGGAGAGAGACCTCACTGTGATATCGGAATCCAGAGAGAGAGCTCACAGTGAAATTGGAATCCAGAGAGAGAGCTCACAGTGATATTGGAACTTAGAAAGTGAGCTCGCAATGATACTGGCATCTCGGGAGAGATCTCACAGTGATGTTGGAATCTAAAGAGAGAGTTCACAGTGATATTGGAATGTAAAGGGAGCTCACAGTGATATTGGAATCTAGTGAGGGTTCACAGTGATATTGGAATCCAGAGGGGGACCATACCTTGATACTGGAATCTGGAGAGAGAGCTCACAGTGATATTGGAATCTAGAGAGAGAGCTCACAGTGATATTGGAATCGAGAGAGAGAGCTCACAGTGATATTGGAATCTCGAGAGAGCTCACAGTGATATTGGAATCTAGAGAGAGAGCTCACAGTGATATTGGAATCTAGAGAGAGCTCACAGTGATATTGGAATCTAGAGAGAGCTCACAGTGATATTGGAATCTAGAGAGAGCTCACAGTGATATTGGAATCTAGAGAGAGCTCACAGTGATATTGGAATCTAGAGAGAGCTCACAGTGATATTGGAATCTAGAGAGAGAGCTCACAGTGATATTGGAATCTAGAGAGAGAGCTCACAGTAATATTGGAATCGAGAGAGTGCTCAGTGATATTGGAATCTTGAAAGAGAGCTCACAGTGATATTGGAATCTAGAGAGAGCTCACAGTGATATTGGAATCGAGATATAGGGAGCTCACAGAGGTATTGGAATCCAGAGAGAGTTCACAGTGATAGTGGAATCTAGAGAGAGCTCACAGTGATATCGGAATTTAGAGAGTTAACTCACAGTGATGTTGGAATCTCGAGAGCTCACAATGATATTGGAATCCAGAGGGGGAACTCACCGTGATACTGGAATCGAGAGAGAGAGCTCACAGTGATATTGGAATCTGGAGAGAGAGGTCACAGGGATATTAGAATATGGGGAGAGAGCTCACAGTGATATTGGAATCTAGAAAGAGAGCTCACAGTGATACTGGAATCAAGAGAGAGAGAGCTCACAGTGAGATTGGAATCAAGAGGGAGACAGTGATATTGGAATCTAGAAAGACCTCACAGTGATATTGGAATCGAGAGAGAGAGCTCACAGTGATATTGGAATCGAGAGAGAGAGCTCACAGTGGTACTGGAATCTAGAGAGAGAGCTCACAGTGATATTGGAATCGAGAGAGAGAGCTCACAGTGATATTGGAATCTAGAAAGAGAGCTCACAGTGATATTGGAATCAAGAGAGAGAGAGCTCACAGTGAGATTGGAATCAAGAGGGAGACAGTGATATTGGAATCTAGAAAGAGCTCACAGTGATATTGGAATCGAGAGAGAGAGCTCACAGTGATATTGGAATCGAGAGAGAGAGCTCACAGTGGTACTGGAATCTAGAGAGAGAGCTCACAGTGATATTGGAATCGAGAGAGAGAGCTCACAGTGATATTGGAATCTCGAGAGAGAGCTCACAGTGATATTGGAATCTAGAGAGAGAGGTCACAGTGATACTGGAATCCAGAGAGAGAGATCTCACAGTAATATTGGAATCTAGAGAGAGCGTTCACGGTGATATTAGAATATGGGAAGAGAGCTCACAGTGATATTGGAATCTAGAGAGAGCTCACAGTGATACTGGAATCTAGGGCGGCATGGTAGCACAGTGATTAGCACTGCTGCTTCACAGCTCCAGGGACCTGGGTTCGATTCCCGGCTTGGGTCACTGTGTGTGTGGAGTTTGCACATTCTCCTCGTGTCTGCGTGGGCTTTCTCCGGGTGCTCCGGTTTCCTCCCACAGTCCAAAGATGTGCGGGTTAGGTTGATTGACCATGCTAAAATTGCCCTTAGTGTCCTGAGATGCGGAAATTAGAGGGATTAGTGGGTAAATATAGAGGGGTAGGGCCTGGGTGGGATTGTGGTCGGTGCAGACTCGATGGGCCGAATGGCCTCTTTCTGTGCTGTAGGGTTTCTATGATTTCTAGAGAGAGAGAGCTTACAGTGATATTGGAATCAAGAGAGAGACAGTGATGTTGGAATCTAGAGAGAGAGCTCACAGTGATACTGGTATCGAGAGAGAGAGAGCTCACAGTGATATTGGAATCAAGAGAGAGACAGTGATATTGGATTCTAGAAAGAGCTCACAGTGATATTGGAATCTAGAGAGAGAGAGCTCACAGTGATACTGGAATCTAGAGAGAGCTCACAGTGATATTGGAATCTGGGGAGAGCTCACAGTGATATTGGAATCTAGGGAGAATTCACAGTGATATTGGAATCTAGAGAGTGAGAGAGCTCAAACTCATATTGGAAGCGAGAGGGAGAGAGAGCTCACATTGAAATTGGAATCCGGAGAGAGAGCTCACTGTGATATCGGAATCCAGAGAGAGAGCTCACAGTGATATTGGAACTTAGAAAGTGAGCTCGCAATGATACTGGCATCTCGGGAGAGATCTCACAGTGATGTTGGAATCTAAAGAGAGAGTTCACAGTGGTATTGGAATCCAGAGAGAGTTCACAGTGATAGTGGAATCTAGAGAGAGCTCACAGTGATATCGGAATTTAGAGAGTTAACTCACAGTGATGTTGGAATCTCGAGAGCTCACAATGATATTGGAATCCAGAGGGGGAACTCACCGTGATACTGGAATCGAGAGAGAGAGCTCACAGTGATATTGGAATCTGGAGAGAGAGGTCACAGTGATATTAGAATATGGGGAGAGAGCTCACAGTGATATTGGAATCTAGAGAGAGCTCACAGTGATACTGGAATCAAGAGAGAGAGAGCTCACAGTGAGATTGGAATCAAGAGAGAGACAGTGATATTGGAATCTAGAAAGAGCTCACAGTGATATTGGAATCGAGAGAGAGAGCTCACAGTGGTACTGGAATCGAGAGAGAGAGCTCACAGTGATATTGGAATCTCGAGAGAGAGGTCACAGTGATACTGGAATCCAGAGAGAGAGATCTCACAGTAATATTGGAATCTAGAGAGAGCGTTCACGGTGATATTAGAATATGGGAAGAGAGCTCACAGTGGTATTGGAATCTAGAGAGAGCTCACAGTGATATTGGAATCTAGGGCGGCATGGTAGCACAGTGGTTAGCACTGCTGCTTCACAGCTCCAGGGACCTGGGTTCGATTCCAGGCTTGGGTCACTGTGTGTGTGGAGTTTGCACATTCTCCTCGTGTCTGCGTGGGCTTTCTCCGGGTGCTCCGGTTTCCTCCCACAGTCCAAAGATGTGCGGGTTAGGTTGATTGACCATGCTAAAATTGCCCTTAGTGTCCTGAGATGCGGAAATTAGAGGGATTAGTGGGTAAATATAGAGGGGTAGGGCCTGGGTGGGATTGTGGTCGGTGCAGACTCGATGGGCCGAATGGCCTCTTTCTGTGCTGTAGGGTTTCTATGATTTCTAGAGAGAGAGAGCTTACAGTGATATTGGAATCAAGAGAGAGCCAGTGATGTTGGAATTTAGAAAGAGCTCACAGTGATATTGGAATCAAGAGAGAGACAGTGATATTGGAATCTAGAGAGAGAGCTCACAGTGATACTGGTATCGAGAGAGAGAGAGCTCACAGTGATATTGGAATCAAGAGAGAGACAGTGATATTGGATTCTAGAAAGAGCTCACAGTGATATTGGAATCTAGAGAGAGAGAGCTCACAGTGATACTGGAATCTAGAGAGAGCTCACAGTGATATTGGAATCTGGGGAGAGCTCACAGTGATATTGGAATCTAGGGAGAATTCACAGTGATATTGGAATCTAGAGAGTGAGAGAGCTCAAACTCATATTGGAAGCGAGAGGGAGAGAGAGCTCACATTGAAATTGGAATCCGGAGAGAGAGCTCACTGTGATATCGGAATCCAGAGAGAGAGCTCACAGTGATATTGGAACTTAGAAAGTGAGCTCGCAATGATACTGGCATCTCGGGAGAGATCTCACAGTGATGTTGGAATCTAAAGAGAGAGTTCACAGTGGTATTGGAATCCAGAGAGAGTTCACAGTGATAGTGGAATCTAGAGAGAGCTCACAGTGATATCGGAATTTAGAGAGTTAACTCACAGTGATGTTGGAATCTCGAGAGCTCACAATGATATTGGAATCCAGAGGGGGAACTCACCGTGATACTGGAATCGAGAGAGAGAGCTCACAGTGATATTGGAATCTGGAGAGAGAGGTCACAGTGATATTAGAATATGGGGAGAGAGCTCACAGTGATATTGGAATCTAGAGAGAGCTCACAGTGATACTGGAATCAAGAGAGAGAGAGCTCACAGTGAGATTGGAATCAAGAGAGAGACAGTGATATTGGAATCTAGAAAGAGCTCACAGTGATATTGGAATCGAGAGAGAGAGCTCACAGTGGTACTGGAATCGAGAGAGAGAGCTCACAGTGATATTGGAATCTCGAGAGAGCGTTCACGGTGATATTAGAATATGGGAAGAGAGCTCACAGTGATATTGGAATCTAGAGAGAGCTCACAGTGATACTGGAATCTAGGGCGGCATGGTAGCACAGTGATTAGCACTGCTGCTTCACAGCTCCAGGGACCTGGGTTCGATTCCCGGCTTGGGTCACTGTGTGTGTGGAGTTTGCACATTCTCCTCGTGTCTGCGTGGGCTTTCTCCGGGTGCTCCGGTTTCCTCCCACAGTCCAAAGATGTGCGGGTTAGGTTGATTGACCATGCTAAAATTGCCCTTAGTGTCCTGAGATGCGGAAATTAGAGGGATTAGTGGGTAAATATAGAGGGGTAGGGCCTGGGTGGGATTGTGGTCGGTGCAGACTCGATGGGCCGAATGGCCTCTTTCTGTGCTGTAGGGTTTCTATGATTTCTAGAGAGAGAGAGCTTACAGTGATATTGGAATCAAGAGAGAGACAGTGATGTTGGAATTTAGAAAGAGCTCACAGTGATATTGGAATCAAGAGAGAGACAGTGATATTGGAATCTAGAGAGAGAGCTCACAGTGATACTGGTATCGAGAGAGAGAGAGCTCACAGTGATATTGGAATCAAGAGAGAGACAGTGATATTGGATTCTAGAAAGAGCTCACAGTGATATTGGAATCTAGAGAGAGAGAGCTCACAGTGATACTGGAATCTAGAGAGAGCTCACAGTGATATTGGAATCTGGGGAGAGCTCACAGTGATATTGGAATCTAGGGAGAATTCACAGTGATATTGGAATCTAGAGAGTGAGAGAGCTCAAACTCATATTGGAAGCGAGAGGGAGAGAGAGCTCACATTGAAATTGGAATCCGGAGAGAGAGCTCACTGTGATATCGGAATCCAGAGAGAGAGCTCACAGTGATATTGGAACTTAGAAAGTGAGCTCGCAATGATACTGGCATCTCGGGAGAGATCTCACAGTGATGTTGGAATCTAAAGAGAGAGTTCACAGTGGTATTGGAATCCAGAGAGAGTTCACAGTGATAGTGGAATCTAGAGAGAGCTCACAGTGATATCGGAATTTAGAGAGTTAACTCACAGTGATGTTGGAATCTCGAGAGCTCACAATGATATTGGAATCCAGAGGGGGAACTCACCGTGATACTGGAATCGAGAGAGAGAGCTCACAGTGATATTGGAATCTGGAGAGAGAGGTCACAGTGATATTAGAATATGGGGAGAGAGCTCACAGTGATATTGGAATCTAGAGAGAGCTCACAGTGATACTGGAATCAAGAGAGAGAGAGCTCACAGTGAGATTGGAATCAAGAGAGAGACAGTGATATTGGAATCTAGAAAGAGCTCACAGTGATATTGGAATCGAGAGAGAGAGCTCACAGTGGTACTGGAATCGAGAGAGAGAGCTCACAGTGATATTGGAATCTCGAGAGAGAGGTCACAGTGATACTGGAATCCAGAGAGAGAGATCTCACAGTAATATTGGAATCTAGAGAGAGCGTTCACGGTGATATTAGAATATGGGAAGAGAGCTCACAGTGGTATTGGAATCTAGAGAGAGCTCACAGTGATATTGGAATCTAGGGCGGCATGGTAGCACAGTGGTTAGCACTGCTGCTTCACAGCTCCAGGGACCTGGGTTCGATTCCAGGCTTGGGTCACTGTGTGTGTGGAGTTTGCACATTCTCCTCGTGTCTGCGTGGGCTTTCTCCGGGTGCTCCGGTTTCCTCCCACAGTCCAAAGATGTGCGGGTTAGGTTGATTGACCATGCTAAAATTGCCCTTAGTGTCCTGAGATGCGGAAATTAGAGGGATTAGTGGGTAAATATAGAGGGGTAGGGCCTGGGTGGGATTGTGGTCGGTGCAGACTCGATGGGCCGAATGGCCTCTTTCTGTGCTGTAGGGTTTCTATGATTTCTAGAGAGAGAGAGCTTACAGTGATATTGGAATCAAGAGAGAGCCAGTGATGTTGGAATTTAGAAAGAGCTCACAGTGATATTGGAATCAAGAGAGAGACAGTGATATTGGAATCTAGAGAGAGAGCTCACAGTGATACTGGTATCGAGAGAGAGAGAGCTCACAGTGATATTGGAATCAAGAGAGAGACAGTGATATTGGATTCTAGAAAGAGCTCACAGTGATATTGGAATCTAGAGAGAGAGAGCTCACAGTGATACTGGAATCTAGAGAGAGCTCACAGTGATATTGGAATCTGGGGAGAGCTCACAGTGATATTGGAATCTAGGGAGAATTCACAGTGATATTGGAATCTAGAGAGTGAGAGAGCTCAAACTCATATTGGAAGCGAGAGGGAGAGAGAGCTCACATTGAAATTGGAATCCGGAGAGAGAGCTCACTGTGATATCGGAATCCAGAGAGAGAGCTCACAGTGATATTGGAACTTAGAAAGTGAGCTCGCAATGATACTGGCATCTCGGGAGAGATCTCACAGTGATGTTGGAATCTAAAGAGAGAGTTCACAGTGGTATTGGAATCCAGAGAGAGTTCACAGTGATAGTGGAATCTAGAGAGAGCTCACAGTGATATCGGAATTTAGAGAGTTAACTCACAGTGATGTTGGAATCTCGAGAGCTCACAATGATATTGGAATCCAGAGGGGGAACTCACCGTGATACTGGAATCGAGAGAGAGAGCTCACAGTGATATTGGAATCTGGAGAGAGAGGTCACAGTGATATTAGAATATGGGGAGAGAGCTCACAGTGATATTGGAATCTAGAGAGAGCTCACAGTGATACTGGAATCAAGAGAGAGAGAGCTCACAGTGAGATTGGAATCAAGAGAGAGACAGTGATATTGGAATCTAGAAAGAGCTCACAGTGATATTGGAATCGAGAGAGAGAGCTCACAGTGGTACTGGAATCGAGAGAGAGAGCTCACAGTGATATTGGAATCTCGAGAGAGAGGTCACAGTGATACTGGAATCCAGAGAGAGAGATCTCACAGTAATATTGGAATCTAGAGAGAGCGTTCACGGTGATATTAGAATATGGGAAGAGAGCTCACAGTGGTATTGGAATCTAGAGAGAGCTCACAGTGATATTGGAATCTAGGGCGGCATGGTAGCACAGTGGTTAGCACTGCTGCTTCACAGCTCCAGGGACCTGGGTTCGATTCCAGGCTTGGGTCACTGTGTGTGTGGAGTTTGCACATTCTCCTCGTGTCTGCGTGGGCTTTCTCCGGGTGCTCCGGTTTCCTCCCACAGTCCAAAGATGTGCGGGTTAGGTTGATTGACCATGCTAAAATTGCCCTTAGTGTCCTGAGATGCGGAAATTAGAGGGATTAGTGGGTAAATATAGAGGGGTAGGGCCTGGGTGGGATTGTGGTCGGTGCAGACTCGATGGGCCGAATGGCCTCTTTCTGTGCTGTATGGTTTCTATGATTTCTAGAGAGAGAGAGCTCACAGTGATATTGGAATCAAGAGAGAGACAGTGATGTTGGAATTTAGAAAGAGCTCACAGTGATATTGGAATCAAGAGAGAGACAGTGATATTGGAATCTAGAAAGAGCTCACAGTGATATTGGAATCTAGAGAGAGAGAGCTCACAGTGATACTGGAATCTAGAGAGAGCTCACAGTGATATTGGAATCTGGGGAGAGCTCACAGTGATATTGGAATCGAGGGAGAATTCACAGTGATATTGGAATCTAGAGAGAGAGAGAGCTCAAACTCATATTGGAAGCGAGAGGGAGAGAGAGCTCACATTGAAATTGGAATCCGGAGAGAGAGCTCACTGTGATATCAGAATCCAGAGAGAGAGCTCACAGTGAAATTGGAATCCAGAGAGAGAGCTCACAGTGATATTGGAACTTAGAAAGTGAGCTCGCAATGATACTGGCATCTCGGGAGAGATCTCACAGTGATGTTGGAATCTAAAGAGAGAGTTCACAGTGATATTGGAATGTAAAGGGAGCTCACAGTGATATTAGAATCTAGTGAGGGTTCACAGTGATATTGGAATCCAGAGGGGGACCATACCTTGATACTGGAATCTGGAGAGAGAGCTCACAGTGTTATTGGAATCTAGAGAGAACTCACAGTAATATTGGAATCGAGAGAGTGCTCAGTGATATTGGAATCTAGAAAGAGAGCTCACAGTGATATTGGAATCGAGAGAGAGCTCACAGTGATATTGGAATCGAGATATAGGGAGCTCACAGTGGTATTGGAATCCAGAGAGAGTTCACAGTGATAGTGGAATCTAGAGAGAGCTCACAGTGATATCGGAATTTAGAGAGTTAACTCACAGTGATGTTGGAATCTCGAGAGCTCACAATGATTTGGAATCCAGAGGGGGAACTCACCGTGATACTGGAATCGAGAGAGAGAGCTCACAGTGATATTGGAATCTGGAGAGAGCTCACAGTGATACTGGAATCCAGAGAGAGAGCTCACAGTGATATTGGAATCTAGAGAGAGAGGTCACAGTGATATTGGAATCTCGAGAGAGAGGTCACAGTGATACTGGAATCCAGAGAGAGAGATCTCACAGTAATATTGGAATCTAGAGAGAGCGTTCACGGTGATATTAGAATATGGGAAGAGAGCTCACAGTGATATTGGAATCTAGAGAGAGACAGTGATGTTGGAATCTAGAAAGAGCTCACAGTGATATTGGAATCAAGAGAGAGACAGTGATATTGGATTCTAGAGAGAGAGCTCACAGTGATATTGGAATCTAGAGAGAGAGCTCACAGTGATATTGGAATCTAGAGAGAGCTCACAGTGATATTGGAATCTTGAGAGAGAGAGCTCACAGTGATATTGGAATCAAGAGAGAGACAGTGATATTGGAATCTAGAAAGTGCTCACAGTGATATTGGAATCGAGAGAGAGAGCTCACAGCGGTACTGGAATCTAGAGAGAGAGCTCACAGTGATATTGGAATCTAGAGAGAGAGCTCACAGTGATATTGGAATCGAGAGAGAGAGCTCACAGTGATATTGGAATCTCGAGAGAGAGGTCACAGTGATACTGGAATCTAGAGAGAGAGATCTCACAGTAATATTGGAATCCTGAGAGAGCTCACAGTGATATTGGAATCTAGAGAGAGAGAGCTCACAGTGATATTGGAATCTAGAGAGAGAGAGCTCAGAGTGATATTGGAATCAAAAGAGAGCCAGTGATATTTGAAACTAGAAAGAGCTCACAGTGATATTGGAATCGAGAGAGAGAGCTCACAGTGGTACTGGAATCTAGAGAGAGAGCTCACAGTGATATTGGAATCTCGAGAGAGAGGTCACAGTGATACTGGAATCTAGAGAGAGAGATCTCACAGTAATATTGGAATCTAGAGAGAGCTCACAGTGATATTGGAATCTCGAAAGAGAGCTCACAGTGATATTGGAATCTAGAGAGAGAGAGCTCAGAGTGATATTGGAATCAAAAGAGAGCCAGTGATATTTGAAACTAGAAAGAGCTCACAGTGATATTGGAATCGAGAGAGAGAGCTCACAGTGGTACTGGAATCTCGAGAGAGAGCTCACAGTGATATTGGAATCTCGAGAGAGAGGTTACAGTGATACTGGAATCTAGAGAGAGAGATCTCACAGTAATATTGGAATCTAGAGAGAGCTCACAGTGATATTGGAATCTGGAGAGAGCTCACAGTGATATTGGAATCTAGAGAGAGAGAGCTCACAGTGATATTGGAATCTAGAGAGAGAGAACTCACAGTGATACTGGAATCTAGAGAGAGCTCACAGTGATATTGGAATCTGGGGAGAGCTCACAGTGATATTGGAATCTAGGGAGAATTCACAGTGATATTGGAATCTAGAGAGAGAGAGAGCTCAAACTCATATTGGAAGCGAGAGGGAGAGAGAGCTCACATTGAAATTGGAATCCGGAGAGAGAGCTCACTGTGATATCGGAATCCAGAGAGAGAGCTCACAGTGAAATTGGAATCCAGAGAGAGAGCTCACAGTGATATTGGAACTTAGAAAGTGAGCTCGCAATGATACTGGCATCTCGGGAGAGATCTCACAGTGATGTTGGAATCTAAAGAGAGAGTTCACAGTGATATTGGAATGTAAAGGGAGCTCACAGTGATATTGGAATCTAGTGAGGGTTCACAGTGATATTGGAATCCAGAGGGGGACCATACCTTGATACTGGAATCTGGAGAGAGAGCTCACAGTGATATTGGAATCTAGAGAGAGAGCTCACAGTGATATTGGAATCGAGAGGGTGCTCAGTGATATTGGAATCTAGAAAGAGAGCTCACAGTGATATTGGAATCTAGAGAGAGCTCACAGTGATATTGGAATCTAGAGAGAGCTCACAGTGATATTGGAATCTAGAGAGAGAGCTGACAGTGATATTGGAATCGAGAGAGTGCTCAGTGATATTGGAATCTAGAAAGAGAGCTCACAGTGATATTGGAATCTAGAGAGAGCTCACAGTGATATTGGAATCCAGAGGGGGACCATACCTTGATACTGGAATCTGGAGAGAGAGCTCACAGTGATATTGGAATCTAGAGAGAGAGCTCACAGTGATATTGGAATCGAGAGAGTGCTCAGTGATATTGGAATCTAGAAAGAGAGCTCACAGTGATATTGGAATCTAGAGAGAGCTCACAGTGATATTGGAATCGAGAGAGTGCTCAGTGATATTGGAATCTAGAAAGAGAGCTCACAGTGATATTGGAATCTAGAGAGAGCTCACAGTGATATTGGAATCTAGAGAGAGTGCTCACAGTGATATTGGAATCTAGAGAGAGCTCACAGTGATATTGGAATCTAGAGAGAGAGCTCACAGTAATATTGGAATCGAGAGAGTGCTCAGTGATATTGGAATCTAGAAAGAGAGCTCACAGTGATATTGGATTCTAGAGAGAGCTCACAGTGATATTGGAATCTAGAGAGAGCTCACAGTGATATTGGAATCTAGAGAGAGCTCACAGTGATATTGGAATCGAGATATAGGGAGCTCACAGAGGTATTGGAATCCAGAGAGAGTTCACAGTGATAGTGGAATCTAGAGAGAGCTCACAGTGATATCGGAATTTAGAGAGTTAACTCACAGTGATGTTGGAATCTCGAGAGCTCACAATGATATTGGAATCCAGAGGGGGAACTCACCGTGATACTGGAATCGAGAGAGAGAGCTCACAGTGATATTGGAATCTGGAGAGAGAGGTCACAGGGATATTAGAATATGGGGAGAGAGCTCACAGTGATATTGGAATCTAGAAAGAGAGCTCACAGTGATACTGGAATCAAGAGAGAGAGAGCTCACAGTGAGATTGGAATCAAGAGGGAGACAGTGATATTGGAATCTAGAAAGAGCTCACAGTGATATTGGAATCGAGAGAGAGAGCTCACAGTGATATTGGAATCGAGAGAGAGAGCTCACAGTGGTACTGGAATCTAGAGAGAGAGCTCACAGTGATATTGGAATCGAGAGAGAGAGCTCACAGTGATATTGGAATCTAGAAAGAGAGCTCTCAGTGATATTGGAATCAAGAGAGAGAGAGCTCACAGTGAGATTGGAATCAAGAGGGAGACAGTGATATTGGAATCTAGAAAGAGCTCACAGTGATATTGGAATCGAGAGAGAGAGCTCACAGTGATATTGGAATCGAGAGAGAGAGCTCACAGTGGTACTGGAATCTAGAGAGAGAGCTCACAGTGATATTGGAATCGAGAGAGAGAGCTCACAGTGATATTGGAATCTCGAGAGAGAGAGCTCACAGTGATATTGGAATCTAGAGAGAGAGGTCACAGTGATACTGGAATCCAGAGAGAGAGATCTCACAGTAATATTGGAATCTAGAGAGAGCGTTCACGGTGATATTAGAATATGGGAAGAGAGCTCACAGTGATATTGGAATCTAGAGAGAGCTCACAGTGATACTGGAATCTAGGGCGGCATGGTAGCACAGTGATTAGCACTGCTGCTTCACAGCTCCAGGGACCTGGGTTCGATTCCCGGCTTGGGTCACTGTGTGTGTGGAGTTTGCACATTCTCCTCGTGTCTGCGTGGGCTTTCTCCGGGTGCTCCGGTTTCCTCCCACAGTCCAAAGATGTGCGGGTTAGGTTGATTGACCATGCTAAAATTGCCCTTAGTGTCCTGAGATGCGGAAATTAGAGGGATTAGTGGGTAAATATAGAGGGGTAGGGCCTGGGTGGGATTGTGGTCGGTGCAGACTCGATGGGCCGAATGGCCTCTTTCTGTGCTGTAGGGTTTCTATGATTTCTAGAGAGAGAGAGCTTACAGTGATATTGGAATCAAGAGAGAGACAGTGATGTTGGAATTTAGAAAGAGCTCACAGTGATATTGGAATCAAGAGAGAGACAGTGATATTGGAATCTAGAGAGAGAGCTCACAGTGATACTGGTATCGAGAGAGAGAGAGCTCACAGTGATATTGGAATCAAGAGAGAGACAGTGATATTGGATTCTAGAAAGAGCTCACAGTGATATTGGAATCTAGAGAGAGAGAGCTCACAGTGATACTGGAATCTAGAGAGAGCTCACAGTGATATTGGAATCTGGGGAGAGCTCACAGTGATATTGGAATCTAGGGAGAATTCACAGTGATATTGGAATCTAGAGAGTGAGAGAGCTCAAACTCATATTGGAAGCGAGAGGGAGAGAGAGCTCACATTGAAATTGGAATCCGGAGAGAGAGCTCACTGTGATATCGGAATCCAGAGAGAGAGCTCACAGTGATATTGGAACTTAGAAAGTGAGCTCGCAATGATACTGGCATCTCGGGAGAGATCTCACAGTGATGTTGGAATCTAAAGAGAGAGTTCACAGTGGTATTGGAATCCAGAGAGAGTTCACAGTGATAGTGGAATCTAGAGAGAGCTCACAGTGATATCGGAATTTAGAGAGTTAACTCACAGTGATGTTGGAATCTCGAGAGCTCACAATGATATTGGAATCCAGAGGGGGAACTCACCGTGATACTGGAATCGAGAGAGAGAGCTCACAGTGATATTGGAATCTGGAGAGAGAGGTCACAGTGATATTAGAATATGGGGAGAGAGCTCACAGTGATATTGGAATCTAGAGAGAGCTCACAGTGATACTGGAATCAAGAGAGAGAGAGCTCACAGTGAGATTGGAATCAAGAGAGAGACAGTGATATTGGAATCTAGAAAGAGCTCACAGTGATATTGGAATCGAGAGAGAGAGCTCACAGTGGTACTGGAATCGAGAGAGAGAGCTCACAGTGATATTGGAATCTCGAGAGAGAGGTCACAGTGATACTGGAATCCAGAGAGAGAGATCTCACAGTAATATTGGAATCTAGAGAGAGCGTTCACGGTGATATTAGAATATGGGAAGAGAGCTCACAGTGGTATTGGAATCTAGAGAGAGCTCACAGTGATATTGGAATCTAGGGCGGCATGGTAGCACAGTGGTTAGCACTGCTGCTTCACAGCTCCAGGGACCTGGGTTCGATTCCAGGCTTGGGTCACTGTGTGTGTGGAGTTTGCACATTCTCCTCGTGTCTGCGTGGGCTTTCTCCGGGTGCTCCGGTTTCCTCCCACAGTCCAAAGATGTGCGGGTTAGGTTGATTGACCATGCTAAAATTGCCCTTAGTGTCCTGAGATGCGGAAATTAGAGGGATTAGTGGGTAAATATAGAGGGGTAGGGCCTGGGTGGGATTGTGGTCGGTGCAGACTCGATGGGCCGAATGGCCTCTTTCTGTGCTGTAGGGTTTCTATGATTTCTAGAGAGAGAGAGCTCACAGTGATATTGGAATCAAGAGAGAGACAGTGATGTTGGAATTTAGAAAGAGCTCACAGTGATATTGGAATCAAGAGAGAGACAGTGATATTGGAATCTAGAAAGAGCTCACAGTGATATTGGAATCTAGAGAGAGAGAGCTCACAGTGATACTGGAATCTAGAGAGAGCTCACAGTGATATTGGAATCTGGGGAGAGCTCACAGTGATATTGGAATCGAGGGAGAATTCACAGTGATATTGGAATCTAGAGAGAGAGAGAGCTCAAACTCATATTGGAAGCGAGAGGGAGAGAGAGCTCACATTGAAATTGGAATCCGGAGAGAGAGCTCACTGTGATATCAGAATCCAGAGAGAGAGCTCACAGTGAAATTGGAATCCAGAGAGAGAGCTCACAGTGATATTGGAACTTAGAAAGTGAGCTCGCAATGATACTGGCATCTCGGGAGAGATCTCACAGTGATGTTGGAATCTAAAGAGAGAGTTCACAGTGATATTGGAATGTAAAGGGAGCTCACAGTGATATTAGAATCTAGTGAGGGTTCACAGTGATATTGGAATCCAGAGGGGGACCATACCTTGATACTGGAATCTGGAGAGAGAGCTCACAGTGTTATTGGAATCTAGAGAGAACTCACAGTAATATTGGAATCGAGAGAGTGCTCAGTGATATTGGAATCTAGAAAGAGAGCTCACAGTGATATTGGAATCGAGAGAGAGCTCACAGTGATATTGGAATCGAGATATAGGGAGCTCACAGTGGTATTGGAATCCAGAGAGAGTTCACAGTGATAGTGGAATCTAGAGAGAGCTCACAGTGATATCGGAATTTAGAGAGTTAACTCACAGTGATGTTGGAATCTCGAGAGCTCACAATGATTTGGAATCCAGAGGGGGAACTCACCGTGATACTGGAATCGAGAGAGAGAGCTCACAGTGATATTGGAATCTGGAGAGAGCTCACAGTGATACTGGAATCCAGAGAGAGAGCTCACAGTGATATTGGAATCTAGAGAGAGAGGTCACAGTGATATTGGAATCTCGAGAGAGAGGTCACAGTGATACTGGAATCCAGAGAGAGAGATCTCACAGTAATATTGGAATCTAGAGAGAGCGTTCACGGTGATATTAGAATATGGGAAGAGAGCTCACAGTGATATTGGAATCTAGAGAGAGACAGTGATGTTGGAATCTAGAAAGAGCTCACAGTGATATTGGAATCAAGAGAGAGACAGTGATAGTGGAATCTAGAGAGAGCTCACAGTGATATCGGAATTTAGAGAGTTAACTCACAGTGATGTTGGAATCTCGAGAGCTCACAATGATATTGGAATCCAGAGGGGGAACTCACCGTGATACTGGAATCGAGAGAGAGAGCTCACAGTGATATTGGAATCTGGAGAGAGAGGTCACAGTGATATTAGAATATGGGGAGAGAGCTCACAGTGATATTGGAATCTAGAGAGAGCTCACAGTGATACTGGAATCAAGAGAGAGAGAGCTCACAGTGAGATTGGAATCAAGAGAGAGACAGTGATATTGGAATCTAGAAAGAGCTCACAGTGATATTGGAATCGAGAGAGAGAGCTCACAGTGGTACTGGAATCGAGAGAGAGAGCTCACAGTGATATTGGAATCTCGAGAGAGAGGTCACAGTGATACTGGAATCCAGAGAGAGAGATCTCACAGTAATATTGGAATCTAGAGAGAGCGTTCACGGTGATATTAGAATATGGGAAGAGAGCTCACAGTGGTATTGGAATCTAGAGAGAGCTCACAGTGATATTGGAATCTAGGGCGGCATGGTAGCACAGTGGTTAGCACTGCTGCTTCACAGCTCCAGGGACCTGGGTTCGATTCCAGGCTTGGGTCACTGTGTGTGTGGAGTTTGCACATTCTCCTCGTGTCTGCGTGGGCTTTCTCCGGGTGCTCCGGTTTCCTCCCACAGTCCAAAGATGTGCGGGTTAGGTTGATTGACCATGCTAAAATTGCCCTTAGTGTCCTGAGATGCGGAAATTAGAGGGATTAGTGGGTAAATATAGAGGGGTAGGGCCTGGGTGGGATTGTGGTCGGTGC
This sequence comes from Mustelus asterias, assembly GCF_964213995.1. Classification (NCBI taxonomy): domain Eukaryota; kingdom Metazoa; phylum Chordata; class Chondrichthyes; order Carcharhiniformes; family Triakidae; genus Mustelus; species Mustelus asterias. The sequence continues at coordinate 46,312,014 of NC_135808.1, read as the reverse complement.
AGACTCGATGGGCCGAATGGCCTCTTTCTGTGCTGTATGGTTTCTATGATTTCTAGAGAGAGAGAGCTCACAGTGATATTGGAATCAAGAGAGAGACAGTGATGTTGGAATTTAGAAAGAGCTCACAGTGATATTGGAATCAAGAGAGAGACAGTGATATTGGAATCTAGAAAGAGCTCACAGTGATATTGGAATCTAGAGAGAGAGAGCTCACAGTGATACTGGAATCTAGAGAGAGCTCACAGTGATATTGGAATCTAGAAAGAGCTCACAGTGATATTGGAATCTAGAGAGAGAGAGCTCACAGTGATACTGGAATCTAGAGAGAGCTCACAGTGATATTGGAATCTGGGGAGAGCTCACAGTGATATTGGAATCGAGGGAGAATTCACAGTGATATTGGAATCTAGAGAGAGAGAGAGCTCAAACTCATATTGGAAGCGAGAGGGAGAGAGAGCTCACATTGAAATTGGAATCCGGAGAGAGAGCTCACTGTGATATCAGAATCCAGAGAGAGAGCTCACAGTGAAATTGGAATCCAGAGAGAGAGCTCACAGTGATATTGGAACTTAGAAAGTGAGCTCGCAATGATACTGGCATCTCGGGAGAGATCTCACAGTGATGTTGGAATCTAAAGAGAGAGTTCACAGTGATATTGGAATGTAAAGGGAGCTCACAGTGATATTAGAATCTAGTGAGGGTTCACAGTGATATTGGAATCCAGAGGGGGACCATACCTTGATACTGGAATCTGGAGAGAGAGCTCACAGTGTTATTGGAATCTAGAGAGAACTCACAGTAATATTGGAATCGAGAGAGTGCTCAGTGATATTGGAATCTAGAAAGAGAGCTCACAGTGATATTGGAATCGAGAGAGAGCTCACAGTGATATTGGAATCGAGATATAGGGAGCTCACAGTGGTATTGGAATCCAGAGAGAGTTCACAGTGATAGTGGAATCTAGAGAGAGCTCACAGTGATATCGGAATTTAGAGAGTTAACTCACAGTGATGTTGGAATCTCGAGAGCTCACAATGATTTGGAATCCAGAGGGGGAACTCACCGTGATACTGGAATCGAGAGAGAGAGCTCACAGTGATATTGGAATCTGGAGAGAGCTCACAGTGATACTGGAATCCAGAGAGAGAGCTCACAGTGATATTGGAATCTAGAGAGAGAGGTCACAGTGATATTGGAATCTCGAGAGAGAGGTCACAGTGATACTGGAATCCAGAGAGAGAGATCTCACAGTAATATTGGAATCTAGAGAGAGCGTTCACGGTGATATTAGAATATGGGAAGAGAGCTCACAGTGATATTGGAATCTAGAGAGAGACAGTGATGTTGGAATCTAGAAAGAGCTCACAGTGATATTGGAATCAAGAGAGAGACAGTGATAGTGGAATCTAGAGAGAGCTCACAGTGATATCGGAATTTAGAGAGTTAACTCACAGTGATGTTGGAATCTCGAGAGCTCACAATGATATTGGAATCCAGAGGGGGAACTCACCGTGATACTGGAATCGAGAGAGAGAGCTCACAGTGATATTGGAATCTGGAGAGAGAGGTCACAGTGATATTAGAATATGGGGAGAGAGCTCACAGTGATATTGGAATCTAGAGAGAGCTCACAGTGATACTGGAATCAAGAGAGAGAGAGCTCACAGTGAGATTGGAATCAAGAGAGAGACAGTGATATTGGAATCTAGAAAGAGCTCACAGTGATATTGGAATCGAGAGAGAGAGCTCACAGTGGTACTGGAATCGAGAGAGAGAGCTCACAGTGATATTGGAATCTCGAGAGAGAGGTCACAGTGATACTGGAATCCAGAGAGAGAGATCTCACAGTAATATTGGAATCTAGAGAGAGCGTTCACGGTGATATTAGAATATGGGAAGAGAGCTCACAGTGGTATTGGAATCTAGAGAGAGCTCACAGTGATATTGGAATCTAGGGCGGCATGGTAGCACAGTGGTTAGCACTGCTGCTTCACAGCTCCAGGGACCTGGGTTCGATTCCAGGCTTGGGTCACTGTGTGTGTGGAGTTTGCACATTCTCCTCGTGTCTGCGTGGGCTTTCTCCGGGTGCTCCGGTTTCCTCCCACAGTCCAAAGATGTGCGGGTTAGGTTGATTGACCATGCTAAAATTGCCCTTAGTGTCCTGAGATGCGGAAATTAGAGGGATTAGTGGGTAAATATAGAGGGGTAGGGCCTGGGTGGGATTGTGGTCGGTGCAGACTCGATGGGCCGAATGGCCTCTTTCTGTGCTGTATGGTTTCTATGATTTCTAGAGAGAGAGAGCTCACAGTGATATTGGAATCAAGAGAGAGACAGTGATGTTGGAATTTAGAAAGAGCTCACAGTGATATTGGAATCAAGAGAGAGACAGTGATATTGGAATCTAGAAAGAGCTCACAGTGATATTGGAATCTAGAGAGAGAGAGCTCACAGTGATACTGGAATCTAGAGAGAGCTCACAGTGATATTGGAATCTGGGGAGAGCTCACAGTGATATTGGAATCGAGGGAGAATTCACAGTGATATTGGAATCTAGAGAGAGAGAGAGCTCAAACTCATATTGGAAGCGAGAGGGAGAGAGAGCTCACATTGAAATTGGAATCCGGAGAGAGAGCTCACTGTGATATCAGAATCCAGAGAGAGAGCTCACAGTGAAATTGGAATCCAGAGAGAGAGCTCACAGTGATATTGGAACTTAGAAAGTGAGCTCGCAATGATACTGGCATCTCGGGAGAGATCTCACAGTGATGTTGGAATCTAAAGAGAGAGTTCACAGTGATATTGGAATGTAAAGGGAGCTCACAGTGATATTAGAATCTAGTGAGGGTTCACAGTGATATTGGAATCCAGAGGGGGACCATACCTTGATACTGGAATCTGGAGAGAGAGCTCACAGTGTTATTGGAATCTAGAGAGAACTCACAGTAATATTGGAATCGAGAGAGTGCTCAGTGATATTGGAATCTAGAAAGAGAGCTCACAGTGATATTGGAATCGAGAGAGAGCTCACAGTGATATTGGAATCGAGATATAGGGAGCTCACAGTGGTATTGGAATCCAGAGAGAGTTCACAGTGATAGTGGAATCTAGAGAGAGCTCACAGTGATATCGGAATTTAGAGAGTTAACTCACAGTGATGTTGGAATCTCGAGAGCTCACAATGATTTGGAATCCAGAGGGGGAACTCACCGTGATACTGGAATCGAGAGAGAGAGCTCACAGTGATATTGGAATCTGGAGAGAGCTCACAGTGATACTGGAATCCAGAGAGAGAGCTCACAGTGATATTGGAATCTAGAGAGAGAGGTCACAGTGATATTGGAATCTCGAGAGAGAGGTCACAGTGATACTGGAATCCAGAGAGAGAGATCTCACAGTAATATTGGAATCTAGAGAGAGCGTTCACGGTGATATTAGAATATGGGAAGAGAGCTCACAGTGATATTGGAATCTAGAGAGAGACAGTGATGTTGGAATCTAGAAAGAGCTCACAGTGATATTGGAATCAAGAGAGAGACAGTGATATTGGATTCTAGAGAGAGAGCTCACAGTGATATTGGAATCTAGAGAGAGAGCTCACAGTGATATTGGAATCTAGAGAGAGCTCACAGTGATATTGGAATCTTGAGAGAGAGAGCTCACAGTGATATTGGAATCAAGAGAGAGACAGTGATATTGGAATCTAGAAAGTGCTCACAGTGATATTGGAATCGAGAGAGAGAGCTCACAGCGGTACTGGAATCTAGAGAGAGAGCTCACAGTGATATTGGAATCTAGAGAGAGAGCTCACAGTGATATTGGAATCGAGAGAGAGAGCTCACAGTGATATTGGAATCTCGAGAGAGAGGTCACAGTGATACTGGAATCTAGAGAGAGAGATCTCACAGTAATATTGGAATCCTGAGAGAGCTCACAGTGATATTGGAATCTAGAGAGAGAGAGCTCACAGTGATATTGGAATCTAGAGAGAGAGAGCTCAGAGTGATATTGGAATCAAAAGAGAGCCAGTGATATTTGAAACTAGAAAGAGCTCACAGTGATATTGGAATCGAGAGAGAGAGCTCACAGTGGTACTGGAATCTCGAGAGAGAGCTCACAGTGATATTGGAATCTCGAGAGAGAGGTTACAGTGATACTGGAATCTAGAGAGAGAGATCTCACAGTAATATTGGAATCTAGAGAGAGCTCACAGTGATATTGGAATCTGGAGAGAGCTCACAGTGATATTGGAATCTAGAGAGAGAGAGCTCACAGTGATATTGGAATCTAGAGAGAGAGAACTCACAGTGATACTGGAATCTAGAGAGAGCTCACAGTGATATTGGAATCTGGGGAGAGCTCACAGTGATGTTGGAATCTAGGGAGAATTCACAGTGATATTGGAATCTAGAGAGAGAGAGAGCTCAAACTCATATTGGAAGCGAGAGGGAGAGAGAGCTCACATTGAAATTGGAATCCGGAGAGAGAGCTCACTGTGATATCGGAATCCAGAGAGAGAGCTCACAGTGATATTGGAACTTAGAAAGTGAGCTCGCAATGATACTGGCATCTCGGGAGAGATCTCACAGTGATGTTGGAATCTAAAGAGAGAGTTCACAGTGGTATTGGAATCCAGAGAGAGTTCACAGTGATAGTGGAATCTAGAGAGAGCTCACAGTGATATCGGAATTTAGAGAGTTAACTCACAGTGATGTTGGAATCTCGAGAGCTCACAATGATATTGGAATCCAGAGGGGGAACTCACCGTGATACTGGAATCGAGAGAGAGAGCTCACAGTGATATTGGAATCTGGAGAGAGAGGTCACAGTGATATTAGAATATGGGGAGAGAGCTCACAGTGATATTGGAATCTAGAGAGAGCTCACAGTGATACTGGAATCAAGAGAGAGAGAGCTCACAGTGAGATTGGAATCAAGAGAGAGACAGTGATATTGGAATCTAGAAAGAGCTCACAGTGATATTGGAATCGAGAGAGAGAGCTCACAGTGGTACTGGAATCGAGAGAGAGAGCTCACAGTGATATTGGAATCTCGAGAGAGAGGTCACAGTGATACTGGAATCCAGAGAGAGAGATCTCACAGTAATATTGGAATCTAGAGAGAGCGTTCACGGTGATATTAGAATATGGGAAGAGAGCTCACAGTGGTATTGGAATCTAGAGAGAGCTCACAGTGATATTGGAATCTAGGGCGGCATGGTAGCACAGTGGTTAGCACTGCTGCTTCACAGCTCCAGGGACCTGGGTTCGATTCCAGGCTTGGGTCACTGTGTGTGTGGAGTTTGCACATTCTCCTCGTGTCTGCGTGGGCTTTCTCCGGGTGCTCCGGTTTCCTCCCACAGTCCAAAGATGTGCGGGTTAGGTTGATTGACCATGCTAAAATTGCCCTTAGTGTCCTGAGATGCGGAAATTAGAGGGATTAGTGGGTAAATATAGAGGGGTAGGGCCTGGGTGGGATTGTGGTCGGTGCAGACTCGATGGGCCGAATGGCCTCTTTCTGTGCTGTAGGGTTTCTATGATTTCTAGAGAGAGAGAGCTTACAGTGATATTGGAATCAAGAGAGAGCCAGTGATGTTGGAATTTAGAAAGAGCTCACAGTGATATTGGAATCAAGAGAGAGACAGTGATATTGGAATCTAGAGAGAGAGCTCACAGTGATACTGGTATCGAGAGAGAGAGAGCTCACAGTGATATTGGAATCAAGAGAGAGACAGTGATATTGGATTCTAGAAAGAGCTCACAGTGATATTGGAATCTAGAGAGAGAGAGCTCACAGTGATACTGGAATCTAGAGAGAGCTCACAGTGATATTGGAATCTGGGGAGAGCTCACAGTGATATTGGAATCTAGGGAGAATTCACAGTGATATTGGAATCTAGAGAGTGAGAGAGCTCAAACTCATATTGGAAGCGAGAGGGAGAGAGAGCTCACATTGAAATTGGAATCCGGAGAGAGAGCTCACTGTGATATCGGAATCCAGAGAGAGAGCTCACAGTGATATTGGAACTTAGAAAGTGAGCTCGCAATGATACTGGCATCTCGGGAGAGATCTCACAGTGATGTTGGAATCTAAAGAGAGAGTTCACAGTGGTATTGGAATCCAGAGAGAGTTCACAGTGATAGTGGAATCTAGAGAGAGCTCACAGTGATATCGGAATTTAGAGAGTTAACTCACAGTGATGTTGGAATCTCGAGAGCTCACAATGATATTGGAATCCAGAGGGGGAACTCACCGTGATACTGGAATCGAGAGAGAGAGCTCACAGTGATATTGGAATCTGGAGAGAGAGGTCACAGTGATATTAGAATATGGGGAGAGAGCTCACAGTGATATTGGAATCTAGAGAGAGCTCACAGTGATACTGGAATCAAGAGAGAGAGAGCTCACAGTGAGATTGGAATCAAGAGAGAGACAGTGATATTGGAATCTAGAAAGAGCTCACAGTGATATTGGAATCGAGAGAGAGAGCTCACAGTGGTACTGGAATCGAGAGAGAGAGCTCACAGTGATATTGGAATCTCGAGAGAGAGGTCACAGTGATACTGGAATCCAGAGAGAGAGATCTCACAGTAATATTGGAATCTAGAGAGAGCGTTCACGGTGATATTAGAATATGGGAAGAGAGCTCACAGTGGTATTGGAATCTAGAGAGAGCTCACAGTGATATTGGAATCTAGGGCGGCATGGTAGCACAGTGGTTAGCACTGCTGCTTCACAGCTCCAGGGACCTGGGTTCGATTCCAGGCTTGGGTCACTGTGTGTGTGGAGTTTGCACATTCTCCTCGTGTCTGCGTGGGCTTTCTCCGGGTGCTCCGGTTTCCTCCCACAGTCCAAAGATGTGCGGGTTAGGTTGATTGACCATGCTAAAATTGCCCTTAGTGTCCTGAGATGCGGAAATTAGAGGGATTAGTGGGTAAATATAGAGGGGTAGGGCCTGGGTGGGATTGTGGTCGGTGCAGACTCGATGGGCCGAATGGCCTCTTTCTGTGCTGTATGGTTTCCATGATTTCTAGAGAGAGAGAGCTCACAGTGATATTGGAATCAAGAGAGAGACAGTGATGTTGGAATTTAGAAAGAGCTCACAGTGATATTGGAATCAAGAGAGAGACAGTGATATTGGAATCTAGAAAGAGCTCACAGTGATATTGGAATCTAGAGAGAGAGAGCTCACAGTGATACTGGAATCTAGAGAGAGCTCACAGTGATATTGGAATCTGGGGAGAGCTCACAGTGATATTGGAATCGAGGGAGAATTCACAGTGATATTGGAATCTAGAGAGAGAGAGAGCTCAAACTCATATTGGAAGCGAGAGGGAGAGAGAGCTCACATTGAAATTGGAATCCGGAGAGAGAGCTCACTGTGATATCAGAATCCAGAGAGAGAGCTCACAGTGAAATTGGAATCCAGAGAGAGAGCTCACAGTGATATTGGAACTTAGAAAGTGAGCTCGCAATGATACTGGCATCTCGGGAGAGATCTCACAGTGATGTTGGAATCTAAAGAGAGAGTTCACAGTGATATTGGAATGTAAAGGGAGCTCACAGTGATATTAGAATCTAGTGAGGGTTCACAGTGATATTGGAATCCAGAGGGGGACCATACCTTGATACTGGAATCTGGAGAGAGAGCTCACAGTGTTATTGGAATCTAGAGAGAACTCACAGTAATATTGGAATCGAGAGAGTGCTCAGTGATATTGGAATCTAGAAAGAGAGCTCACAGTGATATTGGAATCGAGAGAGAGCTCACAGTGATATTGGAATCGAGATATAGGGAGCTCACAGTGGTATTGGAATCCAGAGAGAGTTCACAGTGATAGTGGAATCTAGAGAGAGCTCACAGTGATATCGGAATTTAGAGAGTTAACTCACAGTGATGTTGGAATCTCGAGAGCTCACAATGATTTGGAATCCAGAGGGGGAACTCACCGTGATACTGGAATCGAGAGAGAGAGCTCACAGTGATATTGGAATCTGGAGAGAGCTCACAGTGATACTGGAATCCAGAGAGAGAGCTCACAGTGATATTGGAATCTAGAGAGAGAGGTCACAGTGATATTGGAATCTCGAGAGAGAGGTCACAGTGATACTGGAATCCAGAGAGAGAGATCTCACAGTAATATTGGAATCTAGAGAGAGCGTTCACGGTGATATTAGAATATGGGAAGAGAGCTCACAGTGATATTGGAATCTAGAGAGAGACAGTGATGTTGGAATCTAGAAAGAGCTCACAGTGATATTGGAATCAAGAGAGAGACAGTGATATTGGATTCTAGAGAGAGAGCTCACAGTGATATTGGAATCTAGAGAGAGAGCTCACAGTGATATTGGAATCTAGAGAGAGCTCACAGTGATATTGGAATCTTGAGAGAGAGAGCTCACAGTGATATTGGAATCAAGAGAGAGACAGTGATATTGGAATCTAGAAAGTGCTCACAGTGATATTGGAATCGAGAGAGAGAGCTCACAGCGGTACTGGAATCTAGAGAGAGAGCTCACAGTGATATTGGAATCTAGAGAGAGAGCTCACAGTGATATTGGAATCGAGAGAGAGAGCTCACAGTGATATTGGAATCTCGAGAGAGAGGTCACAGTGATACTGGAATCTAGAGAGAGAGATCTCACAGTAATATTGGAATCCTGAGAGAGCTCACAGTGATATTGGAATCTAGAGAGAGAGAGCTCACAGTGATATTGGAATCTAGAGAGAGAGAGCTCAGAGTGATATTGGAATCAAAAGAGAGCCAGTGATATTTGAAACTAGAAAGAGCTCACAGTGATATTGGAATCGAGAGAGAGAGCTCACAGTGGTACTGGAATCTCGAGAGAGAGCTCACAGTGATATTGGAATCTCGAGAGAGAGGTTACAGTGATACTGGAATCTAGAGAGAGAGATCTCACAGTAATATTGGAATCTAGAGAGAGCTCACAGTGATATTGGAATCTGGAGAGAGCTCACAGTGATATTGGAATCTAGAGAGAGAGAGCTCACAGTGATATTGGAATCTAGAGAGAGAGAACTCACAGTGATACTGGAATCTAGAGAGAGCTCACAGTGATATTGGAATCTGGGGAGAGCTCACAGTGATATTGGAATCTAGGGAGAATTCACAGTGATATTGGAATCTAGAGAGAGAGAGAGCTCAAACTCATATTGGAAGCGAGAGGGAGAGAGAGCTCACATTGAAATTGGAATCCGGAGAGAGAGCTCACTGTGATATCGGAATCCAGAGAGAGAGCTCACAGTGAAATTGGAATCCAGAGAGAGAGCTCACAGTGATATTGGAACTTAGAAAGTGAGCTCGCAATGATACTGGCATCTCGGGAGAGATCTCACAGTGATGTTGGAATCTAAAGAGAGAGTTCACAGTGATATTGGAATGTAAAGGGAGCTCACAGTGATATTGGAATCTAGTGAGGGTTCACAGTGATATTGGAATCCAGAGGGGGACCATACCTTGATACTGGAATCTGGAGAGAGAGCTCACAGTGATATTGGAATCTAGAGAGAGAGCTCACAGTGATATTGGAATCGAGAGAGTGCTCAGTGATATTGGAATCTAGAAAGAGAGCTCACAGTGATATTGGAATCTAGAGAGAGCTCACAGTGATATTGGAATCTAGAGAGAGCTCACAGTGATATTGGAATCTAGAGAGAGAGCTGACAGTGATATTGGAATCGAGAGAGTGCTCAGTGATATTGGAATCTAGAAAGAGAGCTCACAGTGATATTGGAATCTAGAGAGAGCTCACAGTGATATTGGAATCCAGAGGGGGACCATACCTTGATACTGGAATCTGGAGAGAGAGCTCACAGTGATATTGGAATCTAGAGAGAGAGCTCACAGTGATATTGGAATCGAGAGAGTGCTCAGTGATATTGGAATCTAGAAAGAGAGCTCACAGTGATATTGGAATCTAGAGAGAGCTCACAGTGATATTGGAATCTAGAGAGAGCTCACAGTGATATTGGAATCTAGAGAGAGAGCTGACAGTGATATTGGAATCGAGAGAGTGCTCAGTGATATTGGAATCTAGAAAGAGAGCTCACAGTGATATTGGAATCTAGAGAGAGCTCACAGTGATATTGGAATCTAGAGAGAGTGCTCACAGTGATATTGGAATCTAGAGAGAGCTCACAGTGATATTAGAATCTAGAGAGAGAGGTCACAGTGATATTGGAATCTCGAGAGAGAGGTCACAGTGATACTGGAATCCAGAGAGAGAGATCTCACAGTAATATTGGAATCTAGAGAGAGCGTTCACGGTGATATTAGAATATGGGAAGAGAGCTCACAGTGATATTGGAATCTAGAGAGAGAGGTCACAGTGATACTGGAATCCAGAGAGAGAGATCTCACAGTAATATTGGAATCTAGAGAGAGCGTTCACGGTGATATTAGAATATGGGAAGAGAGCTCACAGTGATATTGGAATCTAGAGAGAGCTCACAGTGATACTGGAATCTAGGGCGGCACGGTAGCACAGTGGTTAGCACTGCTGCTTCACAGCTCCAGGGACCTGGGTTCGATTCCCGGCTTGGGTGAGTGTGTGTGTGGAGTTTGCACATTCTCCTCGTGTCTGCGTGGGCTTTCTCCGGGTTCTCCGGTTTCCTCCCACAGTCCAAAGATGTGCGGGTTAGGTTGATTGACCATGCTAAAATTGCCCTTAGTGTCCTGAGATGCGTAAATTAGAGGGATTAGTGGGTAAATATGTAGGGATAGAGGGGTAGGGCCTGGGTGGGATTGTGGTCGGTGCAGACTCGATGGGCTGAATGTCCCCTTTCTGTGCTGTAGGGTTTCTATGATTTCTAGAGAGAGAGAGCTTACAGTGATATTGGAATCAAGAGAGAGACAGTGATATTGGAATCTAGAAAGAGCTCACAGTGATATTGGAATCGAGAGAGAGAGCTCACAGTGATATTGGAATCTAGAGAGAGAGAGCTCACAGTGATATTGGAATCAAGAGAGAGACAGTGATGTTGGAATCTAGAAAGAGCTCACAGTGATATTGGAATCAAGAGAGAGACAGTGATATTGGATTCTAGAAAGAGAGCTCACAGTGATATTGGAATCTAGAGAGAGCTCACAGTGATATTGGATTCTAGAAAGAGCTCACAGTGATATTGGAATCTAGAGAGAGAGAGCTCACAGTGATACTGGAATCTAGAGAGAGCTCACAGTGATATTGGAATCTGGGGAGAGCTCACAGTGATATTGGAATCTAGGGAGAATTCACAGTGATATTGGAATCTAGAGAGAGAGAGAGCTCAAACTCATATTGGACGCGAGAGGGAGAGAGAGCTCACATTGAAATTGGAATCCGGAGAGAGAGCTCACTGTGATATCGGAATCGAGAGAGAGAGCTCACAGTGATATTGGAACTTAGAAAGTGAGCTCGCAGTGAAACTGGCATCTCGGGAGAGATCTCACAGTGATGTTGGAATCTAAAGAGAGAGTTCACAGTGATATTGGAATGTAAAGGGAGCTCACAGCGATATTAGAATCTAGTGAGGGTTCACAGTGATATTGGAATCCAGAGGGGGACCATACCTTGATACTGGAATCTGGAGAGAGAGCTCACAGTGATATTGGAATCTAGAGAGAACTCACAGTAATATTGGAATCGAGAGAGTGCTCAGTGATATTGGAATCTCGAAAGAGAGCTCACAGTGATATTGGAATCGAGATATAGGGAGCTCACAGTGGTATTGGAATCCAGAGAGAGTTCACAGTGATAGTGGAATCTAGAGAGAGCTCACAATGATATTGGAATCCAGAGGGGGAACTCACCGTGATACTGGAATCGAGAGAGAGAGCTCACAGTGATACTGGAATCGAGAGAGAGAGCTCACAGTGATATTGGAATCTCGAGAGAGAGGTCACAGTGATATTAGAATATGGGGAGAGAGCTCACAGTGATATTGGAATCTAGAGAGAGCTCACAGTGATACTGGAATCAAGAGAGAGAGAGCTCACAGTGATATTGGAATCTAGAGAGAGAGCTCACAGTGATATTGGAATCGAGAGAGAGAGCTCACAGTGATATTGGAATCTCGAGAGAGAGGTCACAGTGATACTGGAATCTGGAGAGAGAGGTCACAGTGATACTGGAATCCAGAGAGAGAGATCTCACAGTAATATTGGAATCTAGAGAGAGCGTTCACGGTGATATTAGAATATGGGAAGAGAGCTCACAGTGATATTGGAATCTAGAGAGAGCTCACAGTGATACTGGAATCTAGGGCGGCACGGTAGCACAGTGGTTAGCACTGCTGCTTCACAGCTCCAGGGACCTGGGTTCGATTCCCGGCTTGGGTGAGTGTGTGTGTGGAGTTTGCACATTCTCCTCGTGTCTGCGTGGGCTTTCTCCGGGTTCTCCGGTTTCCTCCCACAGTCCAAAGATGTGCGGGTTAGGTTGATTGACCATGCTAAAATTGCCCTTAGTGTCCTGAGATGCGTAAATTAGAGGGATTAGTGGGTAAATATGTAGGGATAGAGGGGTAGGGCCTGGGTGGGATTGTGGTCGGTGCAGACTCGATGGGCTGAATGTCCCCTTTCTGTGCTGTAGGGTTTCTATGATTTCTAGAGAGAGAGAGCTTACAGTGATATTGGAATCAAGAGAGAGACAGTGATATTGGAATCTAGAAAGAGCTCACAGTGATATTGGAATCTAGAGAGAGAGCTCACAGTGATATTGGAATCTAGAGAGAGAGAGCTCACAGTGATATTGGAATCAAGAGAGAGACAGTGATGTTGGAATCTAGAAAGAGCTCACAGTGATATTGGAATCAAGAGAGAGACAGTGATATTGGATTCTAGAAAGAGAGCTCACAGTGATATTGGAATCTAGAGAGAGCTCACAGTGATATTGGATTCTAGAAAGAGCTCACAGTGATATTGGAATCTAGAGAGAGAGAGCTCACAGTGATACTGGAATCTAGAGAGAGCTCACAGTGATATTGGAATCTGGGGAGAGCTCACAGTGATATTGGAATCTAGGGAGAATTCACAGTGATATTGGAATCTAGAGAGAGAGAGAGCTCAAACTCATATTGGACGCGAGAGGGAGAGAGAGCTCACATTGAAATTGGAATCCGGAGAGAGAGCTCACTGTGATATCGGAATCGAGAGAGAGAGCTCACAGTGATATTGGAACTTAGAAAGTGAGCTCGCAGTGAAACTGGCATCTCGGGAGAGATCTCACAGTGATGTTGGAATCTAAAGAGAGAGTTCACAGTGATATTGGAATGTAAAGGGAGCTCACAGCGATATTAGAATCTAGTGAGGGTTCACAGTGATATTGGAATCCAGAGGGGGACCATACCTTGATACTGGAATCTGGAGAGAGAGCTCACAGTGATATTGGAATCTAGAGAGAACTCACAGTAATATTGGAATCGAGAGAGTGCTCAGTGATATTGGAATCTCGAAAGAGAGCTCACAGTGATATTGGAATCGAGATATAGGGAGCTCACAGTGGTATTGGAATCCAGAGAGAGTTCACAGTGATAGTGGAATCTAGAGAGAGCTCACAATGATATTGGAATCCAGAGGGGGAACTCACCGTGATACTGGAATCGAGAGAGAGAGCTCACAGTGATACTGGAATCGAGAGAGAGAGCTCACAGTGATATTGGAATCTCGAGAGAGAGGTCACAGTGATATTAGAATATGGGGAGAGAGCTCACAGTGATATTGGAATCTAGAGAGAGCTCACAGTGATACTGGAATCAAGAGAGAGAGAGCTCACAGTGATATTGGAATCTAGAGAGAGAGCTCACAGTGATATTGGAATCGAGAGAGAGAGCTCACAGTGATATTGGAATCTCGAGAGAGAGGTCACAGTGATACTGGAATCTGGAGAGAGAGGTCACAGTGATACTGGAATCCAGAGAGAGAGATCTCACAGTAATATTGGAATCTAGAGAGAGCGTTCACGGTGATATTAGAATATGGGAAGAGAGCTCACAGTGATATTGGAATCTAGAGAGAGCTCACAGTGATACTGGAATCTAGGGCGGCACGGTAGCACAGTGGTTAGCACTGCTGCTTCACAGCTCCAGGGACCTGGGTTCGATTCCCGGTTTGGGTCAGTGTGTGTGTGGAGTTTGCACATTCTCCTCGTGTCTGCGTGGGCTTTCTCCGGGTGCTCCGGTTTCCTCCCACAGTCCAAAGATGTGCGGGTTAGGTTGATTGACCATGCTAAAATTGCCCTTAGTGTCCTGAGATGCGTAAATTAGAGGGATTAGTGGGTAAATATGTAGGGATAGAGGGGTAGGGCCTGGGTGGGATTGTGGTCGGTGCAGACTCGATGGGCCGAATGGCCTCTTTCTGTGCTGTAGGGTTTCTATGATTTCTAGAGAGAGAGAGATTACAGTGATATTGGAATCAAGAGAGAGACAGTGATGTTGGAATCTAGAAAGAGCTCACAGTGATATTGGAATCAAGAGAGAGACAGTGATATTGGATTCTAGAAAGAGCTCACAGTGATATTGGTATCTAGAGAGAGAGAGCTCACAGTGATACTGGAATCTAGAGAGAGCTCACAGTGATATTGGAATCTGGGGAGAGCTCACAGTGATATTGGAATCTAGGGAGAATTCACAGTGATATTGGAATCTAGAGAGAGAGAGCTCAAACTCATATTGGAAGCGAGAGGGAGAGAGAGCTCACATTGAAATTGGAATCCGGAGAGAGAGCTCACTGTGATATCGGAATCCAGAGAGAGAGCTCACACACAGTGATATCGGAATTTAGAGAGTTAACTCACAGTGATGTTGGAATCTCGAGAGCTCACAATGATATTGGAATCCAGAGGGGGAACTCACCGTGATACTGGAATCGAGAGAGAGAGCTCACAGTGATATTGGAATCTGGAGAGAGCTCACAGTGATATTGGAATCTCGAGAGAGCTCACAGTGATATTGGAATTTAGAGAGTTAAGTCACAGTGATGTAGGAATCGAGCGAGCTCACAATGATATTGGAATCCAGAGGGGGACCTCACCGTGAAACTGGAATCCAGAGAGAGAGCTCACAGTGATATCGGAAACTAGAGAGAACTCACAGTGGTATTGGAATCCAGAGAGAGAGCTCACAGTGATTTTGGAATCCAGAGAGAGAGCTCACAGGGCGAATGGAATCTAGACAGAGAGCTCACAGTAATATTGGAATCTGGAGAGGCCACAGTGATATTGGAATCAAGAGAGAGAGCTCACGGTGATATTGGAATCACAGAGGAGAAGGACCTGGGTGGATGTACTGCGGGCTTGCGGTGGACTGAAAAGATTGCGTATGTGGATTTTAACAAAGAGGTTGTGCTGGAATCTTTGAATGGCATCAAGATAGATAATCGCCGGGTTCGGATGGGATGTACCCCAGGTTACTCTGAGAGGCGAGGGAAGAGATTGCAGAGCCTCTGGCGATGATCTTTGCGTCCTGGAGACGGGAGAGGTGCCGGAGGATTGGAGGATTGTGGATGTGGTTCCTATTTTTAAGAAGAGGAAGAGGGATAGCCCAGGAAATTACCGACCGGTGAGTCTAACCTCAGTGGTTGGTAAACTGATGGAGAAGATCCTGAGGGACAAGATTTATGAGCATTTAGAGAGGTTTAGTATGCTCAAGAATACTCAGCATGGCTTTGTCAAAGGCAGATCGTGCCTTACGAGCCTGGTGGAGTTCTTCAAAAATGTGACTAAACACATTGACGAAGGGAAAGCGGTAGATGTGGTTTATATGGATTTTAGCAAGGCGTTCGATAAGGTCCCCCATGCAAGGCTTCTAGAAAAACTGAGAGGGCATGGGATCCAAGGGGCTGCTGCCCTGTGGATCCAGAACTGGCTTGCCCAAAGGAGGCAGAGAGTGGGTATAGATGGGTCTTTTTCTAAACGGAGGTTGGTCACCAGTGGTGTGCCCCAGGGATCTGTTCTGGGACCCTTGCTGTTTGTCATTTTCATAAATGACCTGGATGAGGAAGTGGAGGGATGGGTTGGTAAGTTTGCCGACGACATGAAGGTTGGTGGGGTTGTGGACAGTCTGGAGGGGTGTCAGAAGTTACAGAGGGACATAGATAGGATGCAAGACTGGGCGGACAAGTGGCAGATGGACTTGAACCCAGATAAATGCGTAGTGGTCCATTTTGGCAGGTCAAATGGGATGAAGGAGTACAATATAAAGGGAAAGACTTAGTACTGTAGAGGATCAGAAGGACCTTGGGGTCCGGGTCCATAGGACTCTAAAATCGGCCCCGCAGGTGGAGGAGGTGGTTAAGAAGGTGTATGGTGTGCTGGCCTTTATCAATCGAGGGATTGAGTTTAGGAGTCCGGGGATAATGATGCAGCTATATAAGACCCTCGTCAGACCCCACTTGGAGTACTGTGCTCAGTTCTGGTCGCCTCATTACAGGAAGGATTTGGAAAAGATTGAAAGGGTGCAGAGGAGATTTGCAAGGATGTTGCCTGGATTGAGTGGCATGCCTTATGAGGATAGGCTGAGGGAGCTCGGTCTTTCTCCTTGGAGAGACATAGGATGAGAGGAGACCTAATAGAGGTATATAAGATGTAGAGAGGCATAGATCGGGTGGACTCTCAAAAGCTTTTTCCCAGGGTGGAAATGGCTGTTACGAGAGGACACAGGTTTAAGGTGCTGGGGGGTAGGTACAGGGGAAATGTTCGGGAGAAGTTTTTCACACAGAGGGTGGTGGGCGAGTGGAATCGGCTGCCGTCAGTGGTGGTGGAGGCGAACTCAATAGGGTCTTTTAAGAGACTCCTGGATGAGTACATGGGACTTAATAGGATGGAGGGTTATAGGTAGGCCTAAAAGGTCTAATATGCCTAAAAGGCCTAATATGTTCGGCACAACTTGTGGGGCCGAAGGGCCTGTTTTGTGCTGTAGCTTTTCTATGTTTCTACGTTTCTATCATATTGGTATCTGGAGAGATCTCACGGTAATATTGGAATCTAGAGAGAGCTCACAGTGATATTGGAATCTAGAGAGAACTCACAGTGATATTGGTATCTGGAGAGATCTCACGGTAATATTGGAATCTAGAGAGCTCAGAGCTCACAGTGATATTGGAATCTGGAGACAGCTCACAGTGACATTGGAATCTGGAGACAGCTCACAGTGATATTGGAATCTAGAGAGAGCTCACAGTGATATTGGAATCTAGAGAGAGCTCACAGTGATATTGGAATCTGGAGACAGCTCACAGTGATATTGGAATCTGGAGACAGCTCACAGTGATATTGGAATCTGGAGACAGCTCACAGTGATATTGGAATCTGGAGACAGCTCACAGTGATATTGGAATCTAGAGAGAGCTCAGAGTGATATTGGAATCTGGAGACAGCTCACAGTGATATTGGAATCTGGAGACAGCTCACCGTGATATTGAAATCTAGAGAGAGCTCACAGTGATATTGAAATCTAGAGAGAACTCACAGTGATATTGAAATCTAGAGAGAGCTCACAGTGATATTGGAATCTCGAGTGAGCTCAGAGTGATATTGGAATGTTGAGAGAGAACTCACAGTGATATTGGAATCGAGAGAGAGAGAGCTCACATTAATATTCGAATCTAGAGAGCGGGAGAGAGCTCACAGTGATGATGGAATTAGTTTGAATGGTTATTTGGCCCATCAAATCAGCATCTAATCTGCAATGCACAATGTACATTTTTAGTGAGGTCCTTCTGCTCTCCCAATCGTTTTAGAGATGTATTTAATTTTTCTCTTTCTGTCAAATGAATGACTTCATATCCTATGTGTTTAATTACATCTGTTTAACCTCCCTCTTTTCCATAAACCTTTTCCCCATCATTTTTTGGTGTTCTGCTCTGTTCTCCTCACAGTTCACAATTCTTCCACTGCAAATCTCCCTATCTGAAAAAAAATCAATTGAACATTACTCTTTTTCCTGTCACCCTGAAGTCACTGTCCCCTTGCTCTTGCCCTTTTTGTTTCCTGAGCTATAACTTCTTTAACAAGCTTGTTCTGTGGCACTAAATTAACTGTCCATATACACCACATCAACAGTGTTACCATCATCGACCCTATCTGTTATCTCTTTAAAAATCTCCAGCTCATTGTGATTTTCCCTTGTTAAATCTATGCTGGCTTCTCTTCATTAATAAATTGGTCCATGTGACTATTAATGTTGTCCTGAATTCTTGTTTCTGGAACTTTCTCCACCACCAGGGCGGCACGGTAGCACAGTGGTTAGCACTGCTGCTTCACAGATCCAGGGACCTGGGTTCGATTCCCGGCTTGGGTCACTGTCTGTGTGGAGTTTGCACATTCTCCTCGTGTCTGCGTGGGTTTCCTCCGGGTGCTCCGGTTTCCTCCCACAGTCCAAAGATGTGCGGGTTAGGTTGATTGGCCATGCTAAAATTGCCCCTTAGTGTCCTGAGATGCGTAGGTTAGAGGGATTAGTGGGTAAAATATGTAGGGATATAGGGGTAGGGCCTGGGTGGGATTGTGGTCGGTGCAGACTCGATGGGCCGAATGGCCTCTTTCTGTACTGTAGGGATTCTATGATTCTATGATTCACTGATGTTAACCAGATTGGCCTGTATTTGCTGAGCTTTCCCTAACACCATTTTTTAAACCAGTGCATAACATTTGCAATTCTCCAATCTTTCCCTGAGTCGAAGACTGAAAGATTATAACCAGCACCGATGCAATTTTTATTCTCACTTCCTTCAATATCTTTGGATGCATCTCATCCTGTCATAGAATCATAGAAACCCCAACAGTATAGAAGGAGGCCATTCAGCCCATTGAGCCTGCACTGAGAACAATCCCGCCCCGGCCCTATCCTTGTAACCCCATGTATTTATCCTGCTAAGCTCCCTGACACTAAGGGGCAATTTAGCATGGCCAATCAACTAACCCACAGACCTTTGAACAGTGGGAGGAAACCAGAGCACCCAGAGGAAACCCACACAGACACAGGGAAAACGTGCAAACTCCGCACAGTCACCCGAGGCCGGAATTGAACCTGCGTCCCTGGCACTGTGAGGCAGCAGTGCTAACCATCGTGCCAATGCCTTATTAATTTTATGTACAGGTAACCTATCCAACACCTTAATTACCTCCTCTATTATCATGGCCTCCATCACATTTTCTTCTTTCACAAAGACAGATGTAAAATATTCATTTAATGCAGCTGTGTCCTCTGTCTCCATGTGTCAATCCCTTTTTGGTCCCTAATTAGCTCTACTCCTTTTACACCCTTTTGCTTTTTATGTACCTATAGAAGACTTTGAGATTCCCTTTTACGTTAACTGCCAATCTCTTTTCATACTCCCTCTTTGCTTTTCTCATTTTCTTCTTCACTTCCCCTCTTATCCTTTTATATTTGGCCTGGTTCTCACTTGTACTTTCTACCTGACACTTGTTATAAATGCACTTCCTCTTCTTTATCTTAATTTAAATAGTTTTCATCATCCAGGAAGTTGTGGATTTGTTTGCCCTACCTTTGCCTTTTGAGGAATTATACATTGACTATGTCCAAGTTCTCTCGTTTCAAAGGTAGCCGATTGATCAGCTACCATTTTTCCTGCCAACCTTTGACTCCATTTTATTCAGTCTATATTTGTGCTTACCCCATTGAAGTTGGCTTTCCCACAATTAATTATTCTAACTCTGGATTGTTCTTTGTCGTTTTCCATAAACAGCCTAACTCTTATGATATAATAAACACTCTTCCCTAAACGTTCTCCTCCTGATGCTTGTTCCAATTGGCCCATCTCATTTTCCAGAACTATGTCGAGCAGCATTGGAAACATACTGTCAAAGAAAGTGTTCCTGAATACACTCGAGGAATTCTTTTGTTTCTATACATTTCTCTCACTAGTTGGTGACCTCCAGATGATACCGAGCAATGTAATTGCACCTTTTTTTGTTCCTTAGCTCTCGCCAAATAGATTCTGCCCCTGACCGCTCTGTGACATCCTCTTTCTCCATTTTGTCCCTCTTATTCCGAGCCCACCAAATAACTTAATATTTCCTGCTCTGGTGCTAGCAGGCCCCTCCCAATTCCCTGTGTACCATGGTATCCCACTCTAATCTTACCTCCTGCTTCCCACATCACTGCTGTTAGTTTAAACTCTCCCCAGTTGCACCAGCAAGTCACTTTGCAAGGAAATTTACACTGGCTATATTTTGGTGAAACCCTCCAGCCTGTCCAATCAGTTCCGAGCTGATCTCAATGTCCAAGCAATCTAAAGCCATCCCTCCTGCACCATCTTTCCTGCCATGCATTTATCTGCTTCATTCTACTATTCCTGTACTTGCTTGTATTAGAGATTACTCAATTTGAAATCCCACTTGCTAATTTTCTCCCTAGCACCTAAAATTCTGATTGCAGAATCCCCCTTTCTATCTATGTCATTGGTACCAATGTGGACCATCACCTGGGCACGCAACCCCACCCCACCCCCCTTCCCCTCAGAGCTTTGCAGCCAATCTCTAATATCCTTGACCCCGGATATCTGTGGGTGCAGAAATGCTTGTCTGTTCCCCTCACTGCTAAATGTCCTATCACTATCACTTTTCTGTCTTCTTTATGCCTCCAGGATCCGCTGAGGGTGCCAAGGATTTGGTTCGAGAAGCACTTCTCAGATGAACCATCACTATTCAAGAACCAAATGCTAGTCAGAGACTGAGATGCACTTGGGTTCCTGCACTACTGCTTGTTTCTTACTGGCTGCCTGATGGTCACCAATTCCTGCTGCGTCCCCACGCCTGCATACTTTAATGCCGCAGAGTGACCACATCTATAGGCATGCTATCTATGAATATGCTCCCTCATCATGCTGTGTTACTGGCTGCATCTGTTGCTGGACTGTGGATTATTGAAGGGGCTACATACGAGTGAGGAAGTTTACGAAGACAGACGCGCTGGTTATGGAGCCTCTGACAGCGTAGACGGTGACAGAGTAATTGGTGAGTGGCTGGAGATTGCTCAGCCAATAGCGTGTGGTCACTCCATCAGCAAGAATGGTGTCAGCAACAACTGGAATCAAAAGGAGAGTATAAATCAGCAGAGGGTACGCAGGGAGAGCGCAGAGAGTAGAGGGGGAACACAAACAGCACAGTAAAGAGTAGGTACGGTGAGAATGCACAGAGAGCACACAGAGTACACAAACAGCAGAATAAAGGGCAGGTACACAGAGAATATTTTCAGAGACAGGGAGAGTGCAGTGTAAGTACAGGATGATTCCAGTCGGTACAGTAGGTGTACAGACAGACTTCACAAGCGTGTACAGTGAAAATAAAATGATAATACAATGAACGTATAGGAAGGGAATAATGAGAGCACACAGTATATGCACTAAGAAAACAGAGTGCAGGAAGAATCCAGGGGCAGTATATATGCACAGAGTACAGAGGCTAGAGGATAAAAAGCAAATTGCTGCAGATGCTGGAATCTGAAACCAAAAGAGAAAATGCTGGAAAATCTCAGCAGGTCTGGCAGCATCTGTAAGGAGGGAAAAGAGCTGACGTTTCGAGTCCAGATGACCCTTTGTCAAAGCTAAAAGAAGTAGAAAGTGGGAGATATTTATACGGTACGATGAGAGAATGAAAGATGATTCATAACCAACCAAAAAAGGGAAAGGCTGCTAATGGCAGTCCATAGAAAGAATAAAAAGTGTGAAAGGCCAAACAACAGAGAAGCTGAAATCAGAGGGTAAGCTGTGACAGATGAAGATGTGGCAGGAGAGGGGAGATGGGTGGGAGAGAGATAAAACGGAGAAAAAGGGGGAAAGGGGAAGCAAAAGGGGAGAAAAGATCAGAAAAGAGGGGATGAAATAGGGGAAAAGAGTGGGTGGGAAAGAAAACAAAGAAAGACAATAAAGAAATAAGTGGTAGAGAACAGCTGAAAATTAAATAAAATGAAAACAAAAGGGTCCCGAGGTGGGATAGAGCTAATCATCTGAAGTTGCTGAATTTGAAGTTGAGACTGGAAGGCTGTAACGTGCCGAGCTGGAAGATGAGATACTGTTCCTCCAATTTGCGTTGAGCTTCACTCGAACATTGCTGCAGGCCAAGGACAGACATGTGGGCATGGGAGCAGGATCATGTGTTAAAATGACAAGCAACCGGAAAGTCAGGGTCCTGATTGTGCACAGAGCGAAGGTGCTCCGCAAAGCAATCACCCAGTCTACATTTGGTCTCTCCGATAGAGAGGAGACCACATCGAGATGTTTGGCCATTCACACCCTTTATTCTCCCTATGGACTGCCATTAGCAGCCTTTCCCCTTGCTTTTGTGGCTATGACTCACCTTTCATTCCCTTACCGTATATCTCCCACTTGCTGTGCCTTTGAGCTTTGACAAAGAGTCATCTCGAAATGTCAGCTCTTTTCTCTCCTTACAACTGCTGCCAGACCTGCTGAGATTTCCCAGCCTTTTCTCTTTTGGTTACAGAGGCTAGAGGGATGTTAGAAGCTGGGTGGGGAGCGGGGAGGTGGCGGGGGGGGGGGAGGGGGGGGGGGGAGGGGGGGGGGGTGCGGGTGCGGGGTGGCAGTACACATAAGAAAATACAATCTGAAATCTAGGATACAGCACCTACCTTGGTTGTGAGTTAAAACAATGACATAATTCTCCACCATGGCCTGAGGTGCAATCCACTCAAGCACAGCCTCAGTGGGAGTCATATTGACAACCTGCACAGCAAGTGGCTTATCCATAGCTGGAAATGAATGTGGAAAATAGTGATCGTAACACCATTCAGACTGAGAGTGAGTATTCACATTCCAATAAAAACCTAAAACTTATATGAAGCCTTTGACAAATGAATGAGGACAGAACAGGCAAGACTTAGAAAGAGACAAAAAAACATAGTGGCAAAAATAACTAAGGAAAAGAGATAAAGAAACAATGAAAATGTTCAAAAAAACTACAGTCTGTTGAAAATCAAAATCATAGCAAACCCTCACTGACCCCACACTGGGTACTGACCCCTCACTGGCGCCACACTGGACGCCGACCCCTCACTGACCCCACAATGGACATTGACACTTCACTGACACCCAACTGTAAACTGACCCATCACTGACCGCACACTGGAAATGACCCCTCACTTACCCCACACTGGACCGAGCCAACATTGAACACTGACCTCCTCACTGTCTTCACATTGAACACTGACATCTTGCAGACCCCACACTGGACACTGATCACTGGGCTTACACCAGGCGCTAACCCCTCATTAACACAGCAGTGGACATTGATCCCTCAATGACCCCAAATGGACACTGACTCCACACTGGAAACTGACCCCTCACCTCCCCACACTGGACACAGATCAATCACTTCCCACACTGGATACTGACCGATCACTACTCCACACGAAACACTGACCAATCCCGACCCCTCACTGGACATTGACCGATCACTACCCCTCACTGGACACTGACCGATCACTACCCCTCACTGGACACTGACCGATCACTACCCCACACTGGCCACTGACCCCACACTGGCCACTCACTGGACACTGACCCCCTCACTGTTGAACAGTGACCTCTCCCTGTTGAACAGTCACACTTCAGTAAATGTATTCCGTGTTTTGGCCACTTTCTAACTTTGCTGAACATTCAACATGCTCACCAATATCGGCAATGGAAGCTCTTTCAGCCCTGCGGTACTTCCAATCCTCTTGTCCTCCTGAGCCAGAGCACCCTTTCCCATTGCCCAGCATGAGCGCAGCAAGACAGAGTGTAACAGGAGATGAGCAGAGATCACAGGCTGATTCATTGGGTATGAGTCAGAGAGGTTTACAGTATGGAAACAGGCCTTTCAGCCCAACTTGACCATGCTGCCCAGTTTTTAACCACAAAGTTAGTCCCAATTGCCCACATTTGGCCTATATCCCTCGATACCATCTTAGTATTGGCAGCATTCAGTTACTGACCTGTCTGAAATGTGTTTGAGACATGCTGACTCTCTGTGAGGCCTCGCACTGTCTTTAAATTCACTTCGTACACAGTTGCTGGCTGCAGGTCACTCAGTGTATATTCAGTTAGATAGGATTCAATGTTCACACTCTCCACTGGAGCTGAAACACAGAGACAGGGACACTCAGTCAACAGGAAGCAGGCAGTAACTTTATGAATCAACATTACCAAGATAGTAAATTCTGGTACATGACCCCCCTATGGGGCGGCACGGTAGCACAGTGGTTAGCGCTGCTGCTTCACAGCTCCAGGGTCCCGGGTTCGATTCCCGGCTCGGGTCACTGTCTGTGTGGAGTTTGCACATTCTCCTCGTGTCTGCGTGAGTTTCCTCCGGGTGCTCCGGTTTCCTCCCACAGTCCAAAGATGTGCGAGTTAGGTTGATTGGCCAGGTTAAAAATTGCCCCTTAGAGTCCATAGATGCGTAGGTTAGCGGGATTAGCGGGTTAATATGTGGGGGTAGGGCCTGGGTGGGATTGTGGTCGGTGCAGACTCGATGGGCCGAATGGCCTCCTTCTGCACTGTAGGGTTTCTATGATTCTATCCACCCCTGCCCGCCAGCCTCGACATGTCACTCCCCATGAGTTATGGATTTTTCTAAGTCTTGTCCTGCATTAAGTCTCAACAGCATGAATGAGCCTTCCTGATACTATTGGAGATCACAATATCATAGAATCATGGAATCCCAGTGCAGAACGAGACCACTCAGCCCATCGAGTCAGCACCAACTCACTGACAGAGCTTCCTACTCCCTCCACCCTATCTCCACAACCCTGAGCATTTACCATGGCCAATCCACATAACCTACACATCTTTGGACAGTAAGTGGCAATTTAGCATGGTCAACCCACCTAACCTGCACATTTTTAGACTGTGGGAGGAAACTGGAGCACCCGGAAGAAACCCACGCAGACACGGGAAAACGTGCAAACCCTACACAGTCACCCAAGGCCGGAATCAAACCCAGGTCCCTTACGCTGTGAGGCAGCAGTGCTAATCATCGTGCACCTTTATCCCCAGTCAACTTATTTCCGAATTAGAAATTAACTCCACCAAGAAGTATGCTATAAACAGCAACAATAATTACAGGATTGGTCGGAAGTGCACATTTGAAATTAAATTTCTGTAAAGGAATGGAGAAACTATTTTCAAATGTAGAGTTGATCAAGGAGAACCGGTGGATTTGGATTATTTAGACTTTCAGAATGCTGTTGACAAGGTCTCACATAGCAGAGTACTATATAAAGTTAAAGTGCATGGGATAGTCGGTAGTGCCTTGAAATGGATAGAAAGCTGATTAGCAGATAGGAAGCAAAGAATTGGCATAAATGGGTCTTTTTCTGAGTGGAAGGCAGTGATGAGTGGGTACCACAGGGATTTATGCTGGGACCCCAACTATTTGCATTGTATATTAATGATTTGGAAGAGGAAACTAAATGTATTATCTCCAAGTTTGCAAATGATATAAAGTTGGGTGGGAGGATGTGAGGAGGATGCAGAGATGCTTCAGCATGATTTGGACAGGCTAAGTGAGTGAGCATATGCAGTATAATGTGGATAAATGTGAGGTTATTCACTTTGGTAGCAATAATAGGAAGGCAAATTATTATTTGAAAGGGCGTAAATTGAGAAAGGTGGATACTCAGTGAGAGGGACATGTTGACTGGTATTGTCTCAGAGAGATGTGTTGACCCGTTAGAAAAAATTTCAATTACAAGGAAGTGTTAGTTTTTTTAGGAAACATTAAGACAGACAAATACCCAGGGCCAGGTGGCATCTATCCTAGACTCCTCAGGGAGGCAAGAGATGAAATTGCTGGGCCTCTAACAGAAATCTTTGTCTCTTCACTGGACACAGGTGAGGTCCCAGAGGATTGGAGGATAGCAAATGTGGTCCCATTATTTAAGAAGGGTAGCAAGGATAACCCGGGTAATTATAGGCCAGTGTGTGAAGTTGTACGAATTAAGTAAGGGCATGATGGGAAAATTGGTCAACTATTTGTTACAATATAAAGAACGGCTGACCAAAGCTATTTCAAAATGCCAGACCCTTGTAAGAGTTAATAAGGCTGTATGAGTAAATAAAACAAGATAAGGTCAGGGACGAAGGAGTAACCAACCTTCTTCTGTTCCATCAAAGGACAAGATGAGGGTATGAATAATGGGACAACAAGTTCTGGGAGGTCAACAAGTTAAAACCTGATTAATGATATTGCTCACGATTCTATTACTAATTGAATTCCTGAATATGCTCGGGTCACGAAAACTGATAATAATTATGTATAAATACTGAACCGTTTCTCTGTGTAATTGCGGACTTGTGGAAGAATCAGCAGCTGTATCAACCATATACTCAGCCATATACTGCATACAGTTATTAAGAACATAAGAAATAGGAGCAGGAGTCGGCCATCTAGCCATTGAGCCTGCCCCGCCATTCAATAAGATCATGGCTGATCTGATAGTGGTTTAGTTCCACTTACTCGCACGCTCACCATAACCCTTAATTCCCTTATTGATCAGAAATCTATCTACCTGTGACATAAACATATTTAATGAGGTAGCCTCCACTGCTTCAATGGGCAGAGAATTCCAGAGATTCACTACCCTCTGAGAGAAGAAGTTCCTCCTCAACTCTGTCCTAAACTGACTCCCCCGTATTTTGAGGCTGTGTCCTCTAGTTCTTGTTTCCTTTCTAAGTGGAAAAAATCTCTCTGCCTCTACCCTGTCCCTTCATTATCTTATATGTCTCTATAAGATCTCCTCTCAGCCTTCTAAACTCCAACGAGTACAGGCCCAATCTACTCAATCTCTCCTCATAAGCTAACCCCCTCATCTCCGGGATCAACCTGGTGAACCTTCTCTGTACTCCCTCCAAGGCCAATATATCCTTCCACAAATAAGGGGACCAAAATTGCACACACTACTCTAGTTGCGGCCTCACCAGTACCTTGTACAATTGCAGCAAGACCTCCCTGCTTTGATACTCCATCCCCTTCGCGATAAAGGCCAACATTCCATTTGCCTTCTTGATCACCTGCTGCACCTGCAAACTGAGTTTTTGCGATTCATGAACAAGGACCCCCAGGTCCCGCTGCACAGTATCATGTTGTAATTTTTCACCATTTAAATAATAGTCCAAAGAACAAAGAACAAAGAACAGTACCGCACAGGAAACAGGCCCTTCGGCCCTCCAAGCCTGTGCAGCTACTTGGTCCAACTAGACCAATCGTTTGTATCCCTCCATTCCCAGGCTGCTCATGTGACTATCCAGGTAAGTCTTAAACGATGTCAGCGTGTCTGCCTCCACCACCCTACTTGGCAGCGCATTCCAGGCCCCCACCACCCTCTGTGTAAAAAACATCCCTCTAATATCTGAGTTATACTTCGCCCCTCTCACCTTGAGCCCGTGACCCCTCGTGATCGTCACTTCTGATCTGGGAAAAAGCTTCCCACCGTTCACCCTATCTATCCCCTTCATAATCTTGTACACCTCTATTACATCTCCCCTCATTCTCCATCTTTCCAGG
This sequence comes from Mustelus asterias, assembly GCF_964213995.1. Classification (NCBI taxonomy): domain Eukaryota; kingdom Metazoa; phylum Chordata; class Chondrichthyes; order Carcharhiniformes; family Triakidae; genus Mustelus; species Mustelus asterias. The sequence continues at coordinate 46,284,504 of NC_135808.1, read as the reverse complement.
GAGAACAACCCCAGTTTATTCAATCTCTCCTCATACCTAAGACACTCCATACCAGGCAACATCCTGGTAAACCTTCTTTGCACTCTCTCTAACGCCTCCACGTCCTTCTGGTTGTGCGGCGACTAGAACTGGACGCAGTACTCCAAATGTGGCCTAACCAGCGTTCTATACAGCTGCATCATCAGACTCCAGCTTTTATACTCTATACCCCGTCCTATAAAGGCAAGCAATTGCCAAGGAACTAATTGATGGGGGGGAGGATGCAGGGGTAAGGGGAATTACAAAATTAATGGTAGAGGAGAGGGTGCAAGTGAATGAAGGCGGTAATTTAGATAAGGGAGTAGAGGGAGAGGGTGTTCGCGACTCATCAAAGCGGGTCCAGATAAAAGCTGGAATAAGGACACTTTGCCTGAATGCACGAAGCATTCGGAACAAGGTAAATGAGTTGATGGTGCAAATCAGCACAAGTGGGTACGATCTAGTGGCCATTACAGAAACGTGGCTGAAAGGTGACCAGGACTGGGAGATGAATATCCAGGGGTATCAGGCGTTTAGGAAGAATAGACAGGAAGGAAAAGGTGGTGGGGTCGCGCTATTAATAAGAGATAATATCAGGGTAGTACTGAGGGATGACATAGGCTCTGAGGAACAAAACGTGGAATCATTATGGGTAGAGATGAGGAATAGTAGAGGGAGAAAGACACTAGTAGGTGTGGTATATAGGCCCCCAAATAATAATGTTGAGGTAGGGAGGGCTATAAACAAGCAGATAAGGGATGCGTGTAAAAACGGAACGGCAATAATCATGGGGGACTTCAACATGCACATTGACTGGCAGACTCAAGTCGGTAAGGGTGGAATGGAGGAAGAGTTCTTAGAATGCTGTCGGGATAGTTTCCTTGAACAGCATGTTACGGAACCGACGAGGGAACGAGCTATTTTGGATCTGGTATTGTGTAACGAGGTAGGTAGAATTAAGGATCTTATTGTGAAGGACCCTCTTGGGTCTAGTGACCACAATATGGTCGAATTTCTGATTCAGATGGAAGAGGAGAAAGTTTGGTCCCAAACCAGTGTCCTCTGTTTGAACAGAGGGAAATATGATAGGATGAGGGATGAATTGGCTAAGGTAGACTGGGAGAGCAGGCTGGCAGGTAGGATAGCTGAGGAACAGTGGAGGATCTTTAAGGAGATCCTTTTCAGTTCTCAGCAAAAATATATTCCAGCAAAAAACAAGGATTGTAAGAAAAGGGAGAACCAGCCGTGGATAACGAAGGAAATAAAGGAGAGTATTAAAATAAAAACAGCTGCGTACAGAGTGGCCAAAAATAGTGGAGAAACAAGTGATTGGGAAAAATTTAAGAAACAACAAAGAGAGACTAAGAAAGCGATAAAGAAAGGAAGGATAGACTATGAAGCTAGGCTAGCAATTAATATAAAAAATGATAGTAAAAGTTTTTATAAATATATAAAAAGGAATAGAGTGGCTAGAGTGAATGTTGGACCCTTGGAGGACGAGAGGGGGGAGTTAATAGTGGGAAATGAGGATATGGCTGAGTCTTTAAATAAGTTTTTTGTGTTGGTCTTCACGGTGGAGGACACAAATAGTTTGCCAAATATTAACGATAGAGGGTTGGCAGCAGGAGAAATAATTAATACAATTAATGTTACCAGAGAGGCAGTGCTGGGTAGACTAATGGGACTGAAGGTGGACAAGTCCCCGGGTCCGGATGGAATGCATCCCAGGGTATTGAAAGAAATGTCAGAGGTAATAGTGGATGCGTTAGTGATTATTTATCAAAACTCGTTGCATTCTGGGGTAGTGCCGGTTGATTGGAAAACGGCTAATGTTACGCCGCTGTTTAAAAAAGGAAGGAGACAAAAGGTGGGTAACTATAGGCCGGTCAGCTTAACGTCTGTAGTAGGGAAAATGCTGGAATCCATTATTAAAGAGGAGATAGCAGGGCATCTGGATAGAAATGGTTCGATCAATCAGACGCAGCATGGATTCATGAGGGGAAAGTCGTGCTTGACGAACATGTTGGATTTTTATGAAGATGTGACGAGGGCGGTTGATGGAGGAGAACCGGTGGATGCGGTGTTTGTGGATTTCCAAAAGGCGTTTGATAAGGTGCCCCATAAAAGGCTGCTGAAGAAGATTAGGGCACACGGAGTTGGGGGTAGTGTGTTAAAGTGGATTGGGGACTGGCTATCCGACAGGAAGCAAAGAGTCGGAATAAATGGGTGTTTTTCCGGTTGGAGGAAGGTAACTAGTGGCGTGCCGCAGGGATCGGTACTCGGGCCGCAACTATTTACCATTTATATAGATGATCTGGAGGAGGGGACGGAGTGTAGGGTAACGAAGTTTGCAGACGACACAAAGATAAGTGGAAAAGTGAATCGTGTGGAGGACGGAGAAGATCTGCAGAGCGATTTGGACAGGCTGAGTGAGTGGGCGAGGATATGGCAAATGGAGTATAACGTTGATAAATGCGAGGTTATACACTTTGGAGGAAATAATAACAAATGGGATTACTATCTCAATGGAAACAAATTAAAACATGCTACCGTGCAAAGGGACCTGGGGTCCTTGTGCATGAGACGCAAAAGCCCAGTCTGCAGGTACAACAGGTGATCAAGAAGGCAATTGGGATGTTGGCCTATATTGCGAGGGGGATAGAATATAAAAGCAGGGATGTCTTGATGCACCTGTACAGGACATTGGTGAGGCCGCAGCTGGAATACTGTGTGCAGTATTGGTCCCCTTATATGAGGAAGGATATATTGGCATTGGAGGGAGTGCAGAGAAGGTTCACCAGGTTGATACCGGAGATGAGGGGTTTGGATTATGAGGAGAGGCTGAGGAGATTGGGTTTGTACTCGTTGGAGTTTAGAAGGATGAGGGGGGATCTTATGGAGACTTATAAAATAATGCGGGGGCTGGATAGGGTGGAGGCGGAGAGATTCTTTCCACTTAGTAAGGAAGTTAAAACTAGAGGACACAGCCTCAAAATAAAGGGGGGTCAGTTTAAGACAGAGTTGAGGAGGAACTTCTTCTCCCAGAAGGTGGTGAATCTCTGGAATTCTCTGCCCACTGAGGTGGTGGAGGCTACCTCGCTGAATATCTTTAAAGCGCGGATGGATGGATTCCTGATCGGTAAAGGAATTAAGGGTTATGGGGATCAGGCGGGTAAGTGGTACTGATCCACGTCAGATCAGCCATGATCTTATTGAATGGCGGGGTAGGCTCGAGGGGCTAGATGGCCTACTCCTGCTCCTATTTCTTATGTTCTTATGTTCTTAGAATAGAATTATAGAAATCCTACAGTGCAGAAGGAGGCCATTCGGCCCATCGAGTCTGCACCGACCACAATTCCACCCAGGCCCTACCCCCACATATTTACCCGCTAATCCCACTAACCTACGCATCTCAGGACTCCAAGGGGCAATTTTTAACCTGGCCAATCAACCTAACCCGCACATCTTTGGACTGTGGGAGGAAACCGGAGCACCCGGAGGAAACCCACGCAGACACGAGGAGAATGTGCAAACTCCACACAGACAGTGACCCGAGCCGGGAATCGAACCCAGGACCCTGGAGCTGAGAAGCAGCAGTGCTAACCACTGTGCTACCGTGCCGCCCCCATACCATATGCCTTCTTCAGAACCTTCTCCACCTGTGTTGCCACCTTCAGGAATTTGTGGACTTGCACACCTAGGTCCCTCTGTGTTTCTGTACTCTTGATGGCTCTGCCATTTATTGTATAACTCCTCCCTACATTATTTCTTCCAAAATGCATCACTTCGCATTTATCTGGATTAAATTCCATCTGCCACCTCTCCGCCCAATTTTCCAGCCTATCTATCTCCTGCTGTATTGCCCAACAATGCTCTTCGCTATCCGCAAGTCCAGCCATCTTCGTGTCATCCGCAAACTTGCTGATAGCACCAGTTACACCTTCTTCCAAATCATTTATATATAACACAAATAGCAGAGGTCCCAGTACAGAGCCCTGCAGAACACCACTGGTCACAGATCTCCAGCCGGAAAAAGACCCTTCGACCGCTACCCTCTGTCTCCTATGGCCAAGCCAGTTCTTCATCCATCTAGCCACCTCTTCTTGTATCCCATGAGCCTTAACCACCTTAACCAACCTGCCATGTGGGACTTTGTCAAATGCCTTACTGAAATCCATATAGACGACACCCACGGCCCTTCCTTCGTCAACCGTTTTTGTCACTTCCTCAAAAAACTCCACCAAATTTGTAAGGCACGACCTCCCTCTTACAAAACCATGCTGTCTGTCACTAATGAGATTGTTCCGTTCTAAATGCACATACATCCTGTCTCTAAGAATCCTCTCCAACAACTTCCCTACCACGGGCATCAAGCTCACCGGCCTATAATTTCCCGGGTTATCCCTGCTACCCTTCTTAAACAACGACACCACATTCGCTATCCTCCAATCCTCAGGGACCTCACCTGTGTCCAAAGAAGCGACAAAGATTTCCGTCAGAGGCCCAGCAATTTCATCTCTCATCTCCCTGAGCAGTCGAGGATAGATGCCCTCAGGCCCTGGGGCTTTGTCAGTTTTAATGTTCCCTAAAAAACCTAACACTTCCTCCCTTGTAATGGAGATTTTCTCTAACGGGTCAACACCTCCCTCCGAGACATTCCCGGTTAACACGTCCCTCTCCTTCGTGAATACCGATGCAAAGTATTCATTTAGGATCTCCCCAATTCCCTTGGGTTCTAAGCATAATTCCCCTCCTTTGTCCCTGAGAGGTCCGATTTTCTCCCTGACAACTCTTTTGTTCCTAACGTATGAATAGAATGCCTTAGGATTCTCCTTAATCCTGCCTGCCAAGAACATCTCGTGAACTCTTTTTGCCCTTCTAACTCCCCGTTTGAGTTCTTTCCTACTAGAATAGAATAGAATAGAATCCCTACAGTGCAGAAAGAGGCCATTCGGCCCATCGAGTCTGCACCGATCACAATCCCACCCAGGCCCTACCCCCATATCCCTACACATTTACCCACTAATCCCTCTAACCTACGCATCTCAGGACACTAAGGGCAATTTTAGCATGGCCAATCAACCTAACCTGCACATCTTTGGACTGTGGGAGGAAACCGGAGTACCCAGAGGAAACCCACGCAGACACGAGGAGAATGTGCAAACTCCACACAGACAGTGACCCGAGCCGGGAATCGAACCCAGGTCCCTGGAGCTGTGAAGCAGCAGTGCTAACCACTGTGCTACCGTGTCGCCCAAACTATACTCTGTATTCCTCCAGAGCTGCATCTGTTTTCAGTTGCCTGGACTTAACGTACGCCTCCCTTTTCATTTTAATCAAAGTGGATAACCTCACACTTGTCAACGTTATACTCCATCTGCCAGATCCTCACCCACTCACTTAGCCTATCCAAATCTCTCTGTAGACTTTCCGCATCCTCCACGCAATTTGCTTTCCCACTCATCTTTATATCATCCGCAAACTTGGTTACCCTACACTCGGTCCCCTCCTCCAGATCGTCTATGTATATGGTAAACAGTTGAGGCCCCAGCACTGATCCCTGCGGCACACCACTAGTCACCAACTGCCAACCAGAAAAGCACCCATTTATTCCAACTCTCTGCTTCCTGTTAGATAGCTAATCCTCAATCCACGCTAACACTTTACCCCCAACTCCGTGTACCCTAATCTTCTGCAGCAACCTTTTGTGAGGCACCTTATCGAATGCCTTCTGGAAATCCAAAAACACCACATCCACCGGTTCCCCTCTGTCAACTGCACTCGTTACATCTTCATAAAAATCCAGTAAATTCGTCAAACACGACTTTCCCTTCATGAATCCATGCTGCGTCTGCTTGATCGAACCATTTTTTTCCAGGTGTTCTGCTATTTCTTCTTTAATGATGGATTCCAGCATTTTCCCAACTACAGACGTTAAGCTAACCGGCCTGTAGTTACCCGCCTTTTGTCTACCTCCTTTTTTAAACAGTGGCGTCACATTAGCTGTTTTCCAATCAGCCGGCACTTCCCCAGAGTCCAGCGAATTTTGATAAATTACAACCAACGCATCTGCTATTACTTCTGCCATTTCTTTCAGTACCCTGGGATGCATTCCATCCGGGCCTGGGAACTTGTCTACCCTTAGTCCCATTAACCTACCAAGCACTACCTCTTTAGTAATAGTAATCGTTTTAAGGACCTCACCCCCTACAGTCCCACGACCATTAATTTTCGGTAAGCTATTTGTGTCCTCTCCCATGAAGACCGACACAAAAAACTTGTTTAAGGCCTCGGCCATTTCCTCGTTTCCCATTATTAAATCCCCCTTCTCATCTTCTAAGGGTCCAACATTTACTTTAGCTACTCTTTTCCTTTTTATATATTTGTAAAAACTTTTACTATCAGTTTTTATATTTTGTGCTAGTTTAGTGTCATAATCAATCTTTCCTTTCTTTATCGCTTTCTTAGTAGTTCTTTGTTGTTTTTTAAAGCTTTCCCAATCTTCTAATTCCCCACTAGTTTTGGTCACTCTGTACACATCGGTTTTTAATTTAATACTCTCCTTTATTTCCTTAGTTATCCACGGCTGGTTATCCCTTTTCTTACATTCCTTTTTTATCACAGGAATATATTTTTGCTGAGTACTGAGAAAAATCTCCTTAAAAATCCGCCACTGTTGCTCAGCTGTCCTACCAACTAGTCTGCGCTCCCAGTCTACATTAGCCAATTCTGCCCTCATCCTATTGTACTCCCCTCTGTTCAAGCAGAGGACACTGGTTTGGGACCCTACCTTCTCACCCTCCATTTGTATTAGAAATTCAACCATATTGTGATCACTCATTCCAAGAGGATCCCTCACAAGAAGATCATTAATTTTACCTGTCTCATTACACAGGACCAGATCCAAGATAGCTCGCTCCCTCGTAGGTTCTGTAACATACTGTTCGAGGAAACTATCCCGACAGCATTCTAAGAACTCTTCCTCAAGTCCACCACGTCCGACTTGAGTCAACCAATCAATATGCAGGTTAAAATCCCCCATGATTATTGCTGTTCCGTTTTTGCATGCATCCATTATTTGCTTGTTTATAGCCTGACCCACCTCAAAGTTATTATTTGGGGGCCTATAGACCACGCCCACCAGTGACTTTCTCCCCTTACTATTCCTTATCTCCACCCACAACGATTCCACATTCTGCTCCTTAGAGCCTTTATCATCTCTCACTACCGCCCTGATGTTATCTTTAATTAACAGAGCTACCCCACCTCCTTTTCCTTCCTGTCTATCCTTCCGAATTGTCTGATACCCCTGGATATTCAGTTCCCAGTCCTGGTCACCCTGCAACCACGTTTCTGTAATGGCCACCAGATGATACCCATTTGTACTGATTTGTGCCATCAACTCATTCACTTTGTTTCGAATCCTACGTGCATTCAGGTAAAGTGTCTTTATGCTAGCCTCGAGATGGACCCAATTTGTTAGTGCATTCTTTTGATTGCATGCTCTGTCCCTACCTGTCGCAAACTGGTTATCCTTCCCCAGACCATCTCCTTGCACTGCGTTGACCACCTCCCTTCTTGTGTTTGTCACCTTTTTTATTCTGCCTGAGCCCTTGACTCCTTTAACTAGATGAATGTCCTCATCATTAACCTGCACTCGTACCCTCTCCTTTACCTTTGATTTTGTAATTCCCCATACATAGAACATTACAGCGCAGAACAGGCCCTTCGGCCCACGATGTTGCACCGACCAGTTAAAAAAACCCCTGAACCCTCCCCCCAACTATTTAGTTTAAAGCCCTATTTACAGCCCTAGTTATACGATTCGCCAGGACTCTGGTCCCAGCACGATTCAGACAAAGACCATCCCATCAGAACAGGTCCCATCTTCCCCAATACTGGTGCCAATGTCCCATGAATTCAAACCCATTCCTCCCACACCAATCTTTGAGCCACGCATTTACCTCCTTAATCTTATTTACCCTGCACCAATTTGCTTGTGGCTCAGGTAGTAATCCAGAGATTACCACCTTGTTGGTTCTGTTTTTTAATTTGGCTCCTAGCTTTTCATACTCCCTCCACAGAACCTCTGTTCCTGTTCTACCTATGTCGTTGGCACCTACGTGGACCACTACAACTGGATTCTTACCCTCCCACTCCAAGTTCCTCTGCAGCCCAGATGAGATATCCTGAACCTGAGCACCAGGCAGGCAACACAACCTTCGGGATTCTCAATCCTGGTCACAGAGAACAGTGTCAATGCCCCTAACTACACTATCCCCAATTACCACGACATTTCTTTTTTCCTCCTCCACCTGAACGGCTCCCTGTACCTCGGTGCCGTGGGCAGTTTGCTCATCCTCCCTGCAGTCCCCGTTCCCGTCCACACAGGGAGCAAGAATCTCAAACCTGTTGGACAGATTCAGGGACTGAGGCTCCTGGAACTCTACCTCCTGGATCCCATTACCTGCCTCACTCGCAGCCACACCCTCTTGTCCCTGACCCCCGGCTGAATTAGTTAGTCTAAGCGGTGTTACTGCCTCCTGAAACACAGCGTCCAGGTAACTCTCCCTCTCCCTGATATATCGCAGTGTCTGAAGCTCAGACTCCAGCTCATCAACCCTGAGCCGGAGTTCCTCAAGCAACCAACACTTACTGCAGACATGCTCACTGGGAACCACAGTGGGGTCCACCCAGTGGGGTATTAGTAAATAAATGCTTGTTATATTGACAAAACAAATTTTGTAGAGTCTATCTTTCACAGTCAAGAAGCAGGAAAAGTTTCCGCTTCAACAGTGAGCTTGACGTCCGTGGTAGGGAAGTTGTTGGAGAAGATTCTTAGAGATAGGATATATGCGCATTTAGAACTGAATAATCGCATTAGCGATAGACAGCATGGTTTTGTACGAGGGAGGTCATGCCTCACAAATTTGGTTGAGTTTTTTGAGGAGGTGACAGAAACGATTGACGAGGGAAGGGCCGTGGATGTCGTCTATATGGATTTTAGTAAAGCGTTTGACAAGGTCCCTCATGGCAGGCTGGTGCAAAAGGTTAAATCTCACGGGATAAAAGGTGAGCGAGCTAGATGGATGGAGAACTGGCTTAGCCATAGAAGACAGAGGGTAGCAGTGGAGGGGTCTTTTTCCGGTTGGAGGTCTGTGACTAGTGGTGTTCCGCAGGGCTCTGTACTGGGACCTCTGCTGTTTGTGATATATATAAATGATTTGGAGGAAGATGTAACTGGTGTGATCAGTAAGTTTGCGGACGACACAAAGATTGCTTGAGTTGTGGATAGTGATGAACATTGGCAGAGAATACAGCAGGATATAGATAGGCTGGAACATTGGGCGGAGAAATGGCAGATGGAATTTAATCCAGATAAATGCGAAGTGATGCATTTCGGTAGATCTAATGTAAGGGGGAGCTATACAATAAATGGCAGAACCATCAGGAGTATAGACACACAGAGGGATCTGGGTGTATAAAGGTGGCAACACAGGTGGAGAGGGTGGTGAAGAAGGCATGCTTGCTTTTATTGGACGGGGCATAGAATATAAAAGTTGGCATATGATGTTGCAGCTGTATAGAACATTGGTCAGGCCACATTTGGAATACTGCGTCCAGTTCTGGTCGCCACACGACCAGAAGGACGTGGAGGCTTTGGAGAGAGTACAGAAAGGGTTTACCAGGATGTTGCCTGGTATGGAGGGTCTTAGCTATGAGGAGAGACTGGGTAAACTGGGGTTGTTCTCCCTGGAAAGACGGAGGATGAGGGGCGACCTAATAGAGGTGTATAAAATTATGAAGGGCATAGATAGGGTGAACAGTGGGAAGCTTTTTCCCAGGTCAGAGGTGACGAACACAAGGGGTCACGGGTTCAAGGTGAGGGGGGCAAGGTTCAACACAGATGTCAAGGGGACGTATTTTACACAGAGGGTGGTGGGGGCCTGGAATGCACTGCCAAGCAAGGTGATTGAGGCGGACACGCTGGGATCATTTAAGACTTATCTAGATAGCCACATGAACAGACTGGGATACAAATGAATGGTCTAGTTGGGCACATCAGCGGCGCAGTCTTGGAGGGCCGAAGGGCCTGTTCCTGTGCTGTATTGTTCTTTGTTCTTTTGTAAGTGCGCAGGTACAGCAGGCAGTAAAGGCGTCAAATGGTATGTTGGCCTTTATAGCAAGAGAATCTGATTATAGGAATAGGAATGTTTTGCTGCAATTGTACAGGGTGTTGGTGAGGCCACACCTGGAGTGTTGTGTGCAATTTTGGTGTCCTTATCTGAGGAAGGGTGTCGTTGCTATAGAGGGAGTGCAGCAAAGGTTTATCAGGCTTATTCGTGGGATGGCAGGTCTGTCATATGACTAAGTGACTAAGTCACTCTGGATTATATTCATTGGAGTTCAGAAGAGTGAAGGGGGTTCTCACAGAAACTTATAAAATTTTAACAGAATTAAACAAAGTAGATTCAGAAAGAATATTCATAATTTGAGGATAAGTGAGGTGAGGAGAAATTTCTTCACCTAAAGAGTGATGAATCTGTGGCATTCACGAGGACAGCAAGTAGTTGAACCCAAAATATTGTTTGATTTCAAGAAGAAATTAAATATAGCTCTTGGTGCTAAAGGCATCAATGAATATGGAGGTGGGGGATGGGGAGCAATGGCAGGATCAGGATATTGAATTTGATGATCAGCCATGCTCAAAATGAATGGTGGAGCAGGCTCCAAGGGCCCAATGGCCCACTATTTTCCATGTTTCTATGTTTCCAATCTCAGATTTTAATTCAGAGAACTTTCTGGAGAGATATTCCCGTCACCTGCCCACAGCAGTGACTATATTGACTTTGCTTTCTTCATCGAGTCTGCACCAAGCCTGCATTAATACGATTTTCCATCACTGCTCCCATTTCTTTGAATATTATGATATTCCAAGTGCAAATACTTGTTTGAAGGTTGTACGGTTTCCAACAGTGCATTCCAGATTCTCGACAGTTTTCTTTCTCAAATCCCCTCGGAATCTTGTCCCACTCTCCCTAAAACTATGCCCCCTCGTGATTGACCCCTCAACCAAGGGGAATAGTTGCTTCCTATTCAACCTGTCCATACCTCTCATAACCTTATACACCTCAATCATAGAACAAAGAACAAAGAGAACAAAGAAAATTACAGCATAGGAACAGGCCCTTCGGCCCTCCAGCCTGTACTGACCATGCTGCCCATGTGAACTAAAACCGCCTACCCTTCTGAGGACCATATCCCTCTATTCCCATCCTATTCATGTATTTGTAAAGACGCCCTCTTGAAAGTCATTATCGTATCTGCTTCCACTACCTCCCCTGGCAGCGAGTTCCAAGCACCCACCACCCTCTCTAAAACATTTGCCTCGTGCATCTCCTTTAAACCTTGCCTCTCGCACCTTAAACGTATGCCTCCGAGTAATTGAGCCACCCTGGGAAAAAACTTCTGACTATCCACTCTGTCCATGCCCCTCATAATCTTGTAGATTTCTATCAGGTCGCCCCTCAACCTCTGTCGTTCCAGTGATAACAAACCAAGTTTCTCCAACCTCTCTTCATAGCTAATGCCCACCATACCAGGAAACATCCTGGTAAATCTTTTCTGTACCCTCTCCAAAGCCTCCACATCTTCCTGGTAGTGTGACGACCAGAATTGAACACTATATTCCAAGTGCAGCCTTACTAAGGTTCTATAAAGCTGAAACATGACTTGCCAATTTTTAAACTCAATGCCGCAGCCGATGAAGGCAAGCATGCCGTACGCCTTCTTGACCACCTTCTCCACTTGCGTTGCCACTTTCAGTGACCTGTGTACCTGTACACCCAGATCTCTCTGTCTATCAATACTCTAAGGGCTCTGCCATTTACTGTATATTTCCTCTCTGCATTATCCCACATTTGTCCGGATGTCCCCTCCTCAGCCTTCTCTGCTCTAAAGAAAACAATCCAAACCTCTCTAGGCTCCTCTTATAGCTCAAGTGTTCCATCTCAGGCAACATCGTGGTGAATCTCCTCTGTACCACTTCTAGTGCAGTCACATCTTTCCTATAGCTAGGTGGCCAGAATTGCACACAGTACTCCAGCTGTGGCCTAACCAATGTTCTATCTGTACAGCTCCAACATAACCTCCCTGCTCTTTTACGCGATGTAAGAAGTCTCACAACACCAGGTTAAAGTCCAACAGGTTTATTTGGGAGCAAATACCATAAGCTTTCGGAGCACAGCTCCTTCGTCAGATGGAGTGGATATCTGTTCTCCAACAGTGCACAGACACAGAAATCAAGTTACAGAATACTAATTAGAATGCAAATCTCTACAGCCAGCCAGGTCTTAAAGGTACAGGCAATCTGGGTGGAGGGAGCATTCAACACAGGTTAAAGAGATGTGTATTGTCTCGACAGAACAGCTAGTGAGATTCTGCAAGATCAGGGGGAAAGCTGTGGGGGTTACTGATGATGTGACATAAATCCAACATCCCGGTTTAGGCCGTCCTCATGTGTGCGGAACTTGGCTATCAGTTTCTGCTCAGCGACTCTGCGCTGTCGTGTGTCGTGAAGGCCGCCTTGGAGAACGCTGTTCTGTCTGGAGACAATACACATCTCTTTAACCTGTGTTGAATGCTCCCTCCACCCACATTGTCTGTACATTTAAGACCTGGCTGGCTGTAGAGATTTGCATTCTAATTAGTATTCTGTAACTTGATTTCTGTGTCGGTGCACTGTTGGAGAACAGATATCCACTCCATCTGACGAAGGAGCTGTGCTCCGAAAGCTTATGGTATTTGCTACCAAATAAACCTGTTGGACTTTAACCTGGTGTTGTGAGACTTCTTACTGTGCTTACCCCAGTCCAACGCCGGCATCTCCACATCACTTTTACGCGATGCCATGACTGATAAAAGCAAGCATCCATGTGCCTTCTTAACTACCTTATTCACCTGCTCTGCCACCATATGGGATCTGTGAATAATTACCCCAAGATCCAGCTGTTCTGAGCTTTCTAGTGTCCTGCCATTCATTAAATACTTCATTGTCCTGTTATGGGCAGCACAATGGCACAGTGGTTAGCACTGCTGCCGCATAGCACCAGGGACTAGGGTTCAATTCCCGGCTTGGGTCACTGTGTGTGTGGAGTCTGTATGTTCTCCCCGTGTCGACGTGGGTTTCCTCCAGGTGCTCTGGTTTTCTCCCACAGTCCAAAGATGTGTGGGTTAGGTGGATTGGCCAGGTTAAATTGCACCTTAGTGTCGGGGGTTTAGCTAGGCTAAATGCATGGGGTTATGGGGATAGGGCCTGGGTGGGATTGTGGTCGGTGCAGACTCAATGGGCCGAATGGCCTCCTTCTGCACTGTAGGATTCTATGATATGATTCTATGATATACTGCTTCCAAAGTGCGTAACCTTGCACTTATCAGGGTTAAATACCATCTGCCCATCTGATCAATCCATCGATAACGGGTAAAACAGACGAACTTAGGGCCTTAATGCTTATGCGGAATTTGGATGTGGTTGCGGTGACGGAAACTTGGTTAAAAGAAGGACAGGACTGGCAGCTGAATATTCCGGGGTATAAGTGTTTTAGGCGAGACAGAGGAGGGGCTAAAAAAGGTGGGGGAGTAGCGATATTAGTTAAGGAGCATATTACCGCGGTGCAGAGGGTAGACAACTTAGAGGGGTCATGTACTGAGTCGCTGTGGGTGGAACTCAGAAACAGGAAGGGTGCAGTCACTATGCTGGGGGTGTACTACAGACCACCCAACAGCCCACGGGAAGTGGAGGAAAGGATATGTCAGGAGATTCTGGATAGGTGCAGAAAAAATAGGGTTGTTGTAGTGGGGGACTTTAATTTCCCTGGCACAGACTGGAAAGTGCTTAGAGCTGGGGGTCCGGACGGGGAGGAATTTGTAAAATGCGTACTGGAAGGTTCTTTGGAACAATATGTAGATCGCCCGACTAGAGAGGGGGCTATACTGGACCTCGTTCTGGGAAATGAGCCCGGTCAGGTCGTCAAAGTTTCGGTAGGGGAACATGTGGCAAATAGTGACCACAACTCTGTTAACTTTAGGATAGTAATGGACAAGGATGAGTGCTGTCCTACGGGCAGGGTGCTAAATTGGGGGAAGGCTAACTATAGCCGGATTAGGCAGGAATCGGTGGATGTTGATTGGGAGAGGATGTTTGAGGGTAAGTCCGCGTCTGGCATGTGGGAGTCTTTTAAGGAACTATTGATAAGGCTGCAGGATAGGCATGTGCCTGTAAAAAGGAAAGATAGGAAAGGTAGGATTCGAGAGCCGTGGATAACCAGGGAAATTGAGGATCTGATTAAAATGAAAAGGGAGGCGTACGTTAAGTCCAGGCAACAGAAAACAGATGGAGCTCTGGAGGAATACAGAGAGAGTAGGAAAGATCTCAAACGGGGAGTTAGAAGGGCAAAAAGAGGTCACGAGATGTTCTTGGCAGGCAGGATTAAGGAGAATCCTAAGGCATTCTATTCATACGTTAGGAACAAAAGAGTTGTCAGGGAGAAAATCGGACCTCTCAGGGACAAAGGAGGGGAATTATGCTTAGAACCCAAGGGAATAGGGGAGATCCTAAATGAATACTTTGCATCGGTATTCACGAAGGAGAGGGGCGTGTTAACCGGGAGCGTCTCGGAGGGAGGTGTTGACCCGTTAGAGAAAATCTCCATTACAAGAGAGGAAGTGTTAGGTTTTTTAGGGAACATTAAAACTGACAAAGCCCCAGGGCCTGAGGGCATCTATCCTCGACTGCTCAGGGAGACGAGAGATGAAATTGCTGGGCCTCTGACGGAAATCTTTATCGCTTCTTTGGACACGGGTGAGGTCCCTGAGGATTGGAGGATAGCGAATGTGGTCCCGTTGTTTAAGAAGGGTAGCAGGGATAACCCAGGAAATTATAGGCCGGTGAGCTTGACGTCCGTGGTAAGGAAGTTGTTGGAGAGGATTCTTAGAGACAGGACGTATGTGCATTTAGAACGGAACAATCTCATTAGTGACAGACAGCATGGTTTTGTAAGAGGGAGGTCGTGCCTTACAAATTTGGTGGAGTTTTTTGAGGAAGTGACAAAAACAGTAGATGAAGGAAAGGCCGTGGATGTCGTCAATATGGATTTCAGTAAGGCATTTGACAAAGTCCCACATGGCAGGTTGGTTAAGAAGGTTAAGGCTCATGGGATCCAAGGAAAAGTGGCTAGATGGATGGAGAACTGGCTTGGCCATAGGAGACAGAGGGTAGTGGTCGAAGGGTCTTTTCCCGGCTGGAGGTCTGTGACCAGTGGTGTTCCGCAGGGCTCTGTACTGGGACCTCTGCTATTTGTGATATATATAAATGATTTGGAAGAAGGTGTAACTGGTGTAATCAGCAAGTTTGCGGATGACACGAAGATGGCTGGACTTGCGGATAGCGAAGAGCATTGTCGGGCAATACAGCAGGATATAGATAGGCTGGAAAATTGGGCAGAGAGGTGGCAGATGGAGTTTAATCCGGATAAATGCGAAGTGATGCATTTTGGAAGAAATAATGTAGGGAGGAGTTATACAATAAATGGCAGAGTCATCAGGAGTATAGAAACACAGAGGGACCTAGGTGTGCAAGTCCACAAATCCTTGAAGGTGGCAACACAGGTGGAGAAGGTGGTGAAGAAGGCATATGGTATGCTTGCCTTTATAGGACGGGGTATAGAGTATAAAAGCTGGAGTCTGATGATGCAGCTGTATAGAACGCTGGTTAGGCCACATTTGGAGTACTGCGTCCAGTTCTGGTCGCCGCACTACCAGAAGGACGTGGAGGCGTTAGAGAGAGTGCAGAGAAGGTTTACCAGGATGTTGCCTGGTATGGAGGGTCTTAGCTATGAGGAGAGATTGGGTAAACTGGGGTTGTTCTCCCTGAAAAGACGGAGAATGAGGGGAGATCTAATAGAGGTGTACAAGATTATGAAGGGTATAGATAGGGTGAACAGTGGGAAGCTTTTTCCCAGGTCGGAGGTGACGATCACGAGGGGTCACGGGCTCAAGGTGAGAGGGGCGAAGTATAACTCAGATATCAGAGGGATTTGTTTTACACAGAGGGTGGTGGGGGCCTGGAATGCGCTGCCAATTAGGGTGGTGGAGGCAGGCACGCTGACATTGTTTAAGACTTACCTGGATAGTCACATGAGCAGCCTGGGAATGGAGGGATACAAACGATTGGTCGAGTTGGACCAAGGAGCGGCACAGGCTTGGAGGGCCGAAGGGCCTGTTTCCTGTGCTGTACTGTTCTTTGTTCTTTGATATCTTCCTGTAATCTATGACCTTTTTCTTCACTGTGAACCACCCTATCAATCTTGGTGTCATCTGCTAACTTGCTTATCATTTCCCCCACATTATCATCTAGATTGTGTATGTATATAACAAACAATAAGTGTCCCATTATTGATTCTTGCACTCTCTGCCTGTTCTTTCTGGGCTATCTGGTGGTCACCCATCCCCTCCTTTCCTCTAGTCCGATGAGCTGTGATGTGACCCACCTCTCTAAACAAGCTATCCACATAACTCAGCTTCATGGATGAACCACAGTGTCTCCAGCCGCTGCTCAAGCGCCAAAATCCTGCAGCTGGGAGCACTTCCTGCAAATGTGGTCACTAGGACACTGGCAGCATCCAGGATTCCCCATGTGTGACCAGCAAAACATTCCACTTGGCTGTCCTCACCTGACATGCCTTCAATATAAAATTAACAAAGAACAAAGAACAGCACAGCACAGGAGCAGGCCCTTTGGCGCACCAAGCCTGCGCCATCGTGATGCCTGACTAAACTAAAACCGTATGTACTTGCGGAGTCCGTATCCTTACATTCCCATCCTGTTCATGTATTCATCTAGTTGCTCCTTAAATGCCACTATCGTACCTGCTCCCACCACCTCCCCAGGCAACGCATTCCAGACATTCACCACCCACAGTGCAAAAAAAGTTGCTTCGCACATCTCCCCTAAACTTTTCCTCACTCACCTTAAACCTATGCCCCCCAGTACTTGACTGTTCTACTCTAGGAAAGAGCATCTGACTATCCACTCTATCCATGCCACTCATAATCTTGTAAACCTCTACGAAGTCGCCCCTCAGCCTCCGTCGGTTCCGGTGAGAACAAACCGAGTTTATCCAACCTCTCCTCATAGCTAATACCCTCCAGACCAGGCAACATCCTGTTAAACCTCTTCTGTACCCTCTCCAAAGCATCCACATCCTTCTGGCGACCAGAATTGTAGACAATATTCTAAATGAGGCCTAACTAAGGTTCTGTACAGTTGCAGCATGATCTGCCAATTTTCATATTCAATGTCCCCACCAATGAAGGCAAGCATGCTGTAGAATAAATATAGATACAGATAATAAATAATACCAATGAAGGTATACGTCAAAACATAACATTTTTGTAAAGTTCAGCATTCACATAAATAATGTGAAGCTCCACAATGTATGCGCAAACAATCCACAGAGTGTGCAAATCAACAACCTGTGCATGTAAATCCCTTATAGGAAAATGCCAGTTTGTACACCTCCTATAGTACAAATGCACCCAACAAAATTTATATAAATTTCACATTTTATGCATGCCCAAAACAGTGTACACACCAAACATAACATATACTCCCAAAATTGTGTACACTCAACATGGTGATGCACAACTCAAATAGCATTGACTCAAATAGTCAATAACCAGGGGGCCAGTGATTTAGAGGGGATTTGAAGAAACATTTTTCACCCAGAAGGCAGTGAAGATCTGAAATTCTCTGCTTGAAAGGGTGGTACAAAGAACAAAGAAAAGTACAGCACAGGAACAGGCCCTTCAACCCTCCAAGTCTGTGCCAATCATGATGCCCTAACTAAACTAAAAAAAACCTTCTGCCCTTACTCGCACTGTATCCCTCTATTTCCTCCCTATTCATGTACCCATGCAGATGCATTTTAAATGTTTCTAATGTGACTGTTTCCATCTCCTCTTCTGGCAGCGCGTTCCAGGCACCCACCACTCTCTGCATATAAAACTTCCCCCGCATATCCCCCTTAAAGAGGTGGGAACATTCATAACTTTTCAGAAACCTTTGATGAGCACTTGAAATTCCATAGCATACAAGGCTATGGACCAAGTGCTGGAAAATGGGATTAGAACAGATAGGTGCTTGATGGCTGGCCAGACACAATGGGCCAAAGGACCTTTTTCTGCGCTGAATCTCTGTTCCCATCAAACACTCCCAGGACAGTTACAGCACGGGGTTAGATATAGAGTAAAGCTCCCTCTACACAGTCCCCATAAAACACGATGTGGAGATGCCGGCGTTGGACTGGGGTAAGCACAGTAAGAAGTCTCACAACACCAGGTTAAAGTCCAACAGATTTATTTGGTAGTACAAGCTTTCAGAGTGTTGCTCCTTCTTCTGGTGAGTGAAGAGTTGTGTTCACAAACAAGGCATACATAGACACAGACTCAATTTACAAGATAATGGTTGGAATGCGAGTCTTTACAGGTAATCAAGACTTTACAGGTCCAAACAATGTGAGTGGAGAGAGGGTTAAGCACAGGTTAAAGAGCTGTGAATTGCCTTAAGCCAGGACAGTTAGTGAGATTTTGCAAGCCCAGGCAAGTCTTGGGGGTTACAGATAGTGTGACATGAACCCAAGATCCCGGTTGA
Source organism: Mustelus asterias (assembly GCF_964213995.1). Classification (NCBI taxonomy): domain Eukaryota; kingdom Metazoa; phylum Chordata; class Chondrichthyes; order Carcharhiniformes; family Triakidae; genus Mustelus; species Mustelus asterias. Next base: position 46,265,777 of record NC_135808.1, on the reverse strand, counting down.
GGCCATCCTCATGTGTGCGAAACTTGGCTATCAGTTTTTGCTCGGCGATTCTGCGTTGTCGTGTGTCGTGAGGGCCGCCTTGGAGAACGCTTACCCAAAGATCAAAGGCTAATGCCCGTGACTGCCGAAGTGTTCCCCGACAGGAAGAGGACACTCCTGCCTGGTGCTTGTCAAGCGGTGTTCATTCATCCAATGTCGTAGCATCTGCATGGTCTCGCCAATGTACCATGCCTTGGGACATCTTTTCCTGCAGTGTATCAGGTAGGCAACGTTGGCCGAGCCGCAAAAGTATGTACCCTGTACCTGGTGGGTGGTGTTCTCACGTGAGATGATGGCATCCGTGTCGATGATCCGGTGCACCTTGCAGAAGTTGCTGTGGCAGGGTTGTGTGGTATCGTGGTCACTGTTCTCCGGAAAGCTGGGTAGTTTGCTGCGGAGGTTGTGTGCTTGTTTGAAGGCAAGAAGTGGGCATGTGGGGATGGCCTTGGCGAGATGGTCGTCTTCATCGATGACATGTTCAAGGCTCCGGAGAAGGTGTCGTAGCTTCTCCACTCCGGGAAAGTACTGGATGACGAAGTGTAGCTTCTCCACTCCGGGAAAGTACTGGATGTCCGCCGTGTCCCGTGTTTGTCTTCTGAGAAGGTCGGTGCGTTTTTCACTGTGGCACGTTGGAACTGTTGATCGATGAGTCGAGCACTATACCCTGTTCTTATGAGGGCGACTTTCAGTGTCTGTAGGTGTCAGTTGCGATCTTCCTCATCCGAGCAGATCCTGTGTATTCGGAGGGCTTGTCCGTAGGGGATGGCTTCTTTAACGTGTTTAGGGTGGAAGCTGGAGAAGTGGAGCATCGTGAGGTTATCCATGGGCTTGCGGTACAGTGAAGTGCTGACGTGACCGTCCTTGATGGAGATGCGTGTGTCCAAGAATGAAACCGATTCCGGAGAGTAGTCCAGGTGAGTTTGGTGGTGGGATGGAACTTGTTGATGTCATCATATAGTTGTTTCAGTGATTGTTCACCATGAGTCCAAAGGAAGAAAATGTCATCGATGTATCAAGTGTATAGCATCGGTTGAAGGTCCTGTGCGGTGAAGAAGTCTTGTTCGAACCTGTGCATGAAGATGTTGGCATAGTGAGGTGCGAATTTGGTCCCCATGGCTGTTCCATGTGTCTGGATGAAGAACTTGGTTGTTGAAGGTGAAGACATTGTGGTCCAGGATGAAGCGGATGAGATGTAGATTTGCATCTGGAGATTGGCAGTTGTTGGCATTGAGTATTGAGGCAGTTGCAGCAATACCGTCATCGTGGGGGATGCTGTACTGAGGCAGTTGCAGCAATGCTGTTGTTGTGGGGGATGCTGATGCCATGCAGACGCCACAACCTGGAAACCAAAGATAGAGTCCACATTCTCAACTTGCGCTCAGGATGCAGACCAGCTGCGAAACACTGCCAAGCAGATGAGACAACGGAACTACACTATCTACATGCACACCAAGTACCACAGTAGAAAATAGCACCACTGCAGGGAAATCTATTGTCAACTTATTGGACTACACACTTCAACCAAACGAATTCGAAGTTCTCAGCCGAGGGCTCAATTTTTGCCCCACCACCAAAATGGACTCAATCATTCTCGCAGCAGACACAGAGGAATTCATCAGCCGAATGAGGCTGCGGGACTTCTTCCACAAACCTCAAGAGGCCAACAGCGAACACAATGAGACAGCCAATGAACCGGAACAGCCGACAGAGAAATCCGTGGTGCAACCGAAGAGGAAAGAGTCGAATTGGACTCCTCCGGAAGGCCGCTGCCCTCGACTCGACATGTATGCTCAAGCCGTCAGGAGGTGCGTCAATGCCAGATTCATCAGCCGCACTCACAAGACAGCCCCGAACGTCACCCAAGCACAACGCAACGCCATCCGTGCTCTCAAGACCAACCACAACATTGTCATCAAACCAGCAGACAAAGGAGGGGCCATCGTCATACTGAACAGAACGGATTACTGCAAAGAAGTGTACTGACAACTAAACAACGAGGGACACTACAGACACTTACCCGCAGATCCGACCAAAGAACGCACCCGTCAACTCAACAGATTGATCAAGATCTTTGATCTGGACCTTCAGAGCACCCTCCTTGCTCTCATCCCACGTACTCCCTGTTTTGGAGATCTCTACTGCCTCCCAAAGATACACAAGGCCAACACACCCGGCTGTCCCATCGTATCAGGCAATGGGACCCTGTGCGAGAACCTCTCCGGCTATGTCGAGGGTATCCTGAAACCCATTGTCCAAAGAACCCCCAGCTTCTGTCGTGACACGACGGACTTCCGACAGAAACTCGGCACACATGGAATAATTGAACCAGGATCACTCCTCGTCACAATGGATGTCTTGGCACTCTACACCATCATCCCCCACGACGACGGCATTTCTGCAACTGCCTCAGTACTCAATGCCGACAACTGCCAATCTCCAGATGCAATTCTACAACTCATCCGCTTCATCCTGGACCACAATGTCTTCACCTTCAACAACCAGTTCTTCATCCAGACACACGGAACAGCCATGGGGACCACATTCGCACCTCAATATGCCAACATCTTCATGCACAGGTTCGAACAAGACCTCTTCACCGCATAGGACCTTCAACCAACGCTATACACTAGATACATCAATGACATTTTCTTCCTTTGGACTCATGGCAAAAAATCACTGAAACAACAATATCATGAATCAACAAGTTTCATCCCACCATCAGACTCACCATGGACTACTCTCCGGAATCAGCTGCATTCTTGGGCACACGCATCTCCATCAAGGACGGTCACGTCAGCACTTCACTGTACCGCAAGCCCACGGATAACCTCACGATGCTCCACTTCTCCAGGTTCCACCCAAAACACATTAAAGAAGCCATCCCCTATGGACAAGTATTCCGTATACACAGGATCTGCTCAGATGAGGAGAATCACAACAGACACCTTCACGACACACAACAATGCAGAATCGCCAAGCAAAAACTTTTAGCCAGGTTCCGCACACATTAGCACGGCCTCAACCAGGATCTTGGGTTCATGAAACACTATCCGTAACCCCACAGTGTGCCTGGGTTTGCAAAATCTCACTAACTGTCCTGGCTTGAGACAATTGACAGCTCTTTAACCTGTGCTTAAACCTCTCTCCACTCACACTGTCTGTACCTGTAAAGACTTGATTACCTGTAAAGACTTGCAGTCCAACCATTATCTTGTAAATTGAGTCTGTGTCTATGTATGCCCTGTTTGTGAACACAACTCCTCACTCACCTAGACTACGGAGGAAATCGCAGATCCCCTAGCAAAGATATTTGAATCATCGATAGTCACAGGTGCCTGAAGATTGAAGGGTGGTAAATGTTGTGCCTTTGTTTAAAAAGGGCTGCAGGGAGAAGACTGGGAACTACAGGCTGGTGAACTACATCTGGGGTGGGTAAGTTGTTGGAAGGTATTTTGAGAGACAGGATCTACAGGCATTTAGAGACACAAGGACTGATTAGGGACAGTCAGCATGGCTTTGTGAGTGGAAAATCATGTCTCACAAATTTGATTGAGTTTTTTGAAGGGGTACCAAGAAGGTAGATGAGGGCAGTGCAGTTGATGTTGTCGACATGGACTTTAGCAAGGCCTTTGACAAGGTACCGCATGGTAGGTTGTTGCATAAGGTTAAATCTCATGGGATCCAGGGTAAGGTAGCTAAATGGATAAAAAACTGGCTTGACGACAGAAGCCTGAGGGTGGTTGCAGAGGGTTGTTTTTCAAACTGAAGACCTGTGACCAGTGGTGTGCCTCAGCGATCGGTGCTGGGACCACTGTTATTTTTCATTTATATTAATGATTTAGATGAGAATATAGGAAGCATGGTTAGTAAGATTGCAGATGACACCAAGATTGGTGGCATAGTGGACAGTGAAGAAGGTCATCGCAGATTGCAACGGGATCTTGATCAATTGGTCCAGTGGGCTGACGAATGGCAGATGCGGTTTAATTTATATAAATGTGGGGTGATGCATTTTGGTAGATTGAACCAGGGCAGGACTTACTCAGTTAATGATAGGGCATTGGGGAGAGTTACAGAACAAAGAGATCTAGGGGTACAGGTTCATAGCTCCTTGAAAGTGGAGTCACAGGTGGACAGAGTGGTGAAAAAGGCATTCGGCATGCTTGGTTTCATTGGTCAGAACACTGAATACAGGATTTGGGACGTCTTGTTGAAGTTGTACAAGACATTGGTAAGGCCAAACTTGAAATACTGAGAACAGTTCTGGTCACCCTATTATAGAAAGGATATTATTAAACTAGAAAGAGGGCAGAAAAGATTTACTAGGATACTACCGGGACTTAGACTGGGACTTCTTTCTCTGGAGCATAGAAGGCTGAGGGGTGATCTTATAGAGGGCTATAAAATAATGAGGGGCAAAGATCATCTAGATAGTCAGTATCTTTTCCCAAAGGTAGGGGAGTCTAAAACTAGAGGGCAGAGGTTTAAGGTGAGAGGGGAGAGATACAAAAGTGTCCAGAGGGGCAATCTTTTCACACAGAGCGTGGTAAGTATCTGGAACAAGCTGCCAGAGGTGGTAGCAAAGGCGGGTACAATTTTGTTTTTTAAAAAGCATTTAGACAGTGACATAGGTAAGATGGGTATAGAGAGATATCGGCCAAATGCGGGCAATTGGGACTAGCTTAGGGGTTTAAAAAAAAGGGTGGCATGGACAAGTTGGGCCGAAGGGCCTGTTTCCATGCTGTAAACCTCTATGACCAGACGAAGGAGCAACACTTCGAAAGCTTGTGCTACCAAATAAACCTGCTGGACTTTAAACTGGTGTTGTGAGACTTCTTCCCATAAAACACTCCCAGGACAGGTACAGCAAAGGATTAGTTACAGCATAAAGCTCCCTCAACACTGTCCCATCAAACACTCCAAGGACAGGTACAGCATGGGGTTAGATTCAGAGTAACCTTCCCTCTACCTGCGCCATCAAACACTCCCAGGACAGGAACAGTACAGGGTTAGATACAGAGTAAAGCTCCCGCTAGGCCGTACTTGGAATGCAGTGTTCAATTCTGGTCACGACACTACCAGAAGGATGTGGAGGCTTTGGAGAGGGTACAAAAAGGTTTACCAGGATGTTGCTTGCTATGTAGAGCATTAGCTATAGAACATAGAACATAGAAAAGCTACAGCACAAACAGGCCCACAAGTTGCGCCGGACATGTCCCTACCTACTAGGCTTACCTATAACCCTCTATCTTACTAACTTCCATGAACTTATCCAAAAGTCTCTTAAAAGACCCTATCGAATCCGCCTCCACCACCACTACCGGCAGCCGATTCCACGCACCCACCACCCTCTGAGTGAAAAACTTACCCCTAACGTCTCCTCTGTACCTACTCCCCAGCACCCTAAACCTGTGACCTCTTGTGGCAACCATTCCAGCCCTGGGTAAAAGCCTCTGAGAATCCACTCTATCAATATTTCTCAACATCTTATACACCTCTATCAGGTCACCTTTCATCCTTCGCTTCTCCAAGGAGAAAAGACCTAGCTCTCTCAATCTATCCTCATAAGGAATGCCATCTAATCCAGGCAACATCCTTGAAAATCTCCTCTGCACCCGTTCTATGGCTTCCACATCCTTTCTGTAATGAGGTGACCAGAACTGGGCACAGTACTCCAGGTGGGGTCTGACCAGGGTCCTATACAGCTGCAGCATTATCTCCCGATTTCTAAACTCAATTCCTCTATTGATGAAGGCCAGTATTCCATACGCCTTCTTAACCACAGCCTCTACCTGCGACACTGCTTTGAGTGTCTATGAACCCAGACCCCAAGATCCTTCTGATCTTCCACACTGCCAAGCGTCTTACCCTTAATATTATATTCTTTCATCCTATTCGACCTGCCAAAATGAACCACCACACACTTATCTGGATTGAAGTCCATCTGCCACTTCTCCGCCCAGTCTTGCATCTTATCGATGTCTCGTTGCAACTGCTGACATCCCTCTACACTATCCACAACACCACCAACCTTTGTGTCATCAGCAAATTTGCCAACCCATCCTTCCACTTCCTCATCCAGGTCATTTATAAAAATCACAAAGAGCAAGGGTCCCAGAACAGATCCCTGGGGCACCCCACTGGTGACCAACCTCCATGCTGAAAAAGACCCATCTACAAACACTCTTTGCCTTCTGTGGGCAAGCCAGTTCTGAATCCACAAGGCAATGTCCCCTTGTATCCCATGCCCCTTCACTTTCTCAATAAGCCTTGCATGGGGCACCTTATCAAACGCCTTGCTGAAATCCATATAAACTACATCTACCACTCTTCCCTCGTCTATGTGTCTAGTTACATCTTCAAAAAATTCAATCAGGCTCATAAGGCATGATCTGCCTTGGACAAAGCCGTGCTGGCTATTTCTGATCATACTATTCCTCTCCAGATGTTCATAAATCCTGCCTCTCAGGATCTTCTCCATCAACTGACCAACCACTGAGGTTAGACTCACTGGGCTATAATTTCCCGGGCTATCTCTTCTCCCTTTCTTGAATAACGGAACCACATCTGCAATCCTCCAATCCTCCCATCTCCATTGATGACGCAAAGATCATCACCAGAGGCTCAGCAATCTCTTCCCTCGCCTCCCACAGTAACCCGGGGTACATCCCATCTGGTCCCTGCGATTTACCTCACTTGATACTTTTCAAAAGCTCCAACACATCCTCTCCCCTAATGCCCACATGCTCAATCTTCTCAGTCCACTGCAAGTCTGCACTGTAACTACCAAGATCCCTTTCCACTGTGAATACTGAAGCAAAGTATTAATTGAGTACCTCTGCTATTTCTACCGGTTCTATACAGACTTTCCCACCGTCACATTTGATAGGTCCTACTCCTTCACATCTTATCTTCTTACTCTTAACATACTTGTAGAATGTCTTGGTGTTTTCCTTTATCCTGTCTGCCAAGGCCTTCTCATGACCCCTTCTTGCTCTTCTAATTTCCCTCTTAAGTTCTTTCCTACTAGTCGTATACTCTTCTAGATTTCTAACATTACCTAGCTCCCTGAACCATTCCAATGCTAATGTAAAGGAGATCACTATCCCCAAAATGCTCTCCCACTGAGAAATCTGACACCTGCCCAGGTTCATTCCCTAATATCAAATCCAGCACAGCCTCTCCTCTTGTAGACTTATCCACACACTGTCAGGAAGCCCTCCTGAACACACCTAACAAACTCCTCCCCATCCCCTTACCCTAGGGATATTCCAATCGATATTTGGGAAATTAAAATCTCCCATCACGACCACTCTGTTATTATCACATCTCTCCAAGATCTGCTTCCCAATCTGCTCCTCCACATCCCTGCTACTATTGGGCGGCTTATAGAAAACACCCAGTAAAGTTACCGACCCCTTCCTGTTGTGAACCTCCACCCACAGAGATTCCGTAGACAATCCCTCTGTGGCATCCATCTTTTCTACAGTCGTGACACTATCCCTGATCAACAGTGCCACTCCCCCACCCCTTTTGCCTCCTTCCCTGTCCCTCCTGAAACATCTGAACCCGGCACTTGAAGTATCCAGTCCTGTCCCTGAGATAACCAAGTCTCTGTAATGGCCACCACATCACACTTCCAAGCAGTGATCCACGCTCTAAGCTCATCCATTTTGTTCACTATACTCCTTGCGTTAAAATACAGACATCTCAACCCTTCGGTCTGAGCGCTCCCCTTCCCCTTCACCTGTGTATCCTCCCTCTCACACTGCCGACCAGCCCCTTTTACTTTTAAGCTAACCTCCTCTCTCCCAGTCACCTCATTTTTATTCCCACCCCCCAACCATTCTAGTTTAAACACTCCCCAGTAACCTTAGAACATAGAACATAGAACATTACAGCGCAGAACAGGCCCTTCGGCCCACGATGTTGCACCGACCAGTTAAAAAAAAACTGTGACCCTCCAACCTAAACCAATTTCTTTTCGTCCATGAACCTATCTACGGATCTCTTAAACGCCCCCAAACTAGGCGCATTTACTACTGATGCTGGCAGGGCATTCCAATCCCTCACCACCCTCTGGGTAAAGAACCTACCCCTGACATCGGTTCTATAACTACCCCCCCTCAATTTAAAGCCATGCCCCCTCGTGCTGGATTTCTCCATCAGAGGAAAAAGGCTATCACTATCCACCCTATCTAAACCTCTAATCATCTTATATGTTTCAATAAGATCCCCTCTTAGCCGCCGCCTTTCCAGCGAAAACAATCCCAAATCCCTCAGCCTCTCCTCATAGGATCTCCCCTCCATACCAGGCAACATCCTGGTAAACCTCCTCTGCACCCTCTCCAAAGCCTCCACATCCTTCCTGTAATGTGGGGACCAGAACTGCACACAGTACTCCAAGTGCGGCCGCACCAGAGTTGTGTACAGTTGCAACATAACGCTACGACTCCTAAATTCAATCCCCCTACCAATAAACGCCAAGACACCATATGCCTTCTTAACAACCTTATCTACTTGATTCCCAACTTTCAGGGATCTATGCACACATACACCTAGATCCCTCTGCTCCTCCACACTATTCAAAGTCCTCCCGTTAGCCCTATACTCAACACATCTGTTATTCCTACCAAAGTGAATTACCTCACACTTCTCCGCATTAAACTCCATCCGCCACCTCTCGGCCCAACTTTGCAACCTGTCTAAGTCTTCCTGCAAACTACGACACCCTTCCTCACTGTCTACCACACCACCGACTTTGGTGTCATCAGCAAATTTGCTAATCCACCCAACTATACCCTCATCCAGATCATTAATAAATATTACAAACAGCAGTGGCCCCAAAACAGATCCCTGAGGTACACCACTTGTAACCGCACTCCATGATGAATATTTACTATCAACCACCACCCTCTGTTTCCTATCCGCTAGCCAATTCCTGATCCAATTTCCTAGATCACCCCCAATCCCATACATCTGCATTTTCTGCAGAAGCCTACCATGGTGAACCTTATCAAACGCCTTACTAAAATCCATATATACCACGTCCACTGCCTTGCCCCCATCCACCTCCTTGGTCACTTTCTCAAAAAACTCAATAAGGTTAGTAAGGCACGACCTACCTGCCACAAAACCATGCTGACTATCACCTATCAATTCATTACTCTCCAAATAACTATAAATCCTATCCCTTATAATTTTTTCCAACATCTTGCCGACAACAGAAGTGAGACTCACCGGTCTATAATTCCCGGGGAAGTCTCTGTTCCCCTTCTTAAACAATGGGACAACATTCGCTAACCTCCAATCTTCTGGTACTATACCAGAGGCCAACGACGACCTGAAGATCAGAGCCAGAGGCTCTGCAATCACTTCTCTTGCCTCCCAGAGAATCCTTGGATAAATCCCATCCGGACCAGGGGATTTATCTATTTTCAGACCCTCCAGAATATCCTGCACATCCTCCTTATCAACTTAGCAAACCTTCCCGCCAGGATATTGGTCCCGCTGGGATTTAAGTGAAACCCATCCTTTTAGTACAGGTCGCACCTGCCCCTAAAGAGGTCCCAATGATCCAGGAACCTGAATCCCTGACCTCTGCTCCAATCCCTCAGCCACGCATTTATCCTCCACCTTATTCCATTCCTTCCCTCACTGTCTTGTGGCACAGGTAGCAATCCCGAGATTACTCCTTTGCATTCCTTCTTCTTAACTCCCTACCTAACTTCCTATATTCTCCTTTCATAACCCCTTCCCCTTTCCTGCCTATGTCAGTGGTACCAGTCTGCACCACGACCTCTGGCTCCTCTCCCTCCCACTTGAGGATTTCTTGGATACGGTCAGAAACATCCCTGATCCCGGTATCAGGGAGGTAAACCACCATCCGCGTTTCTCGACTTCCTCCACAAAAACGCCTGTCTGACCCCCTCACTGTAGAGTCCCCAATCACCACTGCCTTCCTCCTCCTTTCCTTACCCTTCTGTGCTACAAGGCCGGACTCCGTGCCGGAGGCACGACCACTGCTGCTTCCACCAGGTGGGCTGTCCACCCCAACAGTACTCAAACAAGAGTACTTATTCTTAAGGGGCACAACCACTGGGGTCTCTCTACCACCTGACTCTTCCCTTTCCTGACTGTGACCCACTTGCCTGCTTCTTGTGGCCCCGGTGTGACCACCTGCCTATAACTCCTATCTATCACCTCCTCGCTTTCCCTGACCAGACGAATGTCCTCGAGCTGCAGCTCCAGTTCCCTAACTCGGTCCCTGAGGAGCCGCAGCTCAATACACCCAGCGCAGATATGCACCTCTGGGAGGCTCGGAGACTCCACAACCTCCCACATCCGGCACTGAGCACAACAAACTGGCTTCACATTCATAATGCCCCTTTTCCTCAGATTCCACAGGGAAAGAACTAAGATTTAACAGTTGAGAATCCTACCCTCCCTCGCCCGTTTCCTCCTAAGCCCGTTGAGCCAAAGCCCTTCAGCTCTCACTCTGCTACCTGCTCACTCCGCTGCCCGCTACAATGCTGCCCGCTGAATAGTGCATTCTCCTCTTTAAACCTCACTCGAACTACCGACTGACTCCAGGCACATGCGCACAAAACATTTTTTAAAACCGCTCTGTCGTCCTGCTGTTTAAAAAGTGTCCGTTCTGCATTCCTTCTCTGTTAACTGTCTCCACTCCGCATTCCTTCACTTTAAATGCTGCTGCTCTGTCGTCCTGCTGTTTAAAAAAAGCTATGAGGAGAGGTTGGAGAAACTTGGTTTGTTTAGCTTTGAGGGGAGGTTGGAGAAACTTGGTTTGTTCTCACTGGAATGACTGAGGTTGAGGGGAGACCTGACAGAAGTCTACAAGATTATAATGGGCATGGACAGAATGGATAGTCAGAAGCTTTTTCCCAGGTTGAGGCACAGGTTTAAGGTGTGAGGGACAAGGTTTAAAGGAGATGTACGAGGCAGGTTGTTTACACAGAGAATGGTGGGTGCGTGGAACTCACTGCCGGGGAGGTAGTGGAAGCAGTTACAATAGTGATTTTTGACAAATACATGAATAGGATGGGAATGGAGGGATATGGTCCCATGAAGGGTCGGAGGCTTTAGTTCAGTAGGGCAGCATGGTCGGTGCAGGCTTGGAGGGCCGAAGGGCCTGTTCCTGTGTTGCAATTTTCTTTGTTCTTTGTTCTATACTGTCCCATCAAACACTCCCAGGACAGGTACAGCACAAGGTTAGATAGAAAGTAAAGCTCCCTCGACACTGCCCCCATCAAATACTCCCAGGACAGGTACATCACGGGGTTAGATACAGAGTAAAGATCTGCTGAACTTCAAAAAGTGATGCTGTTCGGGTAAGAGATTGATCGCACTGGGATTTTCCATCAAACTCACTCCATGAAATTAAGGCATCAGATTTAGGAACAGTGTTGTTGATTGGCTCATTGCCAGTGAGATTGGTAATAAGTTTTTTTTAATTCATTGGATGTGGGTGCCACTGGTCAGCACTGGGCCTGCATTTATTGCCCATCCCTAATTGCCCTCGAACTGAGTCGCCATTTCAGAGGGCATTTAAGCATCAACCACATTGCTCTGGGCTTGGAGACACATGTAGGCCAGACAAGGTAAGGACGTCAGATTTCCTTCCCTCAAGGACATTAGTGAACCAGATGGGTTTTTACAACACGATGCTCCACTTCTCCAGCTTCCACCCTAAACACGTTAAAGAAGCCATCCCCTATGGACAAGCCCTCCGAATACACAGGATCTGCTCGGATGAGGAGGATTGCAACAGACACCTCTAGACGCTGAAAGTTGCCCTCATAAGAACAGGATATGGCATTCGACTCATCGATCGACAGTTCCAACGCGCTACAGCGAAAAACCGCACCGACCTCCTCAGAAGACAAACACGGGACACAGTGGACAGAGTACCCTTCGTCGTCCAGTACTTCCCCGGAGCGGAGAAGCTACGGCATCTCCTCCAGAGCCTTCAACATGTCATTGATGAAGACGAACACCTCGCCAAGGCCATCCCCACACCCCCATCTCTTGCCTTCAAACAACCGCACAACCTCAAACAGACCATTGTCCGCAGCAAACTACCCAGCCTTCAGGAGAACAGTGACCACGACACCACACAACCCTGCCACAGCAACCTCTGCAAGACGTGCCGGATCATCGATACGGATGCCATCATCTCACATGAGAACACCATCCACCAGGTACACGGTACATACTCTTGCAACTCGGCCAACGTTGTCTACCTGATACGCTGCAGGAAAGGATGTCCCGTGGCATGGTACATTGGGGAAACTATGCAGATGCTGCGACAACGGATGAATGAACACCGCTCGACAATCACCAGGCAAGACTGTTCTCTTCCTGTTGGGGAGCACTTCAGCGGTCACGGGCATTCGGCCTCTGATATTCGGGTAAGCGTTCTCCAAGGCAGCCTTCATGACGCACGACGGCGCAGAGTCGCTGAGCAGAAACTGATAGCCAAGTTCCGCACACATGAGGACGGCCTCAACCGGGATATTGGGTTCATGTCACACTATCTGTCATCCCCACAGCTTGCCTGGACTTGCAGAGTCTCACTGGCTGTCCTGTCTGGAGACAATACACATCTCTTTAACCTGTCTTAATGCTCTCTCCACTCACATTGTTTGTATCTTTAAGACTTGATTAACTGTAAGTATTCGCATTCCAACCATTATTCTGTAAATTGAGTTTGTGTCTTTATATGTCCTGTTTGTGAACAGAATTCCCACTCATCTGAAGAAGGAGCTTAAGGCTCCGAATGCTTGTGGCTTTTGCTACCAAATAAACCTGTTGGACTTTAACCTGGTGTTGATAAACTTCTTACTGTTTTTACAACAATCCAGAGTGCATGGTGGAATTCAAACCCGGGTTCCCAGAACATTACCATGGGTCTCTGGATTACTAATTGAGAGAAAATTGTGCTACACCACCTCCTAATGGTCCTAATGGTAATGGTATTGAAACCCACGTGACTTACCATCCTGGACTGCAACAGGTTGGTACAACAACTGATAATGGTCAAAGCTGGCCACAGGACTCCTCCAAATCAACATCGCCGAATCATCGGATATGTTAGTAAAGGAAATGCCCAGAGGTGGATCTAAGGCTGGAGAAGACAAAGAACGAGAAACAGAACGGTTCACTAATGAACAGACAAGACCAAAGATAACACATACACGAGAGTGAGGGAGGGATTAGAGTGTTCCAGGTACAGGACAGTGAGAGAGGGATTAGAGTGTTCCAGATAAAGGAGAGTGAGAGAGGGATTAGAGTGTTCCAGGTACAGGGGGGAGAGAGAGAGAGTAGAGTGTTCCAGATACATGAGTGTGAGAGATGGATTAGAGTGTTCCAGATACATGAGTGTGAGAGAGGAATTAGAGTGTTCCAGATACATGAGTGTGAGAGAGGAATTAGAGTGTTCCAGATACATGAGTGTGAGAGAGGAATTAGAGTGTTCCAGATACATGAGTGTGAGAGATGGATTAGAGTGTTCCAGATACAGGAATGTGGGAGAGGGATTTTTATAATAATTGTCCTACCTGTAATGAACTTTCCCACCACTGGTTCCAAAGCTATGGTCCCCTGGATGGCCACTAGAGTGACAATGTATTCTACACCAGGCTTTAAATTGGATAGAATAATGTCTGTCTGTGTTCCATTCAAAGTCACTTGCATCATCCCTCCAATGTCTTGGGGATTGTAATTTAGGATAAAGATGTCGGCAGCAGGTGTTGGCTGATGCCAGGACACATTGACACTCCTTGTGTTAATATCAGAGAATACCAACTCCTCGATTGGGTGGAAACCTATTATCAAAGAATGCAGAACATCAGTAACTCACTGTCAGCACCACACTGAACCTTTGGCCATCTATTCAGTAGCAGCATCTCACTGACTTCTAACCTCCAGCCCCCAGGTCAGCACCTCACTGACCCCTAACCCACTCAGTCCAATGCTTCTGTTCCTCCTCCAGCAAGCTGAACACAGACTGATACAGCAGGGCAATACTGAGGGAGAGCTACACTGTCAGGGGTATTGCCTTTCAAATGAAACTGAGTCCATGTCTGTCCTTCCAGGTCTAGATAAGAGAATCCCTTTTGGAGAGAATGCACAGAGTTTTGTCCAATATTTATCTCTGATCCCACTCCTAAACTAACGGTGTGGGGTTACTCACACTGTTAAGTGGGCGTTTGCTGTTCCAGTATCGGCTGCTGTGTCTCTGACCTTACAGCAGTGACTACATTAATAAAATAGTTGTTTTCTTCAAAAGAACATTGAGGTACAAGCAATTCCAGTCTCCCCACTAGCTCTCTCAATTATTATTTTTCAAGTATTTCATTGCTGTAAAATATAAAACAAACCTCAACTACAAGACAGTGGGTAACATCTTTTCCACTAAATAATGAAGAAAATAAGGAGTGCAAGAAATCAGAAAGTCCATGCAGCAGTGACTGTCAGAGGATTTCCCCATGGTGAATCCCATACAGCTGACTGACAATGGGTGTTCCACGTTCCCATTGATTCTGATAGCCTCAGGTGGGCAATGGTCATAGACACGGTGATGAAGAGGCACACTGCTCTAATTCAGTGCTCAGTACCTCCACCATCTTCAACATTACTTGAACAAAGCACTGAGTGTGACAAGATCACTTCACATGCCTAGGTTGGGGACATAAAAGGCCTCTCACCGAGAGTTTTTAGGTAGCAGCACTGCAGACAGAGCTGGCTGAGTCCTGGTGTTGTGAGACTTCTTACTGTGCTTACCCCAGTCCAACGTTGGCATCTCCACATCATGAGTCCTGAAGGACATAATTGCTAGACTAGGTCTGCAGCAGGTAGTGAGGGAACCAACAAGAGTGAAAAACGTACTTGACCATTTCCTCCCCAATCAGCCTGCCATGTAACTGGTTTGATTAGTAAGTTTGCGGATGACACAAAGGTTGGTGGATTTACGGATAGCGATGGGGACCATCAGAGGATACAGCGGGATATAGATCGGTTGGAGACTTGGGCGGAGAGATGGCAGATGGAGTTTAATCTGGACAAATGTGAGGTAATGCATTTTGGAAAGTCTAATACAAATCAGAAATACACAGTAAATAGCAGAACCCTTAAGAGTATAGATAGGCAGAGGGATCTGGGTGTACAGGTACACAGGTCACTGAAAGTGGCAACGCAGGTGGAGAAAATAGTCAAGAAGGCATACGGCATGCTTGCCTTCATTGGCCGGATCATTGAGTTTAAAAATTGGCAAGTCATGTTGCAGCTTTATAGAACCTTAGTTAGGCCGCACTTGGAATATAGTGTTCAATTCTGGTCACCACACTACCAGAAGGATGTGGAGGCTTTGGAGAGGGTACAAAAAAGATTTACTAGGAAGTTTCCTGGTATGGAGGGCATTAGCTATGAGGAGAGGTTGGAGAAACCTGGTTTGTTCTCACTGGAGCGACGGAGGTTATGGGGCAACCTTGATAGAAGTCTACAAGATTATGAGGGGCATGGACAGAGTGGATAGTCAGAAGCTTTTTCCCAGGGTGGAACAGTCAATTAAGGGGGCAGTTTTAAGGTGCGAGGGGCAAGGTTTAAAGGAGATGGACGAGGCAAATTTTTTATATAGAGGGTGGTGGGTGCCTGGAGTTCACTGCCGGGGGAGGTAGTGGAAGCAGATACGATAGTGACTTTTAAGGGGCGTCTGGACAAATACATGAATAGGATGGGAATAGTGGGATATGGTCCCCAGAAGGGTGGGGGGTTTTAGTTGAGTCGGACAGCATGGTCGGTGCAGGCTTGGAGGGCCGAAGGGCCTGTTCCTGTGCTGTAATTTTCTTTGTTCTTCCCAGTTTTTTTCAGCATTTTCTAATTTTCCATTATACTCAGTTCAAAACTGGCACTGTGGGCCACCAGCAGCAGCAGAATTGTACTCAACCACAATCTGTAACCTCATGGCCCGGCATATCCCCCACTCTACCATTACCACCCAGCCAGGGGATCAACCCTGGTTCATTGAAGAGTGCAGGAGGGCATGGCAGGAGCAACAGCAGATATACTGAAAAATGAGGTGAAGCTACAACATGGGATTCCTTGCATGTCAAACAACATAAACAACAAGTAATAGACAGAGCTAAATGATTCCACGACCAATAGATCAGATCCAATCTCTGCAGTCCTGTCACAGCCAGCCATGAATGATGGCGGACAAATAAACAATTCATTGGAGGAGGAGGCTCCACAAATATCCCCATCCTCAATGACGGAGAAGCCCAGAAAATCAGTGCGAAAGATAAGGCTGAAGCATTCAGAACAACCTACAGCCAGAACTTGCCGGGCTCTGAGCCATGCCAACACTGGAATCTACCCAGCAATGTGGAAAATTGACAAATCCAACCTGGTCAATTACCGCCCCATCAGTCTACTCTCGATCATCAATAAAATGATGGAAGGGGTCATCAACAACGCAATCAAGCAGCACCCACTCAGCAATGATCTGCTCACTGATGTTCAGTGTGGCTTCCACCAGGGCAACCTAGATCCAGACCTCAAACATGGACAAAACAGCTGAACTCCAGAGGTGAGGTGGGAGTGACTGTCTTTGACATCAAAGCAGCATGGAATCAAGCAGCCCTCGCAAAACTGCAGTCAATGGGAATCAGGGGAAAATCCTCCACTGGCTGGAGTACGCTGGCACAAAGGGCGATAGTTGTAGCTGTTAGACGTCAGTCACCTCATCTCCACGACATCACTGCAGGAGTTTATCAGGGTAGTGTCCTAGGACCAACGATCTTCAGTTGTTTCATCAATGTCCTTCCATCATAAGGTCAGAAGTGGGGATGTTCACTGATGATTGCACCAAGTTTTTTCAGTTTCATTCATTGCTCCTTAGATACTGAAGCAGTCAATATCCAAATGTAGCAAGACCTGGACAATATCCAGGCTTGGTCTGATTAGTTAGTAACATTCACGCCATATAAAGATGTGCGGGTTAGGTTGATTGGCCATGCTAAAAAATTGCCCCTTAGTGTCCTGAGATGTGTAGGTTAGAGGGATTAGCGGGTAAATATGTAGGGATATGGGCGTAGGGCCTGGGTGGGATTGTGGTCGGTGCAGACTCGATGGGCCGAATGGCCTCCTTCTGCACTGTAGGGTTTCTATGATTTCTATGATGATAAGTGCCAGCCAGATAATAACCATCTCCACCAATAGTGGATCTAACCATTTCCCCATTGGCATTCAATACCATTACCATCACTGAATCCCTCACCATCAAAGTCCTGGGGGTTATCATTGACCAGAAACTGAAAATACTGTGACTAAAAGAGCAGGTCAGAGGCTGGGTATTCTGCCGTGAGTAGCTCACCACCTGACTCTCGAACCCACACTCCATGACTGATTCCCCCATCACTCACTCAATAACCGAGGATTAATCTCCTCCTTGAACCCACCTGTCATGCCCTCAATGACAGATGGGTAGCTTTGCTGCCAGCCTCGCTCTGCAACAACAGAAACGTTGAACTTTGTGTGTGGCTCCAGGTTATTGAAAGTCACAGAGTGACTACCCCTCGGAATCATCACCTCTGAGCTCACACCCGTGGCTGTAGTATAGGTGACTCGATAGTGATCAAGGGGACCTCGAATCTCACTCCACGTGAGGGAGATGCTGGTGTTGGAAGAGGCTGACACAGCCAGGCCAAGAGGACGGTCCAAATCTGCAAAAGATGGAGTTAGAAGAAACAACTGAAAAACCACCAGCCTAAACAACAGGAATTCAATCTCAGGATTCATCGCTCAACCCCAACGCCCATCGCTCAACCCCAACGCCCATCACTCAACCCCCAAAGTCCATCGTTCAACCCCAACGCCCATCGCTCAACCCCAACGCTCACCACTCAACCCCAACACTCATCACTCAATCCCAACGCTCATCACTCAATCCCAATGCTCATCACTCAATCCCAATGCTCATCACTCAATCCCAATGCTCATCACTCAATCCCAATGCTCATCACTCAATCCCAGCGGATTACCAAGGAGCAATTTAGCATGGCAAATCAACCTAACCTGCACAATTTTGGGGACTAAGGGGCAATTCAGCATGGCCAATTCACGTAACCTACACGTTTTTGGACTGTGGGAGGACACATGGGCAGCGGGAGAAGAAAACATGCAAACTCCACATGGACAGTTACCCAAGGCCAGAATTGAACCTCGGTCCTTGGAGCTGTGAGGCAGCCGTGCTGACCACTGGGCCACCGTGCCGCCCTTTGGTCAAAGATTCAAATATTATCTATATAATCTTTGAATACTGCCTGTTTCATCCTATACCAGTACACTGTAACAACCCTAGATATTGCACAATTTACCCTTTCTGCCACTGCTAACAAGTAATTCTAACCTGCGTGATTGCATGATTACTGTACATCTGTACCATCCCCAAATGTGGGCTACCAGTAGCATCCATGAAAACTGCTTTGCTGAATGTAATTTATTAGCTGAATAATAATAATTAAACATGAATATAAAATAAATTGAGTATGTGTGAGTGTAAGTGATGTGTCATGTGATCGAGCCTCACTTTCACTATGTTTCATCTTGCTGCCAGGCTGAGCAATATGTTGCTTAGAATGAACCACTGCTGCCACCATGTTGTGTTTTTATAATAATATAAAGGCACCAATCACTCATAAGGGATTGTGCAAACCCATTGTGAGTTCATTTATTAAGAACAGGCACATGTGAGCATAAATACATGGAAAACTTGAGCTCAACAGCAGCAGAGCTGTGTGCGTGTGCTCCACTCCAGGCTGAAGTGAAACTGAGGCTCGATCACACGACAAGCTTCCCTTAAAGTGATGTCATGTTGCTATCCCTTAAAAGTACATTACAATATTGAACAGTGTGGAATTCAAAGCCACACTAGAAAGGAATTGGAGATTTACCAGTTCTTGCATTCATGGTGGCTGGAACACTTTGCTTCATCGCCTTAATGGCAGAGATCCCTATACCATACTCAGTGCCAGGCATTAAATCTGCAGACAAAATCCAGAGAGAAGGTCACTCGTGAGAACTAAAGCTATCAACCTCAGCATCTTCACCAATGGATTAATGTACTAAATTTCCAGAAGGCATTTGATAAAGTGCCACTTCAAAGGTTATTGTGGAAAATAAAACCTCATGTTATTGAGGGTAACATATTGGCATGGATAGAAGATTGCCTGGCAAACAGAAAGCAGAGGTTGGGCATAAATGGATCTTTTTCAGGTTGGCAAGATGCATCGAGTTGTGTGCCACAGGAATCAGTGCTGGGACCTCAACATTTTAGAATTTGTATAAATGACTGGGATGAAGGGATTGAAAAACTGGTTGCTAAATTTGCTGTTAACTCAAAGACAAGTAGGGAAGTAAGTTGTAAAGAGGGCGCAAGGAGGCTACAAATGGACTTAGAGTGAGAAGTGACATAGAATATTCTGAGGGTGTAGTTGTGATGTAGATTTGAAGTTACTATCAGAGCAACCATGACCTTATTTTTTTTTAATTTATTAGTCACAAGTGGGCTTACATTAACATGGCAATGAAGATACTGCGAAAATCCCCTAGTCGTGCCTATTCGGGTACACTGAGGGAGAATTTAGCATGGCCAATGCATCTAACCAACAAATCTTTCAGACTGTGGGAGGAAACCGGAGCACCCGGAGGAAACCCACCCAGACATGGGGAGAATGTACAAACTCCACACAGACAGTGACCTAAGCCGGGAATTAAACCCGGGTCCCAGGTGCTGTGAGGCAGCAGTGCTAACCACCTGGCATATTAAATGGACGAGTAGGCTTGAGGGACTGAATTGCCTCTTCCTGCTTCTTGTCTATATGTTTACTGTCAGCATCCCCATTAGCAAGCAAAGACAAAATCCCTGCAGACGCTTCCCATGTTATGGAAAAGCAGAAAGTGCTGGGAATACGGTCAGACGGCCTCTGGGGAGGAAACAATATTAACGTTCCTGGTCGATGACCTTTAGTTCAAACTGGGGAGAGTGAAGCGGAGGAGGCGTCAGCATTGTGTTGTGGAATACACACAGTTCAACAAAATACAGAAGATTTCCCAACAGGTTTTAATGTAAGTATAAAGATTTGGAGAGGAAGAGGCAGATCTGTGGTAGTGTGAAAGACAGGAGAGATTATGTAATAAAAGGGATGATGCTGCAAGGTAAAAGGTGGCAATAATGAGACCAATGAAAAACAAAAGATGGTCGAGGACTGGAAACAGCAGCTGAATTCCAAAGCCCACGATGATAGTGATTATAATCTATAATAATATCATGATCACCAGTATCATTACCATTATTAACAGCGTTATTAGCAGCAGCATTAACACCACTGTCATCACCATAAGAACTATGAGCAGTAGCAACAACATTGTAGCAACATTATTACCACACCATCCATAACATTACCAATTCAGCCGTGTGTAATAGATTCACACTCTGTCCTGTGCTCTATCATTGGTTGAATGCTGATACTGCAGTGTTGTTCAGCTCTGCAACTCACCAGTTATGGTGACTCTGCTTGTTGGCCCTGTGTTTTTGGGCACATTGAGTTCATGGTACTGCCCACCTGCCAGTGTGCTGTAGACCACCTTGTACCTGTCAACGTCAGCTTGACTGTTCTCCCACTCCAGCTCCAGCCTGCTGTCCCCTGGTGTCACCACACGCAGGTTTTTGGGAGCGTCGATTTCTGTGGAATAAAGTATAAAACAAGGATGTTGACAAAAAGGACTAAGGTCAACTACAAGCACCATCACCCTTTTCACCTACCTGCCCTGAAATCCAGCTCTAAGATAGTGGACATACATCCTTCAGACTCAGGTCTGCTCAACAATTTAACAATTGCGCAGTACATCAAGCACAGCTGTTGCACACACTCTAATTGCTATTTTCAGAATATCTGATGTAGATAGAGAGATCATCGCAGATAATAGTCTGCTTTTTTTTTGGTAAGCCATTTCAGATACATATGATAGGTGGAATGTCAGCCATACTGTTTTTTCTCCTGATTAGCCTAGATCGAACTAAAAGAAAAAGGAAGCATTTATAAGGTCTAAAAGGCTTAGGAGAGATGAGGCCCTTGAAGAATATAAGGAACTTAAGGAAGGAATTAGGAGGGCTGAAAGGGGTCATTAAAAAGTCCTTGGCAAACAGGATTAAGGAAAATCCTAAGGCATTTTATACATTATGTAAAGAGCAAGAGGGCAGGCACGGTAGCACAGTGGTTAGCACTGCTGCTTCACAGCTCCACGGATCTAGGTTCGATTCCCGGCTTGGGTCACTGTCTGTGTGGAGTTTGCACATTCTCCTCGTGTCTGCGTGGGTTTACTCCGGGTGCTCCGGTTTCCTCCCACAGTCCAAAGATGTGCAGGTTAGGTTGATTGGCCATACTAAAAATTGTCCTTAGTGTCCTGAGATGCGTAGGTTAGAGGGATTAGTGGGTAAATATGTAGGGATATGGGGGTAGGGCCTGGGTGGGATTGTGGTCGGTGCAGACTCGATGGGCCAAATGGCCTCTTTCTGCACTGTAGGGTTTCTATGATTTCTATGGTGGCCAGGGAAACGGTTGGTCCACTCAAGGATAGTGGAGGGAATCTATGCATGGAACCAGAGGAAATGAGCGAGATACTAAATGAATACTTTGCCTCAGTATTCATCAAAGAGAGGGACTTGATGGATGAGGAGTCCAGGGTAGGGTGTATAGATATTCTGGGTCATGTCGATATCAAAAAGGAGGTGGTATTGGGCATCTTAAAAAGCATTAAAGTAGATAAGTCCCCACAGCCTGATGGGATCTACCCCAGAATACTGAGGGAGGCAAGGGCGGAAATTGCTGGAGCCTTGACAGAAATCTTTGTATCTTCATTGGCTACAGGTGAAGTTCCAGAGGACTGGAGAATAGCAAAAGTTGTTCCTTTGTTTAAGAAGGGCAGCAGAGATAATTATAGGCCAGTAAGCCTTACGTCAGTGGTAAGGCAATTATTGGAAAAGATTCTTAGGGACAGGATTTACTCACATTTGGAAACAAATAGACTTATTAGTTATAGACAGCATGGTTTTGTGAAGGGGAGGTTGCGCCTCACTAACTTGATTGAATTTTTCGAGGAAGTGACGAAGATGAGAGATGAGGAAAAGGCAGTGGATGTTGTATACATGGATTTCAGTAAAGCCTTTGACAAGGTACCTCAAAGGTGAAGTCACACGGGATCAGAGGAGAGCTGGCAAGATGGATACAGAACAGGCTTGGCCATAGAAGACAGAGGGTAGCAGTGGAGGGGTGCTTTTCTGAATGGAAGACTGTGACTAGCAGTGTTCCACAGGGATCAGTTCTGGGACCTTTGTTGTTCATAGTACATATAAATGATTTGGAGGAAAATATAGCAGGTCTGATTAGTAAGTTCGCAGACGACACAAAAATTGGTGGAGTTGCGGATAGTGAAAAGGACTGTTAGAGGATACAGCAAGATATAGACCGGTTGGAGACTTAGACGGAGAAATGACAGATGGAGTTTAATCCGGACAAGTGTGAGATAATGCATTTTGGAAGGTCCAATGCATGCAGGAATTATACAGTGGATGGGAGAACCCATAGGAGTATTGACAGGCAGAGAGATCTGGGCGTACATGTCCACTGATCATTGAAAGTGGCAACCCAGGTGGATAAGGTAGTCAAGAAAGCATCCGGCATTCTTGCCTTCATTGGTCGGGGCATTGAGTATAAAAATTGGCCGGTCATGCTGCAGCTGTACAGAACCTTAGTTAGGCCTCATTTAGAATATTGTGTACAAATCTGGTGGCCACACTACCAGAAAGATGTAGATACTTTGGAGAGGGTACAGAAGAGGTTTACCAGGATATTGCCTGGTTTGGAGGTTGTTAGCTATGAGGTGAGGTTGGATAAACTCGGTTTGTTCTCACTGGAATGACGGAGGTTGAGGGGTGCTGATAGAGGTCTACAAGATTATGAGTGGCATGGACAGAGTGGATAGTCAGATGCTCTTTCCTAGTCAAGTACTGGTGGACATAGGTTTAAGGTGCGTGGGGAAAAGTTGAGAGGAGACGTGGAAGACAAGTTTTTTTTACACAGAGGGTGGTGAATGTCTAGAACGTGCTGCCTGGGGAGGTGGTGGGAGCAGGTATGATAGCAGCATTTAAGGGGCAACTAGATGAATACATGAATAGGATGGGAACGGAAAGATATGGACTCCGTAAATGCATACGGTTTTAGTTTAGGCAGGCATCATGATCAGCGCAGGTTTGGAGGACTGAAGGACCTGTTCCTGTGCTGTACTTTTTTTGTTCTTTGTGTCTTTGAACGGTCCAACTGAGCGAATGATTTCTCGGCACAGTGGCTAACACTGCTGCTTCACAGTGCCAGGGACCCATCCTTGGGTGACTGTCTGTGTGAGGTTTGCATGCTATGGTTCCTTCCAACAATCCAAAGGTGTGTAGGTCAGACGGATTAGCCACGTGCAGGGGACGGAGTAGGATGCTCCTTGGAGAGTCAGTGCAGACTCAACATGCTGAATGGCCTTCTTCTGCACTGTGGAACTCTATGGTTCTAGGGAGTCTATGGTGGTGAAATCCCTAATTCTCAAATACAAGAACATGTGAGACAGAAAAAGCAAGATCTACACATTATAACGTTAGATCTGAGAGAGACATGTTTAAGTGCAATTATTCCATTCCTTGCAGAGCTCATGTTTGGCAGACCAATATATACTAATTTACCTCCTCTTACCTAATCTATTATCTCAGGAACTACAGAGGAACTGTTAAAACTACAAGAGAAGACTCCCTTGTGCACAATAAAAATGCAAACACAAATTTCCAGGTTTAGAGTTGGGACAAGTTCACATCCAGGTTCCACAGGCTCCCACAGAATGTCAGTTGAGTTGAGAATGATTTGCAGTTCCTCAACCACCGTACGGTCCTATTGCATTGAGGACAAGATCCCAATCGAAAACAAGAACAACATCCAAGAATGATAATCGCCGTGAGCAATTAAAGAAACCTCAGACAAGGTTTCTACTCTAAGATCTGGCTGTACCACAAGATTACTTCCATGATTTAGAGACTCATAGATTCCTCAGTCCTACACACTTATGCGATGACAACTAATCATGAAGATATATTGTAAATAGTTCGACTTCTTTGGAAGGGGGAAAAGTACCTTTAAAAAGAAAGGGGTATGTTGTAATATGTCTTTATGGGATTGCATTTGGCCTCACTAGAATGAAAGTGTGTCATGCAATCCGGTTTCAGTTCTACTTTTGATTTAAGCAGAACGTAGCTCAGATAGCTCTGCTTGCTAATATCTTCACGCTTTCTGTCTATCTATACATCTATTCTTATGTAACTAGTCTTAATAAATGAACCCACAATATGAGTGACTGGTGCCTTTATAAAATTATAAGAACATTAACACTACAAATAGGAACAGATTTACAAATGATATTGAAAAATAAATCATGAGGTAAAACTCTGTCAGGTGGAGTTCAGTGTAGGGGAAATGTAAGGTCTTAAGACCTTACACTTAAGACAGATAGATATTTAAAATATGAGAGTATCAACTGTATCACAAGGGCAAGAATGAAGAGTGGAAGCTACAGTACAGAAGGAGGCTATTTGGTCCATCAAGTCTGCACTGACTCTCTGACGAAGCATCATACCCAGGCCCTATCCCCGTAGGTTAAGTTAATTGGCCATGCTAAATTGCCCCTTAGTGTCAGGGGGATTAACAGGGTAAATACGTGCAGTTACATGGATAGGGCCTGGGTGGGATTGTTGTTGGTACAGACTTGATGGGCCGAATGGCCTCCTTCTGCACTGTAGTGATTTGATGATTCAATGAACCCCACATATTTACCCCTCTAACCTAAACATCTTGGAACATTAAGGAACAATTTAGCATGGCCAATCCACCTAACCTATACATCTTTGGACTGTGAAGGAAACCAAAGCACCTGAAGGAAACCCATGCAGACCCGGGGAGAATGTGCAGACTCTGCAAAGAATTCAATTATGAGGACAGGTTCAATGGATGAGGTTTACATTCCCTTGGGTAAAGAAAACAAGGGAGTGATCTGAATGATATTCAGAAGATATTTAAGGGAGTTGATCAGGTCAATGGAGAGAAACTCATTCCCTCTGTTGTAAGGGAGAATGGAATAAGGAGGTAAAATGTCCAGGTGACATCGTCAACACTTCCTCATACAAAGTTGTGGAAATCTGGAACCATCAAAATCTGCAGTTGAGACAAGGGCCAATGTAAAATTTCAGGACTGAGATTGAAATTTGTCAGGGAAAGATCCTGTACTCTGATACGAAGGTGGACAGGAGGAGATCAACCACAATCAAATTCCATGGTAATGATCCTGCACTCAGACAGCTTCAGCACCAACAATTCAAGTCGAAGAGAACAACCCCAGAACTGAAAGCACACAAGGAAGCTATTCAAACCATCAAGTGTCCGTTAGATCTTTGTAGAGAATGCTGACACTAGTCCCACCATACACAAAGGCCCGCATTTTGCTTGTTTTAAATATTTCATTGGAATTAATATCCAAAATCTGCCCACAACCAGTCTGATGATAAGCTTTACAGTATCCAATGGAATAGGATCTCCTCAAATGATTCCCTATTCACATCATTTGAACAATTGTGATGATAGTGTGCTATTGCTATAGTTATATTTTTTAATGTTTAAGGAAAATGTTTAAAATTCGGTTTCATGTTATAGGCAGTCAGGATGTCTGGTGGGGAATAGGACAAAGAAGAAACAAAGAACAAAGTACAGCACAGGAACAGGTCCTACAGCCCTCCAAGTCCATGCCAATCGTGATGCCCTAACTAAACCAAAAAAAACCTGCCCTTACTCCGTCCGTATCCCTCCATTCCCTCCTATTCATGTACCCATCTAAATGTCTCTTGAATGTTGCTAATGTGCCTGCTTCAATTGTCTCCTCTGGCAGGACATTCCAGGCACACACCACTCTCTGCGTGAAAAACCTTCCCTGCACATCTCCCTTAAACCTTCTTCCTCTGATCTCGAACCTGTGTCCCCTTGTATTGACACTTCCAACCTTGGAAAAAGCCTTTGACTATCCACCGTGTTTATGCCTCTCATAATTTTGTAGGCCTCTGTCTGGTCTCCCCTCAGCCTTCATCGTTCCAGTGAAAACAATCTTAATTGATGCAACCTCTCCTTATAGCCAATGCACTGGAGATCAGGCAACATCCTGGTGAACCTTCTTTGCACTCTCTCCAAAGTCCTTCTGGTCGTGTGGCTACCAGAATTGCATGCAATACTCCAAATGCGGCCTGACCAAGGTTAAACATAGCTGCAACATGATTTGCCAACTCCTGTACTATATGCCCTGTCAGATGAAGTCAAGCATGCCATATGCTTTCTTCATCACCTTGGCCACCAGTGTTGCTACTTTTAGGGAACTGTGGACCTGCATGCCCAGATCCCTCTGTATAATGTTCCAATGGGTTCTGCATTTACACCTACATTTTATCCTCCAAAATGCATCATCTCGCATTTGTCGGAATTAAATTCAGCAAGGCGTTTGATAAGGTGCCCCATGCAAGGCTTATGGAGAAAGTGAAGGGGCATGGGATACAAGGGGACATTGCCTTGTAGATTCAGAACTGGCTTGCCCACAGAAGACAAAGAGTGGTTGTAGATGGGTCTTTTTCTGAATGGAGGTCGGTCACCAGTGGAGTGCCCCAGGGATCTGTTCTGGGACCCTTGCTCTTTGTGATTTTTATAAATGACCTGGATGAGGAAGTGGAAGGATGGGTTGGCAAGTTTGCTGATGACACAAAGGTTGGTGCTGTTGTGGATAAGTGTAGAGGGATGTCAGCAGTTGCAACGAGACATCGATAAGCTGCAAGACTGGGCAGAGAAGTGGCAGATGGACTTCAGCCCAGATAAGTGTGCGGTGGTTCATTTTGGCAGGTCGAATAGGATGAAAGAATATAATATTAAGGGTAAGACACTTGGCAGTGTGGAAGATCAGAAGGATCTTGGGGTCCGGGTTCATAGGACACTCAAAGCAGCATCACAGGTGGAGGCTGTGGTGAAGAAGGCGCATGAAATACTGACCTTCATCAGTAGAGGAATTGAGTTTAGAAATCGGGAGATAATGCTGCAGCTGTATAGGACCCTGGTCAGACCCCACCTGGAGTACTGTGCCCAGTTCTGGTCGCCTCATTACAGAAAGGATGTGGAAGCCATAGAAAGGGTGCAGAGGAGATTTTCAAGGATGTTGCCTGGATTAGGTGGCATGCCTTATGAGGATAGGTTGAGAGAGCTAGGTCTTTTCTCCTTGGAGAAGCGAAGGATGAGAGGTGACCTGATAGAGGTGTATAAGATTTTGAGAGGTATTGATAGAATGGATTCTCAGAGGCTTTTACCCAGGGCTGAAATGGTTGCCACAAGAGGTCACAGGTTTAGGGTGCTGGGGAGTAGGTACAGAGGAGATGTTAGGGGTAAGTTTTTCACTCAGAGGGTGGTGGGTGCGTGGAATCGGCTGCTGGTAGTGGTGGTGGAGGCGGATTCGATAGGGTCTTTTAAGAGACTTTTGGATAAGTTCATGGAAGTTAGTAAGATAGAGGGTTATAGGTAAGCCTAGTAGGTAGGGACATGTTCGGCGCAACTTGTGGGCCGAAGGGCCTGTTTGTGCTGTAGCTTTTCTATGTTCTATGTTCTAAACTCCATCTTAAGCTGAACAATGTCATCTACGTGCAGATCCACAAAAGATGGGTGACATCCCAAATTAATATTTCTCATCAATATTTACAGTTGAGAAAAGCATGGATGTTAGGGAACTTGGGGAAATAAATAGTGATGTCTTGAGGAGTGTACATTTTACAGAGAAGGAGGTGCTGAAAGTCTTAAAGCGCATCAAGGTAGATAAATCCCCGGGATCTGATGAAGTGTATCCCAGGACATTATGGGAGGCTAGAGGGGAAATTGCGGATCCCCCAGCAGAGATATTTGAATCATAGGTGAGGTGCCTGAAGATTGGAGGATGGCAAATGTTGTGCCTTTGTTTAAAAAGGGCTGCAGGGAAAAGCCTCGGAACTACAGACCGGTGAGTCTCACATCTGTGGTGGGTAAGTTGTTGGAAGGTATTTTGAGAGACAGGATTTACAGGCATTTAGAGATGCAAGGAC
The DNA here is from genome assembly GCF_964213995.1 of Mustelus asterias. Taxonomy (NCBI): domain Eukaryota; kingdom Metazoa; phylum Chordata; class Chondrichthyes; order Carcharhiniformes; family Triakidae; genus Mustelus; species Mustelus asterias. The sequence goes on along the minus strand of NC_135808.1, from coordinate 46,237,477 downwards.
TGATTGGGGACAGTCAGCATGGCTTTGAGAGTGGAAAATCATATCTCACAAATTTGACTGAGCTTTTTGAAGGAGTAACCAAGAAGGTAGATGAGGGCAGTGCAGTTGATGTTGTCTACATGGACTTTAGCAAGGCCTTTGACAAGGTACCGAATGGTAGGTATAAGGTTAAATCTCAAGGGATCCAGGATGAGGTAGCTAAATGGATACAAAATTGGCTTGATGACAGAAGCCAGAGAGTGGTTGTAGAGGGTTGTTTGTCAAACTGGGGGCCTGTGACCAGCGGTGTGCCTCAGTGATCAGTTCTGGGTCCACTGTTATTCGTCATTTATATTAATGATTTGGATGAGAATATAGGAGGCATGGTTTGCAGATAACACCATGATTGGTGGCATAGTGGACAGTGAAGAAGGTTATCTCGGATTGTAACGGGATCTTGATCAATTGGACCAGTGGGCTGACGAATGGCAGATGGAGTTTAATTTAGATAAATGTGAGGTGATACATTTTGGTAGATTGAGCCAGAGCAGGACTTACGCAATAAATGGTAGTGTGTTGGGGAGAGTTACAGAACAAAGAGATCTAGGGGTACAGGTTCATAGCTCCTTGAAAGTGGAATCACAGGTGGACAGAATAGTGAAGAAGACATGCAACGTGCTTGGTTTCATTGCTCAGAACATTGAATACAGGAGTTGGGACATCTTGTTGAAGTTGTACAAGACATTGGTCAGGCCAGACTTTGAATACTGTATAGTTCTGGTCACCCTATGATAGAAAGGATATAAACTAGAAAGAGTGCAGAAAAGACTTACTAGGATGCGACCGGGACTTGATGGTTTGAGTTATAAGGAGAGGGGCACAGATCAGCTAGATAGTCAATATCTTTTCCCAAGGGTAGGGGAGTCTAAAACTAAAGGGAATAGGTTTAAGGTGAGAGGGGAGAGATACAAAAGTGTCCAGAGGGGCAATTTTTTCACACAGAGAGTGGTGAGTGTCTGAAACAAGCTGCCAGAGGTCGTACTAGAGGCGGGTACAATTTTGTGTTTTAAAAAGCATTTAGACAGTTACAGGGTAAAATGGGTATAGAGGGATATGGGCCAAACACAGGCAATTGGGACTAGCTTAGGGGTTTACAAAAAAAGGGCGGCATGGACAAGTTGGGCCAAAGGCCTGTTTCTATTCTGTAAACCTCTATGACCCTATCTGCCATTTCTGTGTCCAAGTCTTCAATCTATCTAAATCCTGTTGTATCCTTTGACAATCCAAGGCACGATCAGCAACTCCACCAATCTTTGTGTCATCCGCAAATTTACTAATCAGATCACTCACATTTTCCTCCAGATCATTTATATATACCACAAACAACAGAGGTCCCAGCACTGATCACTGCAGGACACGACTAGCTACAGATCTCCATTCTGAGGAACACCCTTCCACTGCTACTCTCTGCCTTCTATAACAAGATGTGAAGATGCCGGCGTTGGACTGGGGTAAACACAGTAAGAAGTCCCACAACACCAGGTTAAAGTCCAACAGGTTTATTTGGTAGCAAAAGCCACGAGCTTTCGGAACAGGCTGTCCCTTCGTCAGGTGGATGGGAGTTCTGATTACAAACAAGGCACAAAGACACAAACTCAATTAACATGAATAATGATTGCAATGTGAGCCTTTACAGCTAATCAAGTCTTAAAGGTACAGACAATGTGAGTGGAGGGAGCATTAAGCACAGGTTAAAGAGATGTGCATTGTCTCCAGACAGGACAGTGAGTGAGATTTTGCACATCCAGGCAGGTTGTGGGGGTTACAGATAGTGTGACATGAACCCAATATCCCGGTTGAGGCCGTCCTCATGTGTGCGGAACCTGGCTATCAGTCTCTGCTCAGCGACTCTGTGGATATTGGGTTCATGTCACACTATCTGTAACCCCCACAACCTGCCTGGATGTGCAAAATCTCACTAGCTATCCTGTCTGGAGACAATACACATCTCTTTAACCTGTGCTTCATGCTCCCTCCACTCACATTGTCTGTACCTTTAAGACTTGATTAGCTGTAAAGGCTCACATTCCAATCATTATTCAAGTAAATTGAGTTTGTGTCTTTGTGCCTTGTTTGTAATCAGAACTCCCACCCACCTGACGAAAGGACAGCCTGTTCCGAAAGCTCGTGGCTTTTGCTACCAAATAAACCTGTTGGACTTTAACCTGGTGTTTGTTAGACTTATCCTATAACGAAGTCAGTTCTGCCTCCATCTAGCCAGCCCACCCCGAATTCTATATGATTTTAATTTTTGTACCAGTCTGCCATGTAGGACCTTACCAAGCACCTTGCTAAAGTCCATATAAACTACATGCACAGCCCTTCCTCCATCAATTATCTTTGTCACCTCTTCAATAAACTCAATCAAGTCAGTGAGGCATGCCCTTCCCCATACAAAACCATGCTGCCCGTCACTAACTAGTCCATTTTCTTCCAAATGTGCAAATATCCTTTCCCTCAGTATTTACTCCAGAGGCTTCCCCACCACAGATGCAGGTTCACCGGCCTATAATTTCCTGGATTATTCCTGCTTCCTTTCTTAAACAAGGGAACGACATTGGCTATTCTCCAGTCCTCTGGAACCTCGCCTGTGGCCAAAGAGGATGTGAAGGTATCTGTTGAGGCCCAGCTATTTCTTCCCTTGCCTCCCGCAATAACCTGGGACAGATCCCATCCAACCCCGGGAACTTGCCAACCCTAATGCAATTAAGGAAGAGGCCATTTGGCCCATCGAATCTGCATTCATTCTCTGACAGAGTATCTTAACCAGGCTTCTTCCCTGCCCTATCCCCTGTAACCCCCCACATTTACCATGGTTAATCCATCTAACTACACATCTTTGGACTGTAGGAGTAAACTGGCTCACGTGGAGGAAATCCATGCAGATAGGGGGAGAATGTGCAGACTCCACACAGACAGTCACCCAAGGCTGGAATTGAAACCAGGTCCCTGGTGCTGTGAGGCAGCAGTGCTAACCACGATGCCACCGTGTCATGACTTAACTGGATTCAAACTTCAACTTCTCCCAGTCCAGAGCTAATTCTTGGAGATCTCCTTCACATAGATAACTCCTCCGCTCTCCACAGTAACTCTAAAATTCCCCTTCCTCCACAACCCTACTTTCATCACGGGTTCCACACTCCGAGGACAGGTACAGCATAGGTTAGGTACACAATATAGCCTCCGCTATGGTGTGCCCATCATACATTCCCAAAATACAAACAGAAATGGATTAGATACAAAGTACAGCTCCCACTAAACTGTCCCCAGCAAACACCCCCAGGTTACGTGCATTACACAGTTAGATACAAGATAAAGCTCCCTCTACACGTCCCCATCAAACACTCCCAAAACAGGTGCAACAAGGGTTGACATACAGAGTAAAGCCCCCTGTACACTATCACCATCAAACACTCCTAGGGCAGGTATAGCACAGGGTTAGATACAGAGTAAGGCTCCCTCGACACATCCCATCAAACTCAGTCAGCGTAGGTACAACAGGGGATTCTAGACAGAGTAAAGCTCCCTCTACACTCTACAGAAAATCTCCCTCTGCACTGTCCCCATCAACCACTCTCAGGAAAGGTATAGCAGTGGTTTACATACAGAGTAAAGCCCTCTCAATAGGTTCCACATCAAGAAACTCGCAGGACAGATATGGCATATCGTTAGGTGCACAGTAAAGCCATCTATACACTGAATATATCAAACACGCCCAGCACATGTACAGAACAGTGTTAGTACAGAGTCAAGCTTCATCTGCACTGTCCCCATCAAACATTCCCAGGACAGGTATAGGTTGGGGTAAATATAGAGCAAAGCTTCATCTGCACTGTCCCCATCAAACATTCCCAGGACAGGGAAAGCATGGGCTTAGATAGAGTAAAGCTCCCTCTACATTGTCTCAATCAAACACTCTGAGGAAGGTACAGCAGAGGGTTATAAACACAGTAAAGTCTCCTCTACGCTGTGCCCATCAAACACTCCAGGGCAGGTACAGCAGGTGTTTCGATACAGAGAAAAGCTCCCACTACATTGCCCCCATCAAACTCCTAGGACAGGTACATACAAGATAGATAAAAAGAGAAAAGCACCCACTCCACTCTCCCCATCAAACACTCCCAGGGCAGTTGAAGTATAGGGTCAGATACATAGTAAAGGCCTCTCTAAACTTTCCCCATCACACAATCCCAGGAAAGATACATCACGGGTTTAGATACTGAGTAAAGATCCCTCTCTCCTGTCCCCACAAAACACTCACAGGACATGAACAACACAGGTTAGATAAAGAGAAAATTTCCATCTACACAGTTCCCATCAAACATTTCCAGGACAGGTACAGCACAGAGATAGATGGAGAAAATCTCCCCCTACACTGTCCCAAGAAACAACCTCAGGAAAAGTACAGCAGTGGTTTAGATAGAGAGTGTGGCTGAATGGAGTTTTAACTTTTAATATGCTGAAGGATCTTCAATCAAGCAAACCTGATTTTTTGGTTAAAGTTGTTTTTTTTCACTGTGCTGGATTTTCCAGGGGCCTGGAATTTGTCAGAGGACTAAAGATGTCAGTTTCAACAGCTTGTCCTTGGTAGGGATTTCTTTTGTTTATTATAAGTACATTATTACAAAAACAGTTACAAATATTCAAAATACAAAAATGAAAGATACATTATCAATGGCTAACGCCATCCATTCATAAATAACCTACAATTACTACCTTCCATTTATGTCCTTGGCAGGGATGAGTTGTAAACAGACTCTTGGAGCCAGTGTTCATTAGCTGGGCATTGGAATGTAAACAATATGCACTTAGATGGTGAGGCCTGAAGTGACCAATGATACTATGGTTGTATTTGATGGGCCTAATTGAACGATGGAATTGGGGTCCTGATCAATTCGTTGGCTGATTACCAAGGAACTTTTGGAATTTTAACTCTGCGAACACAAAGAGCTTGTTCAGAAAGGCAGTGTGAAGAACCAGGGAACCAAGCTCACAAGAAGAGACAACATCTGGAAGGAGAAGAGAACAAAGAAGTGATTTCATGTGGCAACAAAATCCTGGCCGGGTTTTAATTGCAAGTGAAATGAACCTTAAGTTAAGTAAAGTAACAGATAGTGAGTATTTGGTTTATGCATTGCAAGTATTTACTGTTGTTTACAGAATAAAGGAAATTGTGTTTAAGTATTTAAAGTCGATTTTGTGCTTTTATTCGCTGCAGAGGTGAAAAACACAGGTTTAGGTAACAAGAGTAAAGCCCTCTCTATAGATTCCGCATCAAAAAACCCACAGGACAGATATAGCACATGGTTAGATACACAGTAAAGCCATCTCTACACTGAATACATCAAACACATAGGGACAGAACAGTATTAGTGCAGACTCACTGCCCTATTCCCATCAAACATACCACGACTGGGAAAACACCGGCTTAGATACAGAGTAAAGAGTCATAGTGCAATCACTCTGTTCCTCAACACCCCCCAGGGCCCTACCATTCACTGTACAAGTCCTACCCGGGCTTGACTTTCCAAAATGCAACACCTCAACTTATCGTATTGAAATCCATTCGCCAATCCTCAGCCCACTTACCTAACTGATCAAGATCCCCTTGTAATTTTTGATAACCTTCTTCACTATCAACGATATCTCCTAATTTAGTATCATCTGCAAACTTACTAACAATGCCTTGTACATTCACATTAAAATCATTTATAAAATAACAAATAACATGGGTCCCAACACTGACCCGAGGCCCACCACTAGTCACAGGCCTTCAGCCCAAGAAACAACCTTCAACCAACACCCTCTGCTTCCTGCCATTGAGCCAATTTTGAATCCAATTAGCTGGCTCTCCCTGGAATCCCATGCGACCTAACCTTCCAGATTAGCATGCCTTGCGGGACCTTGTCAAAACCCTTGCTAAAGTCCATATTAAAAAACATCTACTACCCTACCCTCATCCATCTTCTTGAATCCAATTTGCTAGCTCTCCCTAAATCCCATGCAACCTAATCTTCCAGACTAGCCTGCCATGTGGGATCTTGTCAAAGGCCTTGCTAAAGTCCATATAAATAACATCTACTGCCCTACCCTCATCCATTTTCTTGATTACCACTTTCAAAAACTCAAAGATTCATCAGATATAGAAACATAGAGAACCAATATTTCTCTTCGGTGTTCACGCAAGGGGACATGAATATAGCTGAGGAGGACACTGGGTTGCAAGGGAGTAGAATAGACAGTATTACAGTTGATAAGGAGGATGTGCAGGATATTCTGGAGGGTCTGAAAATAGATAAATCCCCTGGTCCGGATGGGATTTATCCAAGGATTCTCTGGGAGGCAAGAGAAGTGATTGCAGAGCCTCTGGCTCTGATCTTCAGGTCGTCGTTGGCCTCTGGTATAGTACCAGAAGATTGGAGGTTAGCGAATGTTGTCCCATTGTTTAAGAAGGGGAACAGAGACTTCCCCGGGAATTATAGACCGGTGAGTCTCACTTCTGTTGTCGGCAAGATGTTGGAAAAAATTATAAGGGATAGGATTTATAGTTATTTGGAGAGTAATGAATTGATAGGTGATAGTCAGCATGGTTTTGTGGCAGGTAGGTCGTGCCTTACTAACCTTATTGAGTTTTTTGAGAAAGTGACCAAGGAGGTGGATGGGGGCAAGGCAGTGGACGTGGTATATATGGATTTTAGTAAGGCGTTTGATAAGGTTCACCATGGTAGGCTTCTGCAGAAAATGCAGATGTATGGGATTGGGGGTGATCTAGGAAATTGGATCAGGAATTGGCTAGCGGATAGGAAACAGAGGGTGGTGGTTGATAGTAAATATTCATCATGGAGTGCGGTTACAAGTGGTGTACCTCAGGGATCTGTTTTGGGGCCACTGCTGTTTGTAATATTTATTAATGATCTGGATGAGGGTATAGTTGGGTGGATTAGCAAATTTGCTGATGACACCAAAGTCGGTGGTGTGGTAGACAGTGAGGAAGGGTGTCGTAGTTTGCAGGAAGACTTAGACAGGTTGCAAAGTTGGGCCGAGAGGTGGCGGATGGAATTTAATGCGGAGAAGTGTGAGGTAATTCACTTTGGTAGGAATAACAGATGTGTTGAGTATAGGGCTAACGGGAGGACTTTGAATAGTGTGGAGGAGCAGAGGGATCTAGGTGTATGTGTGCATAGATCCCTGAAAGTTGGGAATCAAGTAGATAAGGTTGTTAAGAAGGCATATGGTGTCTTGGCGTTTATTGGTAGGGGGATTGAATTTAGGAGTCGTAGCGTTATGTTGCAACTGTACACAACTCTGGTGCGGCCGCACTTGGAGTACTGTGTGCAGTTCTGGTCCCCACATTACAGGAAGGATGTGGAGGCTTTGGAGAGGGTGCAGAGGAGGTTTACCAGGATGTTGCCTGGTATGGAGGGGAGATCCTATGAGGAGAGGCTGAGGGATTTGGGATTGTTTTCGCTGGAAAGGCGGCGGCTAAGAGGGGATCTTATTGAAACATATAAGATGATTAGAGGTTTAGATAGGGTGGATAGTGATAGCCTTTTTCCTCTGATGGAGAAATCCAGCACGAGGGGGCATGGCTTTAAATTGAGGGGGGGTAGTTATAGAACCGATGTCAGGGGTAGGTTCTTTACCCAGAGGGTGGTGAGGGATTGGAATGCCCTGCCAGCATCAGTAGTAAATGCGCCTAGTTTGGGGGCGTTTAAGAGATCCGTAGATAGGTTCATGGACGAAAAGAAATTGGTTTAGGTTGGAGGGTCACAGTTTTTTTTTTTTTTTAACTGGTCGGTGCAACATCGTGGGCCGAAGGGCCTGTTCTGCGCTGTAATGTTCTATGTTCTATGTTCTATATGTTCATAGAAAAACTACAGCACAAACAGGCCCTTCGGCCCACAAGTTGTGCCGAACACATCCCTACCTTGATTTACCACACACAAAGCTGTGCTGACTATCCCTAATCAGACTTTGACGATCGAAACGTTGGTAGATGCTGTCTGCCAACTGTCTGAGGCTGTCCCTCAGAAACATCCCCAGTAACTTACCCACACCGATGTCAGGCTCCCATCTACATTGTCTTAATCAAACATTCCGAGGACAGGTAGAGCATAGGGTTATATACACAGTAAAGCCTCCTCAATGCTGTGCCTATGATACACTCCCAGGATACAAACATAAAAGGTTTAGAAACAGTGTAAAGCTCCCACTAAACTGTCCCCATTAAACAATTTCAGGAAAGATACAGCATGGGATTCGATACAGAGTCAAGATCCCTCCATACTGTCACCATCAAACACTTCCAAGATATTACAGAATGAGGTTAGATACAGAGTAAAGCACCCTTTTACACTATCCCCATCAAACACTCCCAGGACAGAATCATAGAATCTCTACAGTGCAGAAGGAAGCCATTCGGCCCATTGAGTCTGCATCGACCACAATCCTACCCAGGCCCTACTCCCATAACCCTCAATATTTACCCTCCTAATCCCCTGACACTAGGGTCAATTTAGCATGGCCAATTTACCCAACCCACACATCTTTGGACTGTGAGAAGAAACCAGAGCACCCGGAGGAAACCTACGCAGACATGGCAGGGTCTAACTCCCAGGGCAGTTAGAGCACAGTGTTAGATACAGAGTAAAGCTCCCTCTGCACTAACCCCATCAAACACACCCAGGTGAGTTTAGATAGAGAGGTTCTGGATCAAACACTCACAGGACAAATACAGCACGTTGTTTGATACAGAGTAAAGCTCCCTCTACACTGAACATATGAAACACTCCCAGGAAAGGTAGAACAAGAGTTGAGATACAGAGCAAAGATCCTCCACCCTGTCCCCATGAAACACGATGTGGAGATGCCGGCGTTGGACTGGGGTAAACACAGTAAGAAGTCTCACAACACCAGGTTAAAGTCCAACAGGTTTATTTGGTAGCAAAAGCCACACAAGCTTTCGAGGCTCTGAGCCCCTTCTTCAGGTGAGTGGGAATTCTGTTCACAAACAGAACTTATAAGACACAGACTCAATTTACATGAATAATGGTTGGAATGCGAATACTTACAACTAATCCAGTCTTTAAGAAACAAAACAATGGGAGTGGAGAGAGCATCAAGACAGGCTAAAAAGATGTGTATTGTCTCCAGACAAGACAGCCAGTGAAACTCTGCAGGTCCACGCAACTGTGGGAGTTACAAATAGTGTGACATAAATTCTGATTCTAGGATCGCATGATAAAGACTCAGGAGGAAAAAAGCAGAAATATTTATGTGAAATAGTGTGACATAAACCCAATATCCCGGTTGAGGCCGTCCTTGTGTGTGCGGAACCTGGCTATCAGTTTCTGCTCCGCGACTCTGCGCTGTCGTGTGTCGCGAAGGCCGCCTTGGAGAACGCTTACCCGAATATCAGAGGCCGAATGCCCGTGACCGCTGAAGTGCTCCCCAACAGGAAGAGAACAGTCTTGCCTGGTGATTGTCGAGCGGTGTTCATTCATCCGTTGTCGCAGCGTCTGCATAGTTTCCCCAATGTACCATGCCTCGGGACATCCTTTCTTGCAGCGTATCAGGTAGACAACGTTGGCCGAGTTGCAAGAGTATGTACCGTGTACCTGGTGGATGGTGTTCTCACGTGAGATGATGGCATCTGTGTCGATGATCCGGCACGTCTTGCAGAGGTTGCTGTGGCAGGGTTGTGTGGTGTCTTGGTCACTGTTCTCCTGAAGGCTGGGTAGTTTGCTGCGGACAATGGTCTGTTTGAGGTTGTGCGGTTGTTTGAAGGCAAGAAGTGGGGGTGTGGGGATGGCCTTGGCGAGATGTTCGTCTTCATCAATGTCTGCTTTTTTCCTCCTGAGTCTTTATCATGCGATCCTAGAATCAGAATTTATGTCACACTATTTGTAACTCCCACAGTTGCGTGGACCTGCAGAGTTTCACTGGCTGTCTTGTCTGGAGACAATACACATCTTTTTAGCCTGTCTTGATGCTCTCTCCACTCCCATTGTTTTGTTTCTTAAAGACTGGATTAGTTGTAAGTATTCGCATTCCAACCATTATTCATGTAAATTGAGTCTGTGTCTTATAAGTTCTGTTTGTGAACAGAATTCCCACTCACCTGAAGAAGGGGCTCAGAGCCTCGAAAGCTTGTGTGGCTTTTGCTACCAAATAAACCTGTTGGACTTTAACCTGGTGTTGTTAAACTTCTTCCCATGAAACACTCCCAGGATAGATACAGCACTAGGTTAGATACAGTGGAAAGTTTCCTTTACACTGACCCCACCAAACCCTCCCAGGGCAGAAACAGCAGAGGTTTAGATACACAGTAAAATGCCCTCTAAACTCTCCCCAACAATTACTCTGGGACCAGTACAGCATGGGGCCAGTCAGTGAGCAAAGCACCTCTACACTGTCCCCAACAAACAATTCTTGGGCAAGTTCAGGGGATACATAGTTAAACCCCTCTACAAGGTCCTCACCAAATGCTCCCAGCACAGGTACATAAGGATAGATAAAGAAAAAATGTCCCTCTACACTGTCCCCATCAAACACTCCCAGGAAAGGTACAGCACGGATTTACAGAGGAAACATCCCTCTATTCTATGGCCATCAAACACTCCCAGGACATGTACAGCATAGTTAACAGAGTTAACCTATCACTACTCTGTCCCCATCAGACTCGATGTGGAGATGCCGGCGTTGGACATGGGTAAGCACAGTAAGAGGTTTCACAACACCAGGTTCAAGTCCAACAGGTTTATTTGGCAGCACTAGCTTTCGGAGTCTCAGGCTCCTTCGTCAGGTGAGTGAGGACTTGTGTTCTCAAATAGGGCATATAAAGACACAAACTCAATTTACAAGATAATGGTTGGAATGCGAGTCTTTACAGGTAGTCAAGTCTTAAAGGTACAGACAATGTGAGTGGAGAGAGGGTTTAGCACAGGTTAAAGAGATGTGTATTGTCTCCAGCCAGGACAGCTAGTGAGATTTTGCAAGCCCAGGCAAGTCGTGGGGGTTACAGTTAGTAGTCAGACTCTCACAGGACAGGGACTGCAAAGGATTAGATACAGACTCATGCGACCTCCACATTGACCTCATCAAACACTCCCAGGGCAGACACAGCATGGAGTCAGTTACAGAGTAAAACATCCTGTACACTGCCCCATCAAACACTCCCAGGGCAGACACAGCATGGAGTCAGTTACAGAGTAAAGCATCCTGTACACTGCTCCATCAAACACTCCCAGCAAAGATACAGCAAGGGGTTAGATAGAGAGAAAATCTCCCTCTGCATGTCCCCATCAATCACTCCCAGGAATGGTTCGGCAGTGATTTTGATACACGGTAAAGCCCTCTCTATAGGTTCTGCATCAACTTGCAGGACTTATACAGCACATGGTTAGATACAGAGTAAAACTGCCTCTACACTGAATACTTCAAACACACCCAGCACAGGTACAGAACAGGGTTAATACAGAATCTAGCTCCCATTGCACCGTCCCCATTAAAGGCTCCCAGGACAGGTACAACACGGGCTACATACAAAGTACAGATCCCTCTATGGCTGTCCCATCAAACTCTGTAAGAAGTCTAACAACACCAGGTTAAAGTCCAACAGGTTTATTTGGTAGCAAATGCCACTGGTGTTGTTAGACTTCTTTACCCCAGTCCAACGCCGGCATCTCCACATCATGACCATCAAACTCTCCCAGGACAGGTGCAGCACTGTGTTAGACACAGAGTAAAGCTACATCTACACTGTCTTAATGAAACACTGAGCACAGGTATGGCATGGTGTTACATACACAGAAAAGCTGCATCTACACTGTCCACTCCCAGGATAAAATGAGAAAGGGATTAGATGCAGAGTAAAGTGCCTTCCACACTGTCCACATCAAACATTCCCAGGATAGGTTCAACAGAAGGTTAGTTAAAGAGTAAGACTCTCCCTACTCTGTCCTGCTTAAACACTTAAATGACAAGTATAGAAGAGCCTGAGATAGAAAGTAAAAACTCCCTCTCCACTGTCTCCATCAAGCACTCTCAGGACAGGGACAGAACGGGGTTAGATAGAGAGTAAAGCTCTCTCTACACTATCCCCATCAAACACTCCCAGGATAGGGATACTCTATAATTTTGTCTTTTAAAAAGCATTTAGACAGTTACATGGGTAAGATGGGTATAGAGGGATATAGGCCAAATGCGGGCAATTGGCATTAGCTTAGGGGTTTAACAAAAAGGGTGGCATGGACAAGTTGGGCCGAAGGGCCTGTTTCCATGCTGTAAACCTCTGAGACTCTCGGTACAGCACAGGGTTAGATGCAGAGTAAAGCTTTGTCTACACTGTCTCCAACGAACACTCCCAGGACAGGTACAGCACGGGGTTAGATACAGAGTAAAGCTCTTTCTACACTGTCCCCATCAAACACTCTCTGGACAGGTGCAGCACAGGGTTACATCGAGACTAATCTTCACTCTCCACACCAAACATTCTCAGGACAGGAACAATACAAGATTAGGTACGGAGAAAGGTTCCCCCTACATTGTCCCCATCAAACACCTCCAGGACAGGTATTGCACTCAGTTAGATACAAAGTAAAGCTTCCTCTACACTGTCCCATCAAACACTCCCAGGACTGGCACAGACTCCCAGGGCGGCACCGTAGCACAGTGGTTAGCACTGCTGCTTCACAGCTCCAGGGTCCCGGGTTCGATTCCCGGCTCGGGTCACTGTCTGTGTGGAGTTTGCACATTCTCCTCGTGTCTGCGTGGGTTTCCTCCGGGTGCTCCGGTTTCCTCCCACAGTCCAAAGATGTGCGGGTTAGGTTGATTGGCCAGGTTAAAAATTGCCCCTTAGAGTCCTGTGATGCGTAGGTTAGTGGGATTAGTGGGTAAATATGTGGGGGTGGGGCCTAGGTGGGATTGTGGTCGGTGCGGACTCGATGGGCCGAATGGCCTCCTTCTGCACTGCAGGGTTTCTATGATTTCTATGATAGCACAGGTTTAGATACAGAGAAATGCTTCCTCTACACTGTCTGCAACAAAAATTCCCAGGATGGACACAGCAGTATTAGATGCAGTGTATAATTCCCTCTAAACTGTTCCCATCAAGGAACACATCAAGGACACACCGTGTCCTGTGTTTGTCTTCTGAGGAGGTCGGTGCGGTTTTTCGCTGTAGCGCGTCGGAACTGTCGATCGATGAGTCGAGCGCCATATCCTGTTCTTATGAGGGCATCTTTCAGCGTCTGGAGGTGTCTGTTGCGATCCTCCTCATCCGAGCAGATCCTGTGTATACGGAGGGCTTGTCCGTAGGGGATGGCTTCTTTAACGTGTTTAGGGTGGAAGCTGGAGAAGTGGAGCATCGTGAGGTTACACGGTGGACAGAGTACCCTTCGTTGTCCAGTACTTCCCCGGAGCGGAGAAGCTACGACATCTCCTCCAGAGCCTTCAACATGTCATTGATGAAGACGAACATCTCGCCAAGGCCATCCCCACACCCCCACTTCTTGCCTTCAAACAACCGCACAACCTCAAACAAACCATTGTCCGCAGCAAACTACCCAGCCTTCAGGAGAACAGTGACCACGACACCACACAACCCTGCCACAGCAACCTCTGCAAGACGTGCCGGATCATCGACACGGATGCCATCATCTCACGTGAGAACACCATCTACCAGGTACACGGTACCTACTCTTGCAACTCGGCCAACATTGTCTACCTGATACGCTGCAGAAAAGGATGTCCTGAGGCATGGTACATTGGGGAAACCATGCAGACGCTACGACAACGGATGAATGAACACCGCTCGACAATCACCAGGCAAGACTGTTCTCTTCCTGTGGGGGAGCACTTCAGCGGTCACAGGCATTCAGCCTCTGATCTTTGGGTAAGCGTTCTCCAAGGCGGCCTTCACGACACACGACAGCGCAGAGTCGCTGAGCAGAAACTGATAGCCAAGTTCCGCATACATGAGGACGGCCTAAACTGGGATCTTGGGTTTATGTCACACTATCAGTATCACAGCTTGCCTCCTGGACTTGCAGAATCTCACTGGCTGTCCTGTCTGGAGACAATACACATCTCTTTAACCTGTGCTTAATGCTCCCTCCACTCACATTGTCTGTATCTTTAAGACCTGGTTGGCTGTAGAGATTCACATTCTAATCAGTATTCTGTAACTTGATTTTGTGTCTCTGTATGCCCTGTTTGAGAGCAGATTTCCACTCCTTTACAGGAGGAACAGCACTCCGAAAGCTAATGGCATTTGCTACCAAATAAACCTGTGGGACTTTAACCTGGTGTTGTTAAAACTCTTACTGTGTTTACCCCAGTCCAACGCCGACATCTCCACCTCATTAAACACTCCAGGACAGGTACAACACAGGGTTAGATATAGACTAATGCATCATCGACACTGCATACATCAAACACTCCATGGACAGAAAGAACACAGTGATAACTAGAGAGAAATATTCCCTCTACATTTACCCCATCAAACACTTCCAGGACAGACACAGCGTAAGGTTAGATGCAGAGTAAAGATAGCTCTGACCTGTTGCCATCAAACACTCGTAGGACAGGTGAAGCATAGTGTTATGTGCAGACTAAGCACAATCTACACTGCCCCATCAAACACACGCAGGGCAGAGAGGAAAAAGGGTTTGATACAGATTAATGCACAGTCTACACTGTCCCCATCAAACACTCCTCAGACACGTGCAGCACAGGGTTAGATACAGAACAAAACTACCTCTAAACTGATTCTATCAAGTATTCCCAGGACAGTTACAGCACAGTTCAGATACATAGTAAAAATCCCACGACACCACCATCAAACACTCTCAGGACAGGTAGAGAACAGAGTGGAAAATCATGTCTCACAAATTTAATTGAGTTTTTTGAAGGGGTAACCAAGAAGGTAGATGAGGGCAGTGCAGTTGATGTTGTCTACATGGACTTTAGCAAGGCCTTGGACAAGGTACCGCATGGTAGGTTGTTGCATAAAGTTAAATCTCATGGGATCCAGGGTGAGGTATCTAAATGGATACAAAATTGGCTTCTTGACAGAATGTGGAGATGCCGGCGATCTTGACAGAAGCCAGAGGGTGGTTGTAGAGAGTTGTTTTTCAAACTGGAGGCCTGTGACCAGCCGTGTGCCTCAGGGATCAGTTCTGGGCCCACTGTTATTTGTCATTGATATTAATGATTTGGATGAGAATATAGGAGGCATGGTTAGTAGGTTTGCAGATGACACCAAGATTGGTGGCATAGTGGACAGTGAGGAAGATTACCTCCAATTGAAGCGGGATCTTGATCAATTGGGCCAGTGGGCTGACGAATGGCAGATGGAGTTTAATTTAGACAAATGCGAGGTGATGCATTTTGGTAGATTGAACCAGGGCAAGACTTACTCAGTTAATGGTAAGGCATTGGGGAGAGTTACAGAACAAAGAGATCTTGGGGTACATGCTCATAGCTCCTTGAAAGTGAACTCACAGGTGGACAGAGTGGTGAAGGCGGCATTCGGCATGCTTGGCTTCATCGGTCAGAACATTGAATTCAGGAGTTGGGACGTCTTGTTAAAGTTGTACAAGACATTGGTAAGGCCACACTTGGAATACTGTGTGCAATTCTGGTCACCCTATTATAGAAAGGATATTATCAAACTAGAAAGAGTGCAGAAAAGATTTACTAGGATGCTACCGGGACTTGATGGATTGAGTTATAAGGAGAGGCTGAATAGACTGGGACTTTTTTCTCTGGAGCATCGGAGGCTGAGGGGTGACCTTATAGAGGTCTATAAAATAACGAGGGGCATAGATCAGATAGATAGTCAATATCTTTTCCCAAAGGTAGGGGAATCTAAAACTAGAGGGCATAAGTTTAAGGCGAGAGGGGCAGAGGGGCAATTTTTTCACACAGAGGGTGGTGAGTGTCTGGAACAAGCTGCCAGAGGTAGTAGTAGAGGCGGGTACAATTATATCTTTTAAAAAGCATTTAGATAGTTACATGGGTACAATGGGTATAGAGGGATATGGGCCAAATGCGGGCAATTGGGATTAGCTTAGGGGTTTTAAAAAAAAAATAATAAGGGCGGCATGGACAAGTTGGGCCGAAGGGCCTGTTTCCATGCTGTAAACCTCTATGACTCTAGATACAGACTAATGCACCATCTACACTGTCTATATCAAACACTCCTCGGACAAAAACAAAGCAGGTTAGATATACAGGGAAGTTCCCTCTACACTGTCCCCATCAAACATTCTCAGGGTAAGTCCAGCAGGGGGTAAGAAACAGAGTAAAACTACCTCCACACTGTCCCCATCAATTATTCCCAAGACAGGTACAGCGTAGGGATATATGTAGAGAAATGCACTGGAAAGACAGAGGTCTACAAAATTATGAAAGGCAGAGGCAGGGTGGATAGTCAGAACTTTTTCCAAGGGTGGCAGTGTCAATTACAAGGGGGCGCAGTTTAAGGTGAGAGGGGGGAAAGTTTAAGGAAGATGTATGGGGGAAGTTTTCATGCAAAGAGTGATGTGTGCCTGGAACGTGCTGCCAGAGGAGGTGATGGAAGCAGGCACATTAGCAACATTTAAGGGACATCTGGATGGGTACATGAATAGGGAGTGAATAATGGGGTATGGACTGAGTAAGGGTAGAAGGTTTTTTTTAGTTAGGGCATCATGATCGGCACAGGCTTGGAGAGCCAAAGGACCTGTTTCTGTGCTGTACTTTTCTTTGTTCATCTACACTGCATACGTCAAACATTCCAGGGACAGGAACAACACAGTGTTAGATAGAGAAACGTTTCCTCTATAAGTACCCCATCAAACAGTGCCAGGACAGGTAAAGAATGGGTTTAGATGCAGAGTAAAGCTTCCTCTACACTGCCCCGATCAAACACTCCCAGGCAGGTACTGCAAAGGGTTAGATCCAAGTAAAGCTCCCTCTAAACTAACCAGATTAAAAGCTCCCAGGATATATATACAGCATGAGCTTAGATATGGAGTCAAGCTCCCTCTACACTGTCCCTATCAATCACTCCAAGGACAGATACAGCATGGGGTAAGATATGGAGTAAAGCACATTCTACACTGTTGATGGGGGGTAGTATGGAATTCTTAGAATGAGGCCCTTCAGTTTAGTTTTACTATAATAAGTAGACCAGGTAATTATGAAGAGCCTTATATATTGGGATTATATATTGAGAATTCACAATGTGCCTGGAACAAAATATGCAAAGGTATTATGAACTACAAAGGCATTATAAACTGTATAACCACAAATTAACCAAGTATTATATTATACGCTTAAATTGTATTTTCAATATATATGCATTGTGCGCCTTGGCCAACTTCGTTCTGAATGCAGCATGATGGGAAACATAGTGGTAGACAGACCAAATTCTTTTAATACAATGGAGCACAGAAAGGCAGCTTCTGCTATCTGTTTTTGGATATGCGAAAGGCAGGTTTAATAGGCCTGCTATTTAAGGGATTTCATGGGTAGCGAGGCTGGAGCAGTCTCTCATAGAAAGCCTACAGTACAGAAAGAGGCCATTCGGCCCACCGAGTCGACCACAATCCCACCCAGGCCCTACCCCCATATCCCCACATATTTTACCCGCTAATCCCTCTAATCTCCACATCCCAGGACACTAAGGGGCAATTTTTAACCTGGCCAATCAACCTAACCCGCACATCTTTGGACTGTGGGAGGAAACCGGAGCACCCGGAGGAAACCCATGCAGACACGAGGAGAATGTGCAAACTCCACACAGACAGTGACCCGAGCCGGGAATCGAACCCGGGTCCCTGGAGCTGTGAAGCAGCAGTGCTAACCACTGTGCTACCGTGCCGCCCTCAAGCTGATAAATGAGGCCTTGGTTCCAGCGAAAGATGACTCCTTTCACCAATTAAAATTCGCAAGTGTTGGCTTTGGCCTTGGTTACTGCCAATGACATGGGTTAGGTTTCCTAGGTAAAGGGAAAGGAATCGACATGGGCAATAAGCTAATAATCTCCTATTCCTGTTGACAGGTGGAACGTTATTGGCTGAGGTAATAATGGTGAATATTGTTGATTGGACCCTCCAGTCTGATTGACTAGACCAGATAGAATATTGAAATGTTCAGAATAATATAGTAATTTTGCCTTGCAATATTAGCTGAGAGGACATTCAACCCTCATTGACTGTCTCTCTCTCCTAATGCATGCATTAGCAAATAAATTCCTTTTCATTCTTTAACTATATACTGTCTTTCGCATTCCATGTATTAATTGAGTGAGGTTCAACAAGTACAGAGCACCCCAGGGGATACCTGAGAAAATTCCTCTTACAATTTGGCGCTGTGACAACAGGGTACTCACCGGTGACTGGTGGCGAGACATGTTCCCAAAAGGTGGGTGAGTCCATTCTTTCAATACCACCGAGTAGCTAGGGGGCTACGCGTCTGGCAACCATAAGTTGAGGATCTCGGACTGGGGAAGAGGTGCGAAAGCAGTATGTATGTAAAGAGCCCACACTTAACGTAGAGGGGCCGGGGACAGATTCTCGGATCTCCTATGGAGCAGAGCGGAAAGCCACATGGGCAGAAAGGGCGTTTGCAGAGAAGCCATGCTTAAACAAAGCGGGCCCAGGGACGGACTCTCAGACACTCCTATGCAGCGGAGTGAAGAGCTGCGTAGCTAGTGAAGCCAGTAAGAGTTTTAACAACACCAGGTTAAAGTCCAACAGGTTCATTTGGTAGCAAATACCATTAGCTTTCGGAGCGCTGCTTCTTCGTCAACACAGCTAGTGAAGCGTCAAGGGACTAGACCATGTGTACAGACGGCGGCTGGCTCGGGCACAAGGAACTCACAGGGAGAGGTCCAGAGGTAGGTAAGGGACAAGGCCATGTGAGAGAACTGGCAGGGAGCAGACCCAGGAGTACAGATCTCCCGTGAGAGAGAGAGACAGGTTAAATTGGTTGGTCTAAAGCATCATAGACCAAAGAGGGGAGTAAAGGGTTAAAAGCAGGCACAGACTCTCTGTCTATGGCAGAGAGCGAGGATGTAATGGTGCGATCCATGGTCATTTTCAAGATTAGGAATCCAACAGAGATTTGAGTTCTGCCATGTTGGGAAAGGAAAATCAATTTCAAGATGGTGTTACGTTACATCTGAAAAGTTGTAAGGAGAGTTAACCATTTCAGCACACAGTTGATTTGATTTTGTATCTGCCTGTGTTGGTTACGGAGGCAAAGTTGTAGAAATAGTTAATCATGCAAATTTTGAGTTAAACTGGAGAATTTGTAAGCAAGTGTAAAAGTTTTAATTTAGTAGGGATATTTAAAAGTGATAAAAATAAATTTAATTTTGGATTAATCTGAATCAAGCTTGTTGTTACTTTCGAAAATGTATTCTTGATAGAATTGACAATGAAAAGATAAAAGTGTTTGAAGTGATGATGTTAATCTGAGCGAATTTACTCTGCCCCTGCTGAAACAAGCAGAGAATTAACCCATTCTGTCCCAGACAAGATGGATCTTTGTATTATAGAGTCACAAAGTCATAGAGGTTTACAGCATGGAAACAGGCCCTTCGGACCAACTTGTCCATGCCACCCCTTTTTTTAACCACTAAGCCAATCCCAATTGCTCGCGTTTGGCCCATATCCCTCTATGCCCATCTTACCAACGTAACTGTCTAAATGCTTTTTAAAAGACAAAATTTTACCTGCCTCTACTACTACCTCTGGCAACTTGTTCCAGGCACTCACCACCGTGTGTGAAAAAATTGCCCCTTTGGACCCTTTTGTATCTCTCACCTCTCATCTTAAACCTGTGCTCTCTAGTTTTAGACTCCCCTACCATTGAAAAAGATATTGACTATCTAGCTGATCTGTGTCCCTCATTATTTTATAGACCTCTTTCAGATCACCCCTAAGCTTCCTACGCTCCAGAGAAAAAAGTCCCAGTCTATCCAGCCTCTCCTTGTAACTCAAATCATCAAGTCCCGGTGGCATCCTAGTAAATCATTTCTGCACTCTTTCTAGTTTAATAATATCCTTTCTATAATCGGACTTACTATAAGACATAAAGTAGCTTTAAGACATGAAATCAAAAATCCAACAGAAAGGGGAGTTGCATAAGGTAGAATGGGTGTGCTTGTTTAATGATGGGAATTGTAATACTGCAATAATCTATTCTGGATATGCAAAGTAGTGAATCAACCACAAAGCTGGAGAGTTGTTTTGAACACAAAGCACACCCTGTTGCAAATTTTGAATATGGGAAGGTTGAAAACTGTATTAGATGCCAGACGGGCTACAAGCCCGCCTATAACACCAAATTGACAGATTAATATAATTAGAGATGAGGGAAATAATTCAGTGGAATAAATGAGAAAGGAAAATGAACAGGGTAATAAAAGATACATTATAGAGGAGCTGATAGTAAACAGAGGACAGAATCAAAATTGGGGTTCATTGGATACAAGAGGGCATTTAAAGAGATTCTAGGAAGTAGAACACAGTTTAGGTGATGGCTATGGATGAAGGAACAAAGTTTTCTTAAAGGAAAGAAGAGATAAGAGAGACACTAATGGGCAGCTGAAAGCCCAAAACACTGTTTTCTGAGTTTGGGATGATTCTGACATAAGAAAATGTGCTTTAAGCAAGTTACCTTAATAAAATGTTGTTACTTAAGATGAGAACAAACAATTAAAATAAATTATGGCCTGGGATCAAATTGAAGGATTTGATCTCCGTTTCAAAGATGTTATTAGGTTATAGAATTCGGGAGAAAGAAGATAGTTTCCAGAGGACCAGGGGAAGGTTATTTGTATACAAAGGTTTTTCACTGGAAAAGGGGTAAGACAAGTATCGAGACTTTTTAACTGAAGTAGGAATTTTGTGGAAGATTATGCCCAAGTGGTTAAAGCCCTTAGAGGACTTGATAAAGGGAGGAAGGGCTAGTCGGGAAAAGATAGAGTGGGGAGATGCAGAAGGACAGGCTTTGGTGACAGCCTCAGCTTTGGTCACCAAACCATTACACATTTTCTGTGAGGAAGATGATGGAATGCAGACAGCTGTAGTTGCTCAGCGGCATGGGGACAGATTTAGACCGATGGGGTGTTACTCCGCTCAGTTACTCAGTTGCCAGAGGGATGCATCGGTGTGTGAGGGCACCGCGGGAGGTCAATGTTTCTGAACCCCCCACCTTAATGGGAAAAAATGATCCTCCATAGCCTGCATACTCAGGAATTTACTCCAGGCAGCCAGTGCTGCTTTAGCAGCAGCAGTCATAAAATTCCAGCTCACAGGAAAATTGAGAATACAGTGCGGCAAGGAAATCATTTTGCCAACCAGGCAGCAAAGGCCTTAGTAAAACAGGATTGGGATTGGACACAGGTTGTAGGGTCGGCAGCTGTAGCAGTTGAGGACCAACCAGATATTGATGTAAAACAAGTACAGGAACAAGCAGATGAAGAGGAAAAGGAGCAATAGAAAAAAGATGGAGGGCGTAAAGGTCATGATGGAATATGAAGGAGAGAAGGGAAAATAAAAGTTTGTGAAGCAATACAGCATTCGCTGCTGAAGATTTATCTCGGAATAGCACACACAAGCAGGGACAGACTGCTTAATTTATTGAAGAAATGTTAGTATTGTCAGAGGTGTCTGCAGTGCATCCTAGTGGAGCCAGGATGTTCCTGCAAGATTTAAATGGGAAGTCAACCCAGACCTAAAGGACCCTGGGAGAATTACAAATGGATGTTACAGGGCTGTTACAACAGGTACAGGGAAAGTGTACTGTTTAGTAATTGTAGACCAGTTTACTCGATGGGTTGAAGCATTCCCACGTAAAGATGCCACAGCTACAACAGTAGCCGTGATATTAGCAAATGAGATAATTCCCAGGTGGGGAATACTCTTCAGCTGGATTCTGATCAGGGAACTCATTTCACAGGGAGAATTTTGAAAGAGGTCTGTCATATGTTGGTAATAAAGCAGATGTTTCACATATCATATCACCCTCAGAGTGGAGCGATGGTGGAGAGGATGAATTGAATCTGGAGGGATCTAATAGACCATCTACATTTTCTCAAAAAGCAGGTGATCACGCAACAGCAGCACCGAGGTTGGACTAAAGTTGCCTTCACTGGGAAATAAGGTAATGGTGAAACTCATGACAGACAAAAAGGGGCTAGGAACTCGCTGGGAAGGGCCTTTTGATGTGATAGTTACAGGGCAGACATGTGCCCTAATTGATGAGAAGTGCAGCCTGCGCTGGAGACACTGGACTCAGTTAAAGCCGTACCCCGGTGGTAAGCCCCAAGATAGCGAACCTGACCCAGTGACTGAATGATTTAACATAATAGAAGTAGAGAGAATCTGATTATATTGAATTTATTCTGATTGCTAAATTTAAGGTCTCGAGGCCATCTGGATTCTATTACAGATTATGTGCACAGAAGATCTCTGACCTGCCACAGCTACAATCAAGGCACAGCTCCAATCAAGATCGACTGGACATCCCCCAACGCGGAAGCAAGTCAAGTCGCGAGCGCGTGCAAAGTGTGGCACGGTGATTGTGCAAGTTTTGTAAACAAGCTGTATTATTACCTGACATTGATCAACAATTGTGTTTGATTGTAAGTCAGAAGTTGTAGAGATTGCTATAATGAATGCATTTGATTATATCTTTTCAGCATTGAATGTACAGATTTTGACTCAGGTGGGACCAGCAACTGAGGTCCTTCAGCATTCCCCTCGGGAGGTACTTATATTGGGCGGAGAAATGGCAGGTGGAATTTAATCCAGATAAATGCGAAGTGATGCATTTCGGTCGATCTAATGTAAGGGGGAGCTATACAATAAGTGGCAGGACCATCAGGAGTATAGACACACAGAGGGACCTGGGTGTACAAGTCCACTGATCCTTAAAGGTGGCAGCACAGGTGGAAAGGGTGGTGAAGAAGGCTATGACATGCTTGCCTTTATTGGACGGGGCATAGAATATAAAAGTTGGCATATGATGTTTGCAGCTGTACAGAACGTTGGTTAGGCTACATTTGGAATACTGCGTCCAGTTCTGGTCGCCGCACTACCAGAAGGACGTGGAGGCTTTGGAGAGAGTGCAGAGAAGGTTTACCAGGATGTTGCCTGGTATGGAGGGTCTTAGCTATGAGGAGAGGTTGGGTAAACTGGGGTTGTTCTCCCTGGAAAGACGGAGGATGAGGAGCGACCTAATAGAGGTGTATAAAATTATGAAGGGCATAGATAGAGTGAACAGTGGGAAGCTTTTTCCCAGGTCGGAGGTGCCGAACACAAGGGGTCACAGGTTCAAGGTGAGGGGGGCAAGGTTCAACACAGATGTCAGGGGGACGTATTTTACACAGAGGGTGGTGGGGGCCTGGAATGCACTGCCAAGCAAGGTGATTGAAGTGGACATGCTGGGATCGTCTAAGACTTATCTAGATAGCCACATGAACAGACTGGGAATAGAGGGATACAAAAGAATGGTCTAGTGGGCACATGAGCGGCGCAGGCTTGGAGGGCCGAAGGGCCTGTTCCTGTGCTGTATTGTTCTTTATATATGGCACACACATATGCTAGATTGACCAGTCAGGTGAAGTGTTGGGTATGTTCGCACATCCCCATACATGCAGGAGCGGGAATACCGTTATAGCCAATGCCCTTAACATGGTCAGAGTTAGTAATGGTGGATCAAACAGCCCAGAATTCCAAGTGTCCTGGGCACCCAATACCAGGATTCATCAGTAGAGAGGTAAAGAAAGAACTTCATAACAGTGAATCTTGTGCAGGGAAGTTAGGTCATATAAACACATATATACCTATCTATAACCTAGGGAAACAAGCTCCTAGTTTAGTTTTAAAACAGCCAACACCAAAACCAAAAGGGATATATTGTGCTGAAACATGGAAGGCCAAGGGGAAAACTTAGGCATGAGTGAATGTGATCACATGGTCGATCGAACAACCTGGCTATGCCTGAGTCCACCCAGTAATGACCAATCTTGCAACATTTCTTATTGCTTTAGAGGAAGAACACTTATCCAACTCTCAATGGAACATATTGGATTTGTGGGAATAGGGCATATCCTTGGCTCCATGTCGGAGAGAAGGAGTGATGTTACCTTGGATATGTAATCCCATGCATATATCACACTCTTAAACTCCCTCCCCTGCCAAGACATCAACGAGCTATTGCAGAAACAGAACGGTTCTTTGGCATACTGTTTCCCCAATATGGAGTAGCTAAAGCGATGCGTGAAATTCTGGTTCTACGCTCCATTTTGGAACAAGTCGCCAACTGCCCTTGCTAAGGTTAATGATGAGATTGTAGCCAAGTGCACTGTGGTACTTCAACACAAATTGGCATTGGATTATGTCTTGACAGCAAGGGGTGGGACTTGTGCAGTGATTGGATCAGATGTTGCACGTACATACCAGACAATTCGGAAACATAACTAATCTGGTTAATTATATCGGGAAAGAGGTGGAGAAACTCAAAGACTCTGAACTCATGACTTGGAGGAGGGGACTGAAGGGTGGATCAGTAAATTTGCTGATGACACCAAGATTGGTGGAGTAGTAGATGAGGTGGAGGGCTGTTGTAGGCTGCAAAGAGACATAGATAGGATGCAGAGCTGGACTGAAAAGTGGCAAATGGAGTTTAACCCTGACAAATGCGAGGTGATTCATTTTGGTAGGACTAATTTAAATGTGGATTACAGGGTCAAAGGTAGGGTTCTGAAGAATGTGGAGGAACAGAGAGATCTTGGGGTTCATGTCCATAAATCTCTGAAGATTGCCACTCAAATGGATAGAGCTGTGAAGAAGGCCTATAGTGTGTTAGCGTTCATTAACAGGGGGTTGGAGTTTAAGAGCTGTGAGGTTATGCTGCAACTGTACAGGACCTTGGTGAGACCACATTTGGAATATTGTGTGCAGTTCTGGTCACCTCACTATAAGGAGGGTGTGGAGACACTGGAAAGAGTGCAGAGGAGATTTACCAGGATGCTGCCTGGTTTGGAGGGTAGGTCTTATGAGGAAAGGTTGAGGGAACTTGGGCTTTTCTCTTTGGAGCGGAGGAGGTTGAGAGGAGACTTGATAGAGGTTTAGAAGATGATGAGGGGGATAGATAGAATGTTCAAAGACTATTTCCTCGGGTGAATGGAGTGGTAACTAGGGGGTAACTATAGGGTTCATGGTGGGAGATATAGGAAGGATGTCTGAGGTAGGTTTTTTACTCAGAGTGTGGTTGGGGTGTGGAATAGACTGCCTGCAGGGATAGTGGAGTCAGAAACTTTAGGAACATTTAAGAAGCTATTGGATAGGCACATGGAGTACTTCGGGATGATAGGGAGGGAATAGCTTGATCTGGGTTTCAGACAAAGCTCGGCACAACATCGTGGGCCGAAGGGCCTGTTCTGTGCTGTACTGTTCTATGTTCTATGTACCTGAGGTGGTTGGCTCTCAGGTTGGCTAGGCTCCTTGGGAACATCAATCCTATTCCTCACGGTGATCTTGGCATTGATGGTGCTTGTCAATGTAGCTAAGTGTGCCTGTGCAAGGTTGTCCAAGTCCACAGAAGGGATGGTACCTGTGATGGCAGTTGAGTTGAGCAAGCAAGAATACGAAGGGACAATTTGTCCTTCAGGACACAGGAACAAGTATTGGGGTACTTCTATTTAATGGCCTTATCTTGGGCTATAGCCAAGGGCCAAAAACAGGGACTGATGGGGTAGTATGAGGCCCTTCATTTTAGTTTTACTATAATAAGTAGAGTAGGTTAAGGTAATTATGAAGTGCCTTATATACATATAGTGAGAATTCACAATGTGCCTGGAACAAAATATGCAAACGTATTATAAACTGCAAAGGTATTATAAACTGTATAACTATAAATTAACCAAGTATCATGTTATAAGCTAAAATTATATTTTCTATATATATGTATCGCACTTGGAATATAGTGTTCAATTCTGGTCGCCACACTACCAGAAGGATGTGGAGGTTTTGGAGAGGGTACAGAAAAGATTTACCAGGATGTTGCCTGGTATGGATGGCATTAGCTATGAGGAGAGGTTGGAGAAACTTGGTTTGTTCTCACTGGAACAACGGAGGTTGAGGGGCGACCTGATAGAAGTCTACAAGATTATGAGGGGCATGGACAGAGTGGATAGTCAGAAGCTTTTTCCCAGGGTGGAAGAGTCAATTACTAGGGGGCACAGGTTTAAGGTGTGAGGGGCAAGGAGATGTACGAGGCAGATTTTGTACACAGAGGGTGGTGGGTGCCTGGAACTCGCTGCGAGGGGAGGTAGTGGAAGCGGATATGGTAGTGGCTTTTAAGGGGCGTCTTGACAAATACATTAATAGGATGGGAATAGAGGGATATGGTCCCCGGAAGGGTAGAGGGTTTTAGTTAAGTCGGGCAGCATGCTCAGTACAGGCTTAGAGGGCCAAAGGGCCTGTTCCTGTGCTGTAATTTTCTTTGTTCTTTGTATTGTGCGCCTTGGCCAACTTCGTTCTGAATGCAGCATGATGGGAAATACAGTGGTAGACAGACCAAATTCTTTTAATACAATGGAGCACAGAAAGGCAGCTTCCATTATCTGTTTTTGGATATGCGAAAGGCAAGTTTAATCGGCCTGCTATTTAAGGGAGTTAATTCGTTCATGGGTAGCGAGCAGTCTCTCAAGCTGATAAATGAGGCCCTGGTTCCAGCGAAAGAGTGACTCCTTTCACCAATTAAAACTCCCAGGTGTTCATTATGGCCTTGGTCACTGGTAATGATGTGGGTTAGGTTTCCTAGGTAAAGGGAAAGGAATCGACATGAGCAATAAGCTAATAATCTCCTATTCCTGTTGACAGGTGGAGGTAATAATGTTGAATGTTGTTGATTGGACCCTCCAGTCTGATTGACGAGACTAGGTATGATATTGAAATGTTCAGAATGATATAATAATTTTACCTTGCAATATTAGCTCAGAGAGGACAGTCAACCCTCCTTGACTGTATCCCTCTCCTGATGCATGCATTAGCAAATAAATTCCTTTTCATTCTTTAACTATATACTGTCTTTCGCATTCCATGTATTGGTTGAGGTTCAACAAGTATAGAGCACCCCAGGGAATACCTGAGAAAATTCCTCTTACAACTGAATACATTGATCACTCCCAGGACAGATACAGTATAAGGTTAGATACACAATAAAGCTCCTGCCATGCTAACCCCATCACAGATTCCCAGGACACTTACAGCACAGGGGTCAATACAGAGTAAAGATCCCTCAATGCTGCCCACATCAAACACTGGGTGGCATGCTGGCACTGGTTAACACTGCTGCCTCACAGCGCTAGGGACCCAGGTTCAATATCTTCCTTGCGTGGTTGTCTGAGTGGAGTTTCCATGCTCTCCCCGTGTCTGCATAGGCTTTCTCTCAATCCAAAGTTTGATTGGCCATACTAAACTGCCCTTTGTGTCAGGAGGATTAGTAGGGTAAGTATGTGGGTATAAGGAGAGATTGGGGAGATTGTTGCCGGTGCTGGCTCGATGGGCCAAATGGCCTAATTCTGCATGATAGGGATTCTAAGATTCTATGACTCCCAGGTCAGGTACAGCCCCGGGGTTAGGTAAAGATTAAAGATCCCTCTACACTATCGCCATCAAACATTCCAGGATATGTACAGCACAGAGTTAGATATGGAGTAAATCTTCTTCCACATTGTTCCCATCAAACACACACAGTACAGGTAGAGCATGGGGTTAGATACTAAGTAAACCTCACTCTGACCTGTCCCCATCAAGCACTCGCAGGAAAGGTATAACATAGAGTCAGAAACAAACTAAAGCATGCTCTGCACTGTATAATTCAATCACATCCAGAACAGGTATAGCATAGGGTTAGATACAGAGTAAGGTTCCCTCTATATTGTCCCCATCATACATTCCCAGGACAGATACAGCACGGGGGTTAGATACAGAGTAAAGCTCCCTCTGTAATGTCCCATCAAACACTTCCAGGACAGGTACAGCATGGGGTTAGATACAGAGTAAAGCGCCCTCTGCAATGTCCCATCAAACACTTCCAGGACAGGTACAGCACGGGGTTAGATACAGAGTAAAGCTCCCTCTGCAATGTCCCATCAAACACTTCCAGGACAGGTACAGCACAAAGTTAAGACTCTTAGAAATAAGCAATTCCCAAAAAACACTCAATAGACAGTTACTGCACGGTTTAGATACAGAGTAGAGCTCCCTCTACACTGTCCCCATCAAACACTCCCAGGACAGGAACATCACAGATTTAATTAAACAGTAAAGATTCCCATCAAACAATTGCAGGATACGTACAGCACAGGGTTAGATACAGAGAAATGTTCCATGTACATTGTCCCCATGAAACATTCCCAGGAAACGCACAGCACGGTATTAGATAAAGAGTGAAGAGTGTGCCCTCATACTGTCCCTTCAAACACACACAGGACAGAAATAACACAGGGTTAGGGACAGACTAATGCTCACTCTGCACTGTATGCATCAAACAATGTAAGAAGTCTCACAACACCAGGTTAAAGTCCAACAGGTTTATTTGGTAGCAAAAGCCACTAGCTTTAACTTGTTGGACTTTAACTTGGGGTTGTGAGACTTCTTACAGTGTTTACCCCAGTCCAACGCCGGCATCTCTACATCAAACAATCCCAGAACAGGCACAGCATGGGTTTAGATACAGAGGTAAGTTCCCTCTACCCTTTCTCCAAGAAACACTCCCAGGACAGGAACATCGGGGGTTAGATATAGAGTGAAGTTCCCGCTACACTGTCCAGCTCAAACATTCCAGGGACAGGAACAACACAGTGTCAGATACAGAGAAAAATTCTCTCTACACTTACCCTATTAAATAATCCCAGGGAAGGTATAACATGGGGTAAGATTCAGAGTAAAGCTCCCTCTACACTGTGCCCATCAAACTCTCCCAGGACAGATACATACAGGGTTAGATACAGAGCAAATTTACATCTACACTGTCCTCATCAAATACTCCCTGTGCGGGTACAGCACGGGGTCAGTTATAGAGTCATGGAGGTTTACAGCATGGAGTCACAGTCATCGAGGCTTACAACCCAACTTGTCCATGCCGCCCCTTTTTTTAACCCCGAAGCTAATCCCAATTGCCCGCGTTTGGCCCATATCCCTCTATACCCATCTTACCCATGTAACTGAACGCTTCTTAAAAGACAAAATTGTACCCGCCTCTACTACTACCTCTGGCAGCTTGTTCCAGACACTCACCACCCTCTGTGTGAAAAAATTGCCCCTCTGGACCCTTTTGTATCTTTCCCCTCTCATCTTAAACCTGTGCCCTCTAGTTTTAGACTTCCCTACCTTTGGGAAAAGATATTGACTATCTAGCTGATCTATGCTCCTCATTATTTTGTAGGCCTCTATAAGATCACCCCTCAGCCTCCTATGCTCCAGAGAAAAAAGTCCCAGTCAGTCTAACCTCTCCTTATAACTCAAACCATCACGTCCCGGTAGCATCCTAGTAAATCTTTTCTGCACTCTTTCTAGTTTAATAATCTCCTTTCTATAATAGGGTGACCAGAATTGTACACAGTATTCCAAGTGTGACCTTATCGAGTAAAGCTCCCTCAACACATAATCCATTAAACACTCCAGGGCAGGTACATCATAAAAACAGAGTAAAGCTCCCGCTACACTGTCCCCAGCAAAAAACACCCTGTACAGCACAGCATGAGACACAGCATGAGACACAGAGTTAAGCTACAATGTCCCGATCAAAGACACCCAGGACAGCGACAGCACAGGGTTAGATGCACAGTCCCTCTCCACTGACCCCATCAAACACTCCCAGGACACAGCACGGGGTTAGATACACATTAAAGCAGCGTGCCTTAATGACTATCGCCCAATGGCTCTGACATCCATCATTATGAAGTGCTTCAAAAGGTTAGTCATGGCACAAAACAATTCCAGCCTCCCAGATTGCCTGGATCCACTATAGTTTGCCTGTTGTTGCAACAGGCCTCACAGCGTCAGGGACCCAGGTTTGATTCCCGGCTTGGGTCACTGACTGTGCGGAGTCTGCACGCTCTTCTGCGTCTGCGTGGATTTCCTCCGGGTGCTCCAATTTCCTCCCACAGTCCGAAAGACGTGCTGGTTAGGTGCATTGGCCATGCTAAATTCTCCCTCAGTGTACCAGAACAGGCGCCGGAATGTGGCGACTAGAGGATTTTCACAATAACTTCATTGCAGTGTAAGCCTACTTGTGACTCTAAGAAGTAAACTTCAAAATCTTTGCCGCTCAGCCTTCAACACAATTATTCAAAACTTGTTTCCAAACTCCGAGGCCTGGAGCTCAGCTCCTTCCTCTGCGACTGGATCCTAGACTTCCTAACCCACAGACTGCAATCAGTAAGGATAGAAATCATAGAAATCATAGAAACCCTACAGTGCAGAAGGAGGCCATTCGGCCCATCGAGTCCGCACCGACCACAATCCCACCCAGGCCCTACCCCCACATATTTACCCGCTAATCCCTCTAACCTACGCATCTCAGGACTCTAAGGGGCAATTTTTAACCTGGCCAATCAACCTAACCCGCACATCTTTGCACTGTGGGAGGAAACCAGAGCACCCGGAGGAAACCCACGCAGACACGAGGAGAATGTGCAAACTCCACACAGACAGTGACCCGAGCCGGGAATCGAACCCGGGACCGTGGAGCTGTGAAGCAGCAGTGCTAACCACTGTGCTAACCACTGTGCTACCGTGCCGCCCGATAGGGAACAACATCTCCTCCATGATTATCCTCAACCCCAGTGCCCACAAGGCTGTGTCCTCAGCCCCTTACTATACTCCTTATACACCTGTGACTGTGCGGCCAAATTCCCCACCAACTCGATTTTCAAATTTTCTGATGACACCCTCGTAGTGATTCAGAGCTCAAACAATGATCAAACAGAGTACAAGAAAGAGGTAGAGAATCTGGTGCGACAAGAATAATCTCTCCCTCAATGTCAGTAAAATGAAGGAGATAGTCATCGAGTTCAAGGAGCATAGTGGAGGACTTGTCCCTGTCTACATGGGACGGAGTGGAAATAAAGAACGAAGACAAGTACAGCACAGGAACAGGCCCTTCGGCCTGTGATGATCATGATGCCCTAACTAAAAAAAACCCTTCTGCCCTTACTCGGTCCATATCCCTTTATTTCCTTCCTATTCATGTACCCATCCAGATGCCTCTTAAATGTTGTTAATGTGCCTGCTTCCACCACATCCTCTGGCAGCGCTTTCCAGGCACCCACTACTGCGTGTGTGAAAAATTTCCCTCGCACATCTCACTTAAACTTTCTCAAAGAACAAAGAGCAGTACAGCACAGGAAACAGGCCCTTCGGCCCTCCAAGCCTATGCCGCTCATTGGTCCTACGAGACCAATCGTTTGTATCCCTCCATTCCCAGACTGCTCATGTGACTATCCAGGTAAGTCTTAAATGATGCCAGCGTGTCTGCCTCCACCACCCCATCATTTTGAACCTGTGCCCCTTGTAATTAACACTTCCATCCTTGGAAAAAGCCTCTGACTATCTACCCTGTCAATGCCTCTCATGATATTGAAGACCTCTGTCAGGTCTGCCCTCAGCCTCCGTCTTTCCAGTGAAACAATCCTAGTTTATTCAACCTCTCCTTATAGCCAACACCCTTGAGAACAGGCAACATCCTGGTGAACCTTCTTTGCACTCTCTCCAAAGCTTCCATGTCCTTCTGATAATGTGGCGACCAGAACTGCATGCTATACTCCAAATGCAGCGATATAAAATGGCGTTTTATATAAGATTATTAAGAAGGCATATGGCATGCTTGCCTTCAACAGCCGGGGCATTGAGTACAGGAGTTGGGAAATTATGTTGCAGCGATATAAAACGAGGTTTTATATAGCTGCAACATGATATAGCTGCAGCATGCCATATGCCTTCTTAATAATCTTAGCCACCTGTGTGACCAAGGTGATTTAGAAGGCATATGTTAATGTTCCTAAGGGTTCTGCCATTTACAGTATAATTCTTTCCCAAATTTAATCCTCCAAAATGCATCAGCTTTGTCCGGCTTAAGCTTCATCTGCCATTCCTGTGCCCAAGTCTCCAATCTATCTATGTCCTGTTGTATCCTCTGACAATCCTCGGCACTATCAGCAAATCTGCCAGTCTTCGTGTCATTCGCAAACGCACTAATCTGACCACCCACATTTTCCTCCAGCTCATTTGTATATACTACAAGTAACAGAGGTCCCAGCACTGATCCCTGTGGAACACACTAGCTATAGATCTCCATTCTTAAAAACACCCTTCCACCGCTACCCTCTGTCTTCTATAACCAAGCCAGTTCTGTATCCATCTAGCCAGCCCACCCTGAATCCTATGTGATTTCAGGTTTTGTACCAGTCTGCCAGTTGGGACCTTGTCAAACATAGAGTCATAGAGGTTTACAGCATGGAAACAGGCCCTTCGGCCCAACTTGTCCATGTTGTCCCTTTTTTTAACCCCTAAGCTAGTCCCAATTGCCCGCCTTACTAAATTCCATATAAATTACATCCACAGCCCTTCCCTCATCAATTATCTTTGTCTCCTCTTCAAAAAACTCAATCAAGTTGGTGAGACATGACCTTCCCCATACAAAACCATGCTGCCCGTCACTAACTAGTCCATTTTCTTCCAAATGTGCATATAATCTTTCCCTCAGTATCTTCTCCATAAGCTTCCCCACCACAGATATCAGGCTCACTGGCTCACAATTAGCTGGATTATCCCTGTGTCCTTTCTTAAACATTGGCTATTCTCCAGTCCTCTGGAACCTCACCTGTGGGGGTCAAAGAGAATGTGAAGATATCTGTTAAGGCCCCAGCTATTTCTCCCTTTGCCTCCCACAGTAACCTCTGATAGATCCCATCTGGCCCCGGGACTTGTCTACCTTAATGCAATTTAGGAAACTCAACACTTCCTCCTTTGGTATATTGATATCCTCGAGAGCGTTCACACACCTATCCCTGACCTCAATGTCCGTCATGTCCTTCTCCTTGGTGAATACCGATACAAAGTACTCAAAGGATTTCACCCAGTTCCTGTGGTTCCATGCATAACTTCCCTCCATTGTTCTTGAGTGGGCCTACTCTTTCTCTTGCTACCCTCTGCTCCTAATATATTCATAAAAAGCCTTGGGACTTTCCTTGACCCTGTTTGCTAAAGACCTTCTTTAAGAAGACATGGCCTCTTTTAGCCCCCCCCCTAATTCCACATTTACGTTCCTTCCTACTTTCACCGTACTCCTCAAGGGCTTCGTCAGTTTTTCGATGCCTCGACCTATTGTATGTTTCCTTTTTCCTTTTGACCAAGCTTACAATTTCCCTTGTCATCCATGGTCCTGAATCCTGCTATTTCTATCCTTCATTTTTGCAGGGACATGCCTGAGCTGCACTTCAGTCAAGTGGCCTTTAAAAGCCTCCCGCATGCCAGACGTGGATTTGCCCTCAAATAGCCGTTCCCAATCCACATTCCCCAGTTCCTGTCTAATTTGGAGTAATTGGCCCTCTGCCCATTTAAACACCTGAGGGCCATTCTTGTCCTTACCCATGACTACCCGAAATCTTATGGAATTATGATCGCTAAGCCCAAAATGCTCCTCCACTGAAACATCGATCACCAAATGGTAGAGACCTTCAAGTTTTTAGGTGTCCAGATCACCTGTTACGACGCAGAGGCTGATCCCCTTTTGAGAAGACACACTGAATCCCCCAAAGAGAAATACCCCACTTTGTAATCTATTAGAAGTGTTTGGGGAAGGTGTGAACTGTTCTTCATTAACGTTTAGAGGTTAATTAAAAGAAATACCTGACATTCACTTTAAGTGAACAATTAACAACTTATTTATTTAACTAACAGGGAACTTTAATTGAACAAGTAACATATTGATTGAAGTACTGCTGGAATGTTGTTCAAATAAATACAAGGTCCATTCATTAACAAAAAAAAACTGAATTTAGTCACTCTCAAAAAAATGTACAACCAGGTTTTGTGGCTTTGGAAAACATTTGGAGTCCTTCTGTTGATTCCGCTATCTGTAAGCACTTTCTGATTTGGTACCCTTTGTTAGATGGATGATGATTTCTCTGAAGAGATATTTGAAGTTGGCAGAGAGCTGCTCTTTCCCTCTCTAGGTTTTGAGAGATGGCAGCCCTTCAGTTGAACTCCTCTTTATAACTGTGATGACCTATCAACTTTCCGACAACAGGATTGGTCTGATGTTGTCAACAACAACAAATTCAAATTTGATAGCTTCCTGTTAGCTGAGTGCCTTCTTTAAACTGATAGGCTGAATTCAAAATTCAAAAGCCTGCAAAGACAACACCGATGTTAGTCTTTGTTACAAATGTTACAGTCTGCGTACCCTGTATGTACCTGCATTTTAAGCCTCTAAGCATTGACACAAAACCAGCTTTTAAAGGGACCACACTTCACAAACTCAACTTTGCAACACACCAACAACCTGTCCTAGTCCCTCTTCACCGACGCGATAGTTAAGAAAGCCCATCAACGCCTCTACTGTCTCAGGAGGCAAAGAAAATTCAGCTACAACTCTCACTAACTTTTACAGATGCACCATAGAGAGCATCCACTCTGGATGTACCACAGCTCAATATGGTTACTGCTCTGACCATCACCACAAGGAACTACAAAGAGTTGTGAATGTGGCCCAGTCCATCATGCAAACCAGCCTCCCCTTCATTGGCTCTCTCTACAATTCCCGCTGCCTTGGAAAAGCAGCCAGAATAATCAAGGACCCCACGCACCCCACTCTCATCCACCTTCTTCCGTCGGGAACGACTATGTCTGCAGGAAGTGCACCCAATTGCAACTCCTCACAGAACACATGGATAGGTTGGAGCAGCAGTTGGATGCACTCAGGAGCATGAAGGAGGCGGAAAGTGTCATAGATAAGAACTTTAGAGACGTGGTCACACCGAAGGTGCAGGCAGATAGATGGGTGACCACCAGAAGGGGTAGGCAGTCAGTGCAGGAATACCCTGTGGTCATCCCTCTCTCTAACAAGTATACCATTTTGGATACTGTTGGGCGAGATGGGCTATCAGGGGATACCAGCAGCAGCACCCAAAGCAGTGATGCCACGGTTGGCTCTGTTGTTAAGCAGGGAGGGACAAAGAGGACTAGAGCAATAGTTATAGGGGACTCTATAGTTAGGAGTACAGATAGGCATTTCTGTGGACGTGAAAGAGACTCCAGGATGGTATGTTGCCTCCCTGGTGCCAGGGTCCAGGATGTCTCTGAACGGACAGAAAGCATTCTGAAGGGAGAGGGTGAACAGCCAGAGGTCGTGGTACATATTGGTACGAACGACATAGGCAGGAAGAGTGATGAGGTCCTGCAGCAGCAGTTTAGGGAGTTGGGTAGAAAGTTAAAAAGCAGGACCTCTCGGGTTGTAATCTCAGGATTACTCCCTGTGCCACATGCCAGTGAGGCCAGGAATAGGAAGATAGTACAGCTCAATACATGGCTAAACAGCTGGTGTAGGAGGGAGGGTTTCAGATATCTGGACCACTGGGATCTCTTCCATGGCAGGTGGGACTTGTACAAGAAGGACGGGTTGCATCTAAATTGGAAGGGCACAAATATTCTGGCCGGGAGGTTTGCTAGTGTCACACGGGAGGATTTAAACTAGTTTGGCAGGGGGGTGGGAACCAAAGCAAAGGTGACTTAGCTGAAGGGGAACCAGAGAGTGGGGCCAGTAAGACTCGGAGAAACAGCAGGCAGGATGGGGTTGCAAATCAGAGAGGGTCTGGTGGACTGAAGTGCATTTGTTTCAATGCAAGAAGTGTAACAGGTAAGGCAGATGAACTTAGAGCTTGGATTAGTACTAGGAACTATGATGTTGTTGCCATTATTAGGGGTTATGGGGATCAGGCGGGTAAGTGGAACTGATCCACTTCAAATCAACCATGATCTTATTAAATGGCAGGGCAGGCTCGAGGGGCTAGATGGCCTACTCCTGCTCCTATTTCTTATGTTCTTATATTCTTATTACAGAGACTTGGTTAAGGGAAGGACAGGATTGGCAGCTTAACATTCCAGGATATAGATGTTTCAGGCATGATCGAGGGGGATGTAAAAGGGGTGGGGGAATTGCACTACTGGTTAAGGAGAATATAGTAAGGAGTCTAACAACACCAGGTTAAAGTCCAACAGGTTTATTTGGTAGCAAACGCCACTAGCTTTCGGAGCGCTGCTCCTTCGTCAGATGGAGTGGAAATTTCCACTCCATCTGACGAAGGAGCAGCGCTCCGAAAGCTAGTGGCGTTTGCTACCAAATAAACCTGTTGGACTTTAACCTGGTGTTGTTAGACTCCTTACTGTGTTTACCCCAGTCCAACGCTGGCATTTCCGCACACATAAGGAGAATATCACAGCCATACTCCGGGAGGACACCTCGGAGGGCTCATACAGCAAGGCAATATGGGTAGAGCTCAGGAATAGGAAAGGTGTAGTCACAATGTTGGGGGTTTACTATAGGCCACCCAACTGC
Source organism: Mustelus asterias (assembly GCF_964213995.1). Lineage (NCBI taxonomy): Eukaryota > Metazoa > Chordata > Chondrichthyes > Carcharhiniformes > Triakidae > Mustelus > Mustelus asterias. The sequence goes on along the minus strand of NC_135808.1, from coordinate 46,200,808 downwards.
CAGCAGGAGATTGGGGAACAGATGTGTAGGCAGATTTTGGCAAGGTGTAAAAGTAACAGGGTTGTTGTGGTGGGAGATTTTAATTTCCCCTATATTGACTGGGACTCACTTAGTGCTAGGGGTGTGGATGAGTTTGTAAGGAGCATCCAGGAGGGCTTCCTGACACAGTATGTAGATAATCCAACTATGGAAGGGGCCATACTGGGCCTGGTATTGGGGAATGAGCCCGGCCAGGTGGTCGGTGTTTCAGTAGGGGAGCAGTTCGGGAACAGTGACCACAATTCAGTAAGCTTTAAGGTACGAATGGATAAAGATAAGTGTAGTCCTCAAGTTAAGGTGCTAAATTGGAGGAAGGCTAATTACAACAATATTAGGCAGGAACTGAAGAATGTAGATTGGGGGCAGATGTTTGAGGGCAAATCAACATCTGGCATGTGGAAGGCTTTCAAGTGTAAGTTGATAGGGATTCAGGACCGGCACATTCCTGTAAGGATGAAGGATAAGTATGGCAAGTTTTGGGAACCTTGGATAATGAGAGATATTGTGAGCCTCGTCAAAGAGAAAAAGGAAGCATTTGTCAAAGCTCAGAGGCTGGGAACACACGAAGCAAGTGTGGAATACAAGGAAAGTGGAAAGAAACTTAAGCAAGGAGTAAGAAGAGCTAAAAGGGGTCATGGAAAAGCATTGGGCAGCAGAATTAAGGAAAATCCCAAGGCTTTTTACGCATATATAAAGAGCAAGAGGGTAGCCAGGGAGAGGGTTGGCCCACCCAAGGACAAGGGAGGGAATCTATGTGTGGGGCCAGAGGAAATGGGCGAGGTATTAAATGAGTACTTTGCGTCAGTATCCACCAAAGAGGACTTGGTGGATGATGAGTCTGGGAAAGGATGTGTAGATAGTTTGAGTCATGTTGAGATCAAAAAGGAGGAGCTATTGGGGTTCTTGAGAAACATAAAGGTAGACAAGTCTCCAGGGCCTGATGGGATATACCCCAGAATACTGAGAGAGGCAAGAGAGGAAATTGCTCGGGCCTTGAGAGAAATCTTTGCATCCTCACTGGCTACAGGGGAGGTAAACACAGTAAGAGTTTTAACAACACCAGGTTAAAGTCCAACAGGTTTATTTGGTAGCAAATGCCATTAGCTTTTGGAGCGCTGCTCCTTCGTCAGATGGAGTGGATATCTGCTCTCAAACAGGGCATACAGAGACACAAAATCAAGCTACAGAATACTGATTAGAATGTGAATTTCTACAGCCAACCAAGTCTTAAAGATACAGACAATGTGAGTGGAGGGAGCATTAAGCACAGGTTAAAGAGATGTGTATTGTCTCCAGACAGGACAGCCAGTGAGATTCTGCAAGTCCAGAAGGCAAGCTGTAGGGGTTACTGATAGTGTGACATAAACCCAACATCCCGGTTTAGGCCATCCTCATGTGTGCGGAACTTGGCTATCAGTTTCTGTTCAGCAACTCTGCGCTGTCGTGTGTCGTGAAGGCCGCCTTGGAGAACGCTTACCCGAAGATCAGAGGCTGAATGCCCGTGACCGCTGAAGTGCTCCCCCACAGGAAGAGAACAGTCTTGCCTGGTGATTGTCGAGCACCGCTCGAAATGAACACCGCTCGACAATCACCAGGCAAGAGTGTTCTCTTCCTGTTGGGGAACACTTCAGCGGTCACAGGCATTCGGCCTCTGATCTTTGGGTAAGCGTTCTCCAAGGCGGCCTTCACGACACACGACAGCGCAGAGTCGCTGAGCAGAGACCGATAGCCAAGTTCCGCACACATGAGGACGGCCTCAACCGGGATCTTGGGTTCATGTCACACTATCTGTAACCCCCACGACTTGCCTGGGCTTGCAAAATCTCACTAACTGCCTTGGCTGGAGACAATACACATCTCTTTAACCTGTGCTTAACCCTCTCTCCACTCACATTGTCTGTACCTTTAAGACTTGATTACCTGCAAAGACTCGCATTCCAACCATTATTTTGTAAATTGAGTTTGTGTCTTTATATGCCCTGTTTGTGAACAGAACTCCCACTTACCTGATGAAGGAGCAGCGCTCCGAAAGCGAGTGGCTTTTACTACCAAATAAACCTGTTGGACTTTAACCTGGTGTTGTGAGACTTCTTACTGTGTTTACCCCAGTCCAACACCGGCATCTCCACATCGGGATTTCCATGGCCAGGTTGGCTTGGAACTCATCAAAGGACGTGTTAGATGTCATAGGTTGTTCCCAAACAAAAGAACTTGGTTACAGACCTTTTGGAGCCTGTGTTTCCTTATATGGGCATTGAAATGTAGGCTATAGCAGCAAGGCCTAAAAATGATGGGGTCTGGAGGATCCCACCCCCTGCTCTATCTAACTGGCCTAATTGAATAATGCAATCTGGTTTCTGATCAATTCATTGGCCGGTTGCCAAGGAACTTTTGGGGTGTAAGAATGCTAACACAAAGAGCTTGTGTTCATTAAAAAAAAACTGGGATTAAAGATCACAGAACGAGACAACATCTGGAAGAAGAAAAGGCTGATTCCCATTCGGCAAAACCTTGGACAGGTTTCATATGCAAATGGAAATCAGCCTTAAGTTAAGTAATGGATAGTGAGTATTTAGTTTATGCATTGCAGGTGTTGACTATTTTCGAAGTAGCGACAAAATAAAGAATATTGTGCTTAAATATTTAAAATGGACTTAGTGTCTTTATTTGCGATTCGAGGTTAAAACACAGGTTTGTACAACACATTCATAGAATCATAGAATCATAGAAACCCTACAGTGCAGAAGGAGGCCATTCGGCCCATCGAGTCTGCACCGACCACAATCCCACCCAGGCCCTACCCCCACATATTTACCCGCTAATCCCTCTAACCTACGAATCTCAGGGGCAATTTTAACCTGGCCAATCAACCTAACCCGCAAATCTTTGGACTTGTGTCTTTATATGCCCTGTTTGTGAACAGAACTCCCACTTACCTGATGGTTACAAGATGACCAAACATTCCGAGGGCAGGTATAGCACCGGGTTAGATAGACAGTAATACTCCCTCTCCACTGTCCCCAGCAAACACTCCCAGAACAGGTACAGCATGGGTTTAGATAGAGAATAAAGATCCCTGTACACTGAGCACATCCAACACTACCAAGGCAGGTACAGCACAGGGTTAGACACAGAGTAAAGTTCCTCTTCACCAATCGCGAGAAACACTCCCAAGACACATACAGCACAGGGTTAGATAGAGAGAAAGGTTCCCTCTACATTGTTTCCATTAAACACTCCCAGGATAGCATCAATATGGGATTACGTACAAACTAATGCTTCCTCTACACTGTATACATCAAACACTCCTAGAACGGGTACAGCACAGGTTTAAAAACAGAGTAAAGATCCCTCCACACTGTCACCATCAAACAATCGCAGAACAGGCACAGCATGGTGTTAGATATAGAGTGAAGCTCCCACTATACTGTGCCATCGACTACTCCCAGGACAGATACAGCATGGGGTTAGATACCAAGTAGAGCTCCTTCTACACTGTCCCCATCAAACACTCCCAGGACACATACAGCACGGGGTTAGATACAGTGTGAAACTGTCGCTACACACGCAAAGCAAGGGCTTTGACAGGGTACCGCATGGTAGTTTGTTGCATAAGGTTAAATCTCACAGGATTCAGGGTGAGGTAGCCAATTGGATATAAAATTGGCTTGATGACAGAAGACAGAGGGTGGTTGTAGAGGGTTGTTTTTCAAACCGGAGGCCTGTGACCAGCGGTGTGCCTCAGGGATCGGGTGCTGGGTCCATTGTTAATTGACATTTATATTAATAATTTGGATGAGAATATAGGAGGCATGGTTAGTAAGTTTGCAGATGACACTAAGATTGGTAGCATAGTGGACAGTGAAGAAGGTTATCTAGGATTACAACAAGATCTTGATCAATTGGGCCAGTGGGCTGATGAATGGCAGATGAAGTTTAATTTAGATAAATGCAAGGTGATGCATTTTGGCAGATCAAACTAGGGCAGGACTAACTCAGTTAATGGTGGGGTGTTGGGGAGCGTTATAGAACAAAGAGATCTGGGGGTACAGGTTCATAGCTCCTTGAAAGTGGAGTTACAGGTGGACAGGGTGGTGAAGAAGGCATTTGGCATGCTTGGTTTCATTGGTCAGAACACTGAATACAGGAGTTGGGACATCTTGTTGAAGTTGTACAAGACATTGGTAAGTCAGGGTGTTTTTTGTTGGGGACAGTGTAGAGGGAGCTTTACTCTGTTTTTATGATGTACCTGCCCTGGAGTGTTTAATGGATTATGTATCGAGGGAACTTTACTCGATAAGGCCACACTTGGAATACTGTGTACAGTTCTGGTCACCCTATTATCGAAAGGATATTATTAAACTAGAAAGATTTACTAGGATGCTACCGGGACTTGATGGTTTGAGTTATAAGGAGAGGCTGGATAGACTGACTTGTTTTTCCCCTGCAGCATTGGAAGCTTTGGGATGATCTTATCGAGGTCTATCAAATAATAAGGGCATAGATCAGGTAGATAGACAACATCGTTTCCCAAAGATAGGAGAGCCTAAAACTCGAGGGCATAGGTTTAAGGTGAGAGGGGAGAGTTACAAAAGGGTCCAGAGGGGCAATTTTTTCACACAGAGGGTGGTGAGTGCCTGGAACAAGCTGCCAGAGGTAGTGGTAGAGGCGGGTACAATGTTGTCTTTTAGAACAAAAGAACAAAGAACAAAGAACAATACAGCACAGGAACAGGCCCTTCGGCCCTCCAAGCCCGCGCCGCTCCCTGGTCCAAACTAGACCATTCTTTTGTATCCCTCCATTCCCACTCCGTTCATATGGCTATCTAGATAAGTCTTAAACGTTCCCAGTGTGTCTGCCTCCACCACCTTGCCTGACAGCGCATTCCAGGCCCCCACCACCCTCTGTGTAAAATATGTCCTTCTGATATCTGTGTTAAACCTCCCCCCCTGCACCTTGAACCTATGACCCCTCGTGAACGTCACCACCGACCTGGGGAAAAGCTTCCCACCGTTCACCCTATCTATGCCTTTCATAATTTTATACACCTCTATTAAGTCTCCCCTCATCCTCCGTCTTTCCAGGGAGAACAACCCCAGTTTACCCAATCTCTACTCATAACTAAGCCCCTCCATACCAGGCAACATCCTGGTAGACCTCCTCTGTACTCTCTCCAAAGCCTCCACTTCCTTCTGGTAGTGTGGCGACCAGAACTGGACGCAGTATTCCAGATGCGGCCGAACCAACGTTCTATACATCTGCAACATCAGACCCCAACTTTTATACTCTATGCCCCGTCCTATAAAGACAAGCATGCCATATGCCTTCTTCACCACCTTCTCCACCTGTGACGTCACCTTCAAGGATCTGTGGACTTGCACACCCAGGTCCCTCTGCGTATCTACACCCTTTATGGTTCTGCCATTTATCGTATAGCTCCTCCCTAAATTATTTCTACCAAAATGCATCACTTCGCATTTATCAGGATTGAACTCCATCTGCCATTTCTTTGCCCAAATTTCCAGCCTATCTATATCCTTCTGTAGCCTCTGACAATGCTCCTCACTATCTGCAAGTCCTGCCAATTTTGTGTCGTCCGCAAACTTACTGATCACCCCAGTTACACCTTCTTCCAGGTCGTTTATATAAATCACAAACAGCAGAGGTCCCAATACAGAGCCCTGCAGAACACCACTAGTCGCAGGCCTCCAACCGGAAAAAGACCCTTCCACTACCACCCTCGTCTTCTGTGACCAAGCCAGTTCTCCACCCATCTAGCCACCTCCCCCTTTATCCCATGAGATCCAACCTTTTTCACCAGCCTACCATGAGGGACTTTGTCAACCGCTTTACTAAAGTCCATATAGACGAATAAGCATTTAGACTGTTACATGGGTAAGATTGGTATAGAGGGATATGGGCCAAACGTGGGAAATTGGGACTAGCTTAATGGTAAAAACTGGGCAGTTTGGACAAGTTGGGCTGAAGGACCTGTTTTCATGCTGCAAACCTCTATGACTCTCTACATCAAACACTCCCAGGACAGGCACTCCACAGGTTTGGATACCAAGTAAAACTCCCTCTACACTTACTCCATCAAATACTCCCAAGAAAGGTATAACACGGGGTTAGATACAGGCTAATGCACCATAGTCAGAGGCTTTTTCCCAGGGTAGAAGCGTCAATTACAAGGGGACACAGGTTCAAAGTGAGAGGGGGGAAGTCTTTCACGCAGAGTGGTGAGTGCCTGGAACATGTTGCCAGAGGACTGGTGGAAGCAGGCACATTAGCAATATTTAAGAGGCACCTGGATGGGTACATGAATAAGGAGGGAATAGAGGGATACGGTCTGTGTAAGGGCAGAAGGATTTTTTAAAATTCAGTTAGGACATCATGATCAGCACAGGCTTGGAGGGCCGAAGGGCCTGTTCCTGTGCTGTACTTTTCTTTGTCTTTGTTATCTATATTGTCCCCATCAATCACTTAGATGTAGACTAACGCACCATGTACATTGCATACCTCAAACAGTCATGATGTGGAGATGCCGGCGTTGGACTGGGGTAAACATAGTAAGGAGTCTAACAACACCAGGTTAAAGTCCAACAGGTTTATTTGGTAGCAAATACCACTAGCTTTTGGAGCGCTGCTCCTTCGTCAGATGGAGTGGAAATCCACTCCATCTGACGAAGGAGCAGCGCTCCGAAAGCTAGTGGCGTTTGCTACCAAATAAACCTGTTGGACTTTAACCTGGTGTTGTTAAACTCCTTACTGTGTTTACCTCAAACAGTCCAGGGACAGGAACAACACATTATTGGAAGAGAGTGAGGATGATGCAATTGACTGTAACAGGATGTCGACAGGCTAGCAGAAAGGACAGATATAGCGCATATGAAATTTCAGGCGATGCATTTTGGCAGAAGGGATAGAGAGAAGCAACACAGATTAAATGTTTGCTGGGGAGGCAGTGGTGTAGTGGTATTGTCACCGGACTAGTAATCCAGAGACCCAGGGGTAATGCTCTGGAGACTCGGGTTCGAATCCCACCATGGCAGATAGTGAAATTTAAACTCAATAAAAATCTGGAATTAAAGGTTATCGATTGTTGTAAAAACCCATATGGGCGGTACGGTGGCGCAGTGGTTAACACTGCTGCCTCAGCACCAGACACCCAGGTTCAATTACAGCCTTCTTGGATCACAGTCTGTGAGGAATTTGCACGTTCTCCCCATGTCTGCGTGGGTTTCCTCCAGGTACTCCTGTTTCCTCCCACAGTCCAAATATGTGCAGGTTAGGTGGTTGGCCATGCTAAATTGCCCCTTAGTGTCTCAAGGAGCATAGGTTAGCGGGGTAAAAGCACGGGGAAAGGGTGGGTTATGAGTTTGGTTGAGATGGTCAGTCGGAGGGTTGGTACAGATTTGATGGACCGATTGGCCTCCTTCTGCACTGTAGGGATTCTATGATTCACTGATGACCTTTAGGGAAGGAAATCTACCATTCTTACCTGGTCTGGCCTACATGTGTCTCCACAGCAAAGTGGTTGACTCTTAAATGTCCTCAGGGATGGGCAGTAAATATGCTGGCCCAGCCAGCGACACCCACATACCATGAATCAGTCAAAGAGTGACACAATTCGAAAGAGTGTGAAGACAGAAGGAGCTGGAGTACATGTAAATCAATATTAGAGGCTGACTGGAGACAATGTGAGAGGTTAGCAAAGCATACGGCATCTTCAGCTTTATAAATAGAGGCATTGAGTACAAAAGCAGGAAAGATTGAGATTCACCAGGATGCTGCCTGGAATGGAACATTTAAATCATGAAGTGAGGTTAGATAGGTTTGGGTTGTTTTTGTTGGAGCAGAGAAGACCTGATCGAGGTGTACAAGATTATGAGACACATGGCGGCACAGTGGCAAAGTGGTTAGCACTGCTGTCTCACAGCGCCAGGGACCTGGGTTCAATTCTGGCCTCCGGTCACTGTCTGTGTGGAGTTTACACATTCTCCCCATGTCTGTGTGGGTTTCCCCCGGGTGCTCTGGCTTCCTCCCGCAGTCCAAAGATGTGCAGGTTCGGCTGATTGGCCCTATTAAACTGACCCCAGTGTCAGGAGGATTAGCAGGGTAAATAATAAGTGAGGTTATGGGATAGGGCCTGGGTGGGATTGTGGGCGGTGCAGACTCGATGGGCCGAATGGCCTCCTGCACTGTAGGGATTCTATAGTCAGAGTGGATAAAGAGCACTTAGTTGAAAGGTCAGTTACGAGGACATAGGTTCAAGGTGAGGAGCAGGTGGTTTAGGGGGGATGTGAGGACAAACCTTTCTACCCAGAGGGTGGTAACTTGTCTGGAATGCACCACCTGGAAGGGTGGTAGAGTTGAGTTGCCTCATGTCCTTTAAAAAGTATCTGGATGAGCACTTGGCACATCATAACATTCAAGGCTATGGGTAAAGTGCTGGGAAATGGAATTAGGTGAGAGATCAGGTGTTTCTCGCATGTGTCCCCGTCACGCCCCTACCCCCTCCTCCAACCCCACCCTATTCCTGTAACCCCGCACATTTAACATGGCCAATCCACCTAATCTGCACATCTGTAAACTGTGGGAGGAAACCGGAGCACCCTGAGGAAACATGCAAATTCCACACAGCCATCAAAAACTGGAATTGAACCAGGGCCCCTGTTGTTGTAAGGCAGCAGTGCTAACACTGTGCTGCCTTCAAAACGTATGGATTCTTGTGGCTTTATTCAAAAGCAGGCATCTCAAATCTTAACCTTTACCTACTTTAAACAAAACATTATTTGTCCCTAACCAGATGTTCCCCTACATCTACATTCTGGCCAAGGATTATAACAGACACACACATACACGTACTTTTGCATATATGTATAGATGCACACATGGGTTGCAGACACCTTACCTGTGGTAAAGGCTGCAGTTACAGGTTGGCTCTGTCCATGCTGATGGATGCCAGTGACTGATACCTGGTACAGTGATGCGGGTCTCAGGTTCTGCAGGGTGTAATGGCTCAGAGTTGGTTGTAGTCTCAGCATGGTCTTCTCACTCGCCCCACTGGCTAGTCCATACGACAGCAATACATGGTCAACATGGGCTCGTGGAGGTGTCCATTCCACAAAGGCAAAAGTATCAGCGACCTCCCTGATGATGATCTGATTTGGCCCGTCAATCACTGAACACAGGAAGAAATGGGGAGCTGTCTCCAACACAGAAAGAATGCACATATGGAACACAAGTCCAACCCCACTGGGGGACATTGAGAAATGGAACAGATGGGTCAGCAACTTACTCCAGACAGAAGATCAGCTTGTTTTCCAGACTCAATCTGAGCAAGGCCAGCTTTCATTGCATATCCCAGTTTCCCTTAGAAACTGCTGGATCCATTACTCAAACCTTTGCGAATGCTGAATACAACTGAATGATGATTTCAGATTCAGTGAAGAGACAACCATGTTAGTATAGGACTGCGGTCATATATGGACAACAAGCTTGTCATGGACAAGCTGTGTTTTATGAAAATCCAGCAGCGTTGTGAGCATTTTTCCTGTGTTTATGCCTCTTATTAAAACTGAAATCAAATACTCAAACAAATCAGGATGAAACATGGACTCCAGTAACTAAACTGTGACACATCCATCCCTTGTGAATGTGCTGAATGTTATCAAGTTCTCATGAAATATGAAACAAAAACAGAAAATGCTGTAGGAACTCAGCAAATCTGACAGCATCTGTGGAGAGAGAATAGAGCCAACGTTTCAAGTCAGGATGAACCTTCGCCAGAGCTGAAGGCAAAGAAAATCAGACAAGATTTATACTATGAGGATGGGGGGGGCTGTAATTGAAAAGGGAATGTAAATGGTGATGATAAAGGCCGAGAAAGGTGCTAAAAGCGTCCATTGGATGGCAGAACCCTTAAGAGTATTGATAGGCAAAGAGATCTGGGTGTACAGGGACACAGGTCAGTGAAAGTGGCAATGCAGGTGGAGAAGGTAGTCAAGAAGGCAGATGGCATGCTTGCCTTCATCGCCCGGGGCATTGAATTTAAAAATTGGCAAGTCATGTTGCAGCTTTATAGAACCTGTGTTAGGCCGCACTTGGAATATAGTGTTCAATTCTGGTTGCCACACTACCAGAAGGATGTGGAGGCTTTGGAGAGGGTACAGAAAAGATTTACCAGGATGTTGCGAGGTATGGAGGGCAACAGCTATGAGGAGAGATTGGAGAAACATGGTTTGTTCTCACTGGAACAATGGAGGTTGAGGGGCGACCTGATAGAAGTCGACAAGATTATGAGAGGCATGGACAGAGTGGATAGTCAGAAGCTTTTTCCCAGAATGGAAGAGTCAATTACTAGGGGGCATAGGTTTAAGGTGCGAGGGGCAAGGTTTAAAGGGGGAGGTGGCTAGATAGGTGGAGAACTGGCTTGCAACGCCAGCATCTCCACATCTTGGTCACAGAAGACAGAGGGTGGTAGTGGAAGGGTCTTTTTCCGGCTGGATGCCTGTGACTAGTGGTGTTCCGCAGGGCTCTGTATTGGGACCTCTGCTGTTTGTGACTTATATAAACGATCTGGAAGAAGGTGTAACTGGGGTGATCAGTGAGTTTGCGGACGACACGAAAATGGCTGGACTTGCAGATAGTGAGGAACATTGTCAGAGGCTACAGAAGGATATAGATAGGCTGGAAATTTGGGCAAAGAAATGGCAGATGGAGTTCAATCCAGATAAATGTGAAGTGATGCATTTTGGTAGAACTAACGTACGGGGGAGCTATACGATAAATGCCAGAACCATAAAGGGTGTAGATACGGAGAGGGACCTGGGTGTGCAAGTCCACAGATCCTTGAAGGTGACGTCACAGGTGGAGAAGGTAGTGAATAAGGCATATGGCATGCTTGCCTTTATAGGACGGGGCATAGAGTATAAATGTTGAGGTCTGATGTTGCAGCTGTATAGAACGTTGGTTCGGCCGCATTTGGAATACTGCACCCAGTTCTGGTCGCCACACTACCAGAAGGATGCGGAGGCTTTAGAGAGAGTACAGAGGAGGTTTACCAGGATGTTGCCTGGTATGGAGGGGCTTAGTTATGAGGAGAGATTGGGTAAACTGGGGTTGTTCTCACTGGAAAGACGGAGGATGAGGGGTGATCTAATAGAGGTGTATAAAATTATGAAAGGCATAGATAGGGTGAACGGTGGGAAGCTTTTTCCCAGGTCGGTGGTGACGTTCACGAGGGGTCATAGGTTCAAGGTGGGGGGGGGGGGGGGTGGTTTAACACGGATATCAGAAGGACGTATTTTACGCAGAGGGTGGTGGGGACCTGGAATGCGCTGCCGGGCAAAGTGGTGGAGGCGGACACACTGGGAACGTTTAATACTTATCTAGATAGCCACATGAACGGAGTGGGAATGGAGGGATACAAAAGAGTGGTCTAGTTTGGACCAGGGAGCGGCGCGGGCTTGGAGGTCTGAAGGGCCTGTTCCTGTGCTGTATTGTTCTTTGTTGTTTGAGACGTACGAGGCAGGTTTTTTACACAGAGGGTGGTGGGTGCCTGGAGCTCGTTGTCGGGGGAGGTAGTGGAAGCGGATACGATAGTGACTTTTAAGGGGTGTCTTGACAAATACATGAATAGGATGGAAATAGAGGGATATGGTCCCCAGAAGGATAGGGGGTTTTAGTTCAGTCGGGCAGCATGGTCGGTGCAGGCTTGGAGGGCCGAAGAGCCTGTTCCTGTGCTGTAATTTTCTTTGTTCTTTGTTTATTAAGTGATTGGAATGTGTGAATGGCAGAACAAAGGTTCGGTGACTACTTGAGGAATGTGGCAGTTGGCCTGTGGTGGTGGTGGGCGGGGGCTGATGTAGTTTGGAGACAGGATGGAGAGCGAGATTTCATCAGTAGTGGAAAAATAAGAATAAGAATAAAAAGTAATAAAATGGATGAATGAGATGAAAAGAAAAAAAAGAAAAAAAAAATGGAAATGAGGTGAAGGTAGAGGGGAGAGTTCATGCCTTCCAGACTGAACATTGAGTTCAACCACTTCAGAGCATGAATATTCCCTCCACCTTCACCCTATTTCCATTTATTTTATTTCTTCTTTTCATCTCATTCATCTATTTTTATTCTAATTTTTGTTTTTCCACTTTTGAAATCTCGCTCTCCATCTTGTCTCCAAACCACAGCACCCTACCCCCTGCCACATTCCTCAGATAGTCCCCTGACAATCTGTATCTTTGTACTGCCATTCACACATTCAGATCACTTAATGGACGCTTTTAGCACCTTTTTCAGCCTTTATCGTCGCCATTTACAGTCCCTTTGTCCAATTACAGCCCCTCACCCTCAGAGTATAAATTTTATCTGATTTTCTTTGCCTTCAGCTCTGATGAAGGGTCTTTCTGACTTGAAACATTGGCTCCACTCTCTCACCACAGCTACTGTCAGACCTGCTAATCTTCTCCAGTATTTTGTTTTTGTTTCAGATTCCAACAACTGCAGCATTTTGCCATTCTCATTAAATACGTTATTTTGTGATGTTAGAACATTAGAAACTCTATGAATCATAGAATCTTACAGCACAGAACCCATTATGTTCGTACCAGCACCAAAACCTATCAAGAAAGATTGCTCTTTTTCAATAGCCATCCAGATATTTCATTTTCTATTTTTATCCAAAGTCCTGCAAGTTGCCCTTTACTTTGATCAGCATTGTGCCATTGTTGTCATGCATTACAACACTTTTCCAATTATCCATGCATTAAAAAATGTAAAAGAAATGTCCTATCAGTCTATGCTGTCATGTTTGTGCTGTGATTAAATTAATTGACAGAACTGGCTTATTTAAAAATAATGTGTTTTTGAAAATTGAAAAAAAATCTCAGCATCTCCATTAATTGAAAGACCTTCTTGCTTTGAAATGGAATCGGGATACCATCTGTTCTGTCAGGTTTAAGCAATATCGCTTTTATGATAGTTGGAATCATTATGAATGCTTAGCTGGATTTCAAAAGCTCTCTTGGATTCAGCTCAGCAGATGGTCTATTGATCGAAGAATGACTGACAACTTTAAAAGGGTTTATAGAATTTTCAGCCCCTCACCCTCATAATAACATAGAATAGAATTTTCCTTGATCTGGTGTCTTGCTTCTTATAAGCATAAGCACTTAAATAATCACATTTGCTTTTACGTTGGAGAATGTTTTGTTTTTCTTACCAATATCTGTGATGCTGTGCTTGAATTCAGGGATTATTAGAATTTCAGATGTGTATTCTTTTCCAGTGATTTTAAAATAATTTCCATTGCTATTGCATGATTCAACAGGACTGTACACAGTGCATACTGGGTAAGTGGCTATGGAGGAAATTGAGGAGTCACGGAGTGACAGGGTTGGTGGGGTTGAGGTGTCATCATGGGCAATCTTGAGGGGCATGGGCTGGCATATGGGGCATGGGTGGTGGGTGGAAGGGGTGAGAGAATGAAAGATGCTACTCCAAGGGCTTTGATATGAATTTGGCAGCTGGGCTAGTATGCTGGAGAACTGAGACAGGCCTGCTAACCATCCTGTCAAAATGTCATCTGGAAAGAAATGCTTGATCAATGTTCATTTTAGTTGTTTTATTATAATAGACATCTTAAAATGTGAATTCTCGTTATATCACTTTTTCTGCTGGTCACTTTGAAATTAATTTCCTTTTAAAATGGTCTCCACAGAACAGCAATAAATGAAGACCCCATACACACCTGGCCCACACCCCACACTCCTACTATCTTGGTCCCTCCACCACCAATCACCCCTTCCCCGCTGCTTCCCTCCCATCTCACGCCCCTGCCTGCCATTTTCTGGAACACTGTCTTCTCAAGAGCCTTGAGCATATCATTTTGGTCAACACATCAAGCAGTAATGAGACAGGGCAACACATTCAGACATTGGCATGTAACATTTAACATTTCCCAACTGTTCAAACAGAGGACATATAAGATTAGCTGATCACCGTTCGAGGATGAGCAAGGGCGTTCTCCCTGTAGTAAAAAGAATTAATCCCATAAACACCATTAAAATAATTATATAATCAGGACCCAACAGTTGATATCCATGTTAAAGACAGTGTGTGTGGAACTGTACCCCAATGAAAGTCAATGTGTGTGGAACCCATACCCCAGTGAGAGTCAATGTGTGTGGAACCTGTACCCCAGTGAGAGTCAGTGTGTGTGCAACCCGTGTTCCAGTGAGAGTCAGTGTGTGTTGAACCCATAATCCAGTGAGAGTCAGTGTGTATGAAACCCTTACATAAGAACATAAGAACTAGGAGCGGGAGTAGGCCATCTGGCCTCTTGAGCCTGCTCCGCCATTCAATAAGATCATGGCTGATCCACTTACTTGCCCGCTCACCATAACCCTTAATTCCTTTACTGTTCAAAAATTTATCTATCCTTGCCTTAAAAACTTTCAATGAGGTCGCCTCAACTGCTTCAATGGGCAGGGAACTCCACAGATTCACAACCCTTTGTGTGAAGAAGTTACTCCTCAACTCAGTCCTAAATCTGCTCCCCCTTATTTTGAGGCCATGCCCCCTAGTTCTAGTTTCACCCACCAGTTGAAATAACTTCCCTGCTTCTATTTTATCTATTCCCTTCATAATCTTCTATGTTTCTATAAGATCTCCCCTCATTCTTCTGAATTCTAATGAGTATAGCCCCAATCTACTCAGTCTCTCCTCATAAGCCAACCCTCTCAACTCCGGAATCAACCTCGTGAATTTCCTCTGCACCCCCTCCAGTGCCAGTATATCCTTTCTCAAGTAAGGAGACCAAAACTGTACACAGTACTCCAGGTGTGGCCTCACCAACACCTTATATAGCTGCAACATAACCTCGCTGTTTTTAAAACTCTATCCCTCGAGCAATGAAGGACAAAATTCCATTTGCCTTCTTAATTACCTGCTGCACCTGCAAACCAACTCCTTGTGATTTTTGCACAAGGACACCCAGGTCCCTCTGCACAGCAGCACGCTGCAATTTTTTACCATTTAAATAATAGTCAATTTTGCTGTTAATCCTACCAAAATGGATGACCTCACATTTACCAACATGGTACTCCATCTGCCAGATCCTTGCCCACTCACTTAGACTATCTATACCCCTTTGCAGACTTTCAGCGTCCTCTGCACACTTTGCTCTGCCACTCATCTTAGTGTCATTACCCCAGTGAGAATCAGTGAGTGTTGAACCCGTACCCCAGTGAGAGTCTGTGTGTGTGTAACCCATACCCCAGTGAGACTCAATGCATGTAACCTGTACCCCAGTGAGAATCAATGAATGTAGAAGCTGTACTCTAGATGATTTGGTTTATGAAAGGTGCTTTAACTCACGGGTTGACACAGTCGCTGTTGCTGCTGAACTCCTGCTCTGATCTTTGAGTGCGACCAGGTTCACTGTGTAATCCTCACCAGGCCTCAATCCTGACTGGTTAAAAGATGTGACAGTACTGGGAAGTTGCACTACCATTCCCCCTTCATTACTCTGAAAAACAGATCAGACATGGTCAGAGAAAGGGGTGAGTCAGAGAGAGAGAGAGAGAGGGGGTAGGGTCAGAGGGAGAGAGGAGAGTCAGAGGGAGAGAAAGGACAGTCAGAAAGAGTAGAGCCAGAGAGAGAGGGGAGGGTCAGAGAGGGAGGAGAGAGCAGAGAGAGAGACAGAAGGGGAGTGTCAGAGGGAGAGCGGGAGAGACAGCAAGAGGGGGAGAGACAGAGAGATAGGGGAGGAGTCAGCGAGAGAGGGGAAGAGAACCGGGGAGAGAGTGAGAAAGGAGGAGAGTCAGAAAGGAGGGTGGAGTTGTAGACAGAGAGGGGGAGAGGGAGGGTAAGAGAGAGGTGGAGAGTCAGAGAGAGGGGGAGGGTAAGAGAGAGGGGGAGGGTAAGAGAGAGGGGGAGGGTAAGAGAGAGGGGGAGGGTCAAAGAGAGGGGGAGGGTCAAAGAGAGGGGGAGGGTCAAAGAGAGGGGGAGGGTCAGAGAGAGGGGGAGGGTCAGAGAGAGGGGGAGGGTCCGAGAGAGGGGGAGGGTCCGAGAGAGGGGGAGGGTCCGAGAGGGGGCGGGTCCAAGAGGGGGAGGGTCCGAGAGGGGGAGGGGAAGGGGAAGGGTCAGAGAGGAGGAGGGGGAGGGTCGGAGAGGGTGAGGGTCAGGGGAGAGGGAGGAGAATCAGGGGGAGAAGGAGGAGGGTCAGGGGAAAGGGGGCGAGGGTCAGGGGGAGAGGGTGGAGGGTCAGGGGGAGAAGGGAGGAGGGTCGGGGGGAGAAGGGAGGAGGGTCGGGGGGAGAAGGGAGGAGGGTCGGGGGGAGAAGGGAGGAGGGTCGGGGGAGAGGATCAGGGATAGAGGGGGGTGGTCAGAGAGGGTGGGGGAGGCTCAGGGAGAGAAGGGGGGAGGGTCAGGGAGAGTAGGGGGGAGGGTCAGGGAGAGAAGGGGGGAGGGTCAGGGAGAGTAGGGGGGAGGGTCAGGGAGAGTAGGGGGGAGGGTCAGGGAGAGTAGGGGGGAGGGTCAGGGAGAGAGGGGGTGGGTCAGGGGGAGAGGGGGGTGGGTCAGGGGGAGAGGGGGTGGGTCAGGGGGAGAGGGGGTGGGTCAAGGGGAGAGGGGGATGGTCAGGGGGAATGGGGGAGGGTCCAGGGGAGAGGGGGAAGGGTCAGGGGGAGAAGGGGGAAGATCAGGGGGAGAGGGGGGTGGGTCAGGGGGAGAGGGGGGTGGGTCAGGGGGAGAGGGGTGGAAGGGTCGGGGAAGAGGGGGAAGTGTCAGTGGGAGAGGGGGGAGGGTGGTGAGAGTGAGAGTGGGAGGGTCAGGGTGAGAGGGGGAAGGGTCAGTGGGAGGGGAAAGTGTCAGGGGGAGGGGGGAGGGTCAGGGGAGGGGGGAGGGGAGGGGCGGGGGGAGGGGAGGGGGCGGGGCGAGGGGGGAAGGGGGGAGGGGGGAAGGGGGGAGGGGGGGAAGGGGGGAGGGGGGAAGGGGGGAGGGGGGGAGGGGGGAGGGGGGGAGGGGGGAGGGGGGAGGGGGAAGGGGAGGGGAGGGGAGGGGAGGGGGAGGGGGCAGGGCCAGGGGGAGGGGGGGAGGGTCGGAGGGGGGGAGGGGGGGAGGGTCAGAGGGGGAGAGGGGAGGGGGAGAGGGTCAGAGGGGGAGGGGGAGGGTCCGAGAGGGGGAGGGGGGAGGGGGGGAGGGTCAGAGGGGGAGGGTCAGGGGGAGAGGGGGAAAGGGTCGGGGGAGAGGGAGAAAGGGTCGGGGAAGGGTCAGGAGTAGAGGGGGTGGTTCAGAGGGGGGTGGTTCAGAGGGGGGTGGTTCAGAGGGGGGTGGTTCAGAGGGGGGTGGGTCAGAGGGGGGTGGGTCAGGGGGAGAGGGGGTGGGTCAGGCGGAGAGGGGGGTGGGTCAGGGGGAGAGGGGGGTGGTCAGGGGGAGAGGGGGGGGGGTCAGGGGGAGAGGGGGGTGGGTCAGGGGGAGAGGGGGGTGGGTCAGGGGGAGAGGGGGGTGGGTCAGGGAGAGAGGGGGTAGGGTCAGGGAGAGAGGGGGTAGGGTCAGAGAGACAGGAGGGAGGGTCCGGGAAAGGAGGGGGAGGGTCAGCGGGAGAGGGGGGAGGGTCAGGGAGAGTAGGGGGGAGGGTCAGGGAGAGTAGGGGGGAGGGTCAGGGAGAGTAGGGGGGAGGGTCAGGGAGAGTAGGGGGGAGGGTCAGGGAGAGAGGGGGTGGGTCAGGGGGAGAGGGGGATGGTCAGGGGGAGTGGGGGAGGGTCCAGGGGAGAGGGGGAAGGGTCAGGGGGAGAAGGGGGAAGATCTGGGGGAGAGGGGGGTGGGTCAGGGGGAGAGGGGTGGAAGGGTCGGGGAAGAGGGGGAAGTGTCAGTGGGAGAGGGGGGAGGGTGGTGAGAGTGGGAGGGTCAGGGTGAGGGGGGGAAGGGTCAGTGGGAGGGGAAAGTGTCAGTGGGGGGGGAGGGTCAGGGGAGCGGGGAGTGTCAGGGGGAGGGTCAGGGGGAGGGGGGAGGGGAGGGTCAGGGGGAGGGGAGGGGGTGGGGCGAGGGGGGAAGGGGGGAGAGGGGGGAGGGGAGGGTCAGGGGGAGGGGAGGGGGTGGGGCGAGGGGGGAAGGGGGGAGAGGGGGGAGGGGGAGGGGGAGGGGGGAGGGGGAAGGGGAGGGGAGGGCCAGGGGGAGGGGGGGGAGGGCCAGGGGGAGGGAGGGTCAGAAGGGGAGGGGGGAGGGTCAGAAGGGGAGGGGGGAGGGTCAGAGGGGGAGGGGGGAGGGTCAGGGGGAGAGGGGGAAAGGGTCGGGGGAGAGGGGGAAAGGGTCGGGGGAGAGGGGGAAAGGGTCGGGGGAGAGGGAGAAAGGGTCGGGGAAGGGTCAGGAGTAGAGGGGGTGGTTCAGAGGGGGGTGGTTCAGAGGGGGGTGGTTCAGAGGGGGGTGGTTCAGAGGGGGGTGGGTCAGGGGGAGAGGGGGGTGGGTCAGGGGGAGAGGGGGTGGGTCAGGCGGAGAGGGGGGTGGGTCAGGCGGAGAGGGGGGTGGGTCAGGCGGAGAGGGGGGTGGGTCAGGGGGAGAGGGGGGTGGGTCAGGGGGAGAGGGGGGTGGGTCAGGGGGAGAGGGGGGTGGGTCAGGGGGAGAGGGGGTTGGGTCAGGGGAGAGAGGAGCGGGTCAGGGGGAGGGGGGTGGGTCAGGGGGAGGGGGGTGGGTCAGGGAGAGGACGTTGTGGGTCAGGGGCAGGGGATGGAGCGTAGGGTGGGGGTCAGGGGGAGAGAGGAGTGGGTCCGGGGGAGGGGTGGAGGGTAGGGTGGGAGGGGTGGAGGGTGGAGGGTCAGGGGGAGGGGCGGAGGGTCAGGGGGAGGGGTGGAAGGTCAGGGGAAGGTGTGAGGGGTCAAAGGGAGGGGGTAGGTCAGGGGGAGAGGGGGGGTAGGGTCAGGGGGAGAGGGGGGTAGGGTCAGGGGAGAGGGGGTTAGGGTCAGGGGGAGAGGGGGGTTAGGGTCAGGGGAGAGGGGGGTTGGGTCAGGGGGAGAGGGGGGAGGGTGGGGGGGAGATGGGGGGAGGGTGGGGGGAGATGGGGGGAGGGTGGGGGGGTGATGGGGGGAGGGTGGGGGGAGATGGGGGGAGGGTGGGAGAGAGATGGGGGGAGGGTGGGGGGGAGATGGGGAGGGTGGGGGGGGAGATGGGGAGGGTGGGGGGAGAGGGGGGAGGGTCAGGGGGAGAGGGGGGAGGGTCAGGGGGGAGAGGGGGGAGGGTCAGGGGGAGGGGGGGGTAGGGTCGGGGGGGGGGTAGGGTCAGGGGGAGAGGGGGGTTAGGGTCAGGGGGAGAGGTGGTAGGGTCAGGGGGTGGGGGGGGGGTAGGGTCAGGGGGTGGGGGGTAGGGTCAGAGGGAGAAGGGGGGGTAGGGTCAGGGGCAGAGGGAGGGTAGGGTCAGCGGGAGAGGGGGGTAGGGTAAAGGGGAGAGGGTCAGGGGGAGTGGGGGCGAGGGTCAGGGGCAGAGGGAGGGTAGGGTCAGAGGGAGAGGGGGGTAGGGTCAGGGGGAGAGGGGGGAGGGTCAGGGGGAGAGGGGGGAGGGTCAGGGGGAGAGGGGGGAGGGTCAGGGGGAGAGGGGGGAGGGTCAGGGGGAGAGGGGGAGGGTCAGGGGGAGAGGTGGGAGGGTCAGGGGGAGGGGGGAGGGTCAGGGGAGAGGGGGGAGGGTCGGGGGAGAGGGTGGAGGGTCAGGGGGAGATGGGGGAGGGTGGGGGGAGATGGGGGGAGGGTGGGGGGGAGATGGGGGGAGGGTGGGGGGGAGATGGGGGGAGGGTGGGGGGGAGATGGGGGGAGGGTGGGGGGAGATGGGGGGAGGGTGGGGGGGAGATGGGGGGAGGGTGGGGGGAGATGGGGGGAGGGTGGGGTGGAGATGGGGGAGGGTCAGGGGGAGAGGGGGGAGGGTCAGGGGGAGAGGGGGGAGGGTCAGGGGGAGAGGGGGAGAGGGAGGGTAAGAGAGAGGGGGAGAGTCAGAGAGAGGGGGAGAGTCAGAGAGAGGGGGGAGGGTAAGAGAGAGGGGGAGGGTAAGAGAGAGGGGGAGGGTAAGAGAGAGGGGGAGGGTAAGAGAGAGAGGGGGAGGGTCAAAGAGTGGGGGAGGGTCAGAGAGAGGGGGAGGGTCTGAGAGAGGGGGAGGGTCAGAGAGAGGGGGAGGGTCAGAGAGAGGGGGAGGGTCCGGGCCCGAGAGGGGGAGGGTACGAGAGGGGGAGGGTCCGAGAGGGGGAGGGTCCGAGAGGGGGAGGGTCCGAGAGGGGGAGGGTCCGAGAGGGGGAGGGTCCGAGAGGGGGAGGGTCCGAGAGGGGGAGGGTCCGAGTGGGGGAGGGGAAGGGGAAGGGTCAGAGAGGAGGAGGGGGAGGGTCGGAGAGGGTGAGGGTCACGGGAGAGGGAGGAGAATCAGGGGGAGAAGGAGGAGAGTCAGGGGAAAGGGGGCGAGGGTCAGGTGAGAGGGTGGAGGGTCGGGGGGAGAAGGGAGGAGGGTCGGGGGGAGAAGGGAGGAGGGTCAGGGGGAGAAGGGAGGAGGGTCGGGGGAGAGGATCAGGGAGTGGGGAGGTGGTCAGAGAGGGTGGGGGAGGTTCAGGGAGGGGGTTCAAGGAGAGAGGGTGAGGGTCAGGGAGAGAGGGGGTAGGGTCAGAGAGACAGGAGGGAGGGTCCGGGAAAGGAGGGGGAGGGTCAGCGGGAGAGGCGGGAGGGTCAGGGAGAGTAGGGGGGAGGGTCAGGGAGAGTAGGGGGGAGGGTCAGGGAGAGTAGGGGGGAGGGTCAGGGAGAGAGGGGGATGGGTCAGGGGGAGAGGGGGATGGTCAGGGGGAGTGGGCGAGGGTCCAGGGGAGAGGGGGAAAGGTCAGGGGGAGAAGGGGAAAGGTCAGGGGGAGAAGGGGGAAGATCAGGGGGAGAGGGGGGTGGGTCAGGGGGAGAGGGGTGGAAGGTTCGGGGAAGAGGGGGAAGTGTCAGTGGGAGAGGGGGGAGGGTGGTGAGAGTGGGAGGGTCAGGGTGAGAGGGGGGAAGGGTCAGTGGGAGGGGAAAGTGTCAGTGGGGGGGGGAGGGTCAGGGGGAGGGGGAGGGGGGAGTGTCAGGGGAGGGGGAGGGGGGAGTGTCAGGGGGAGGGGGGAGGGTCAGGGGGAGGGGGAGGGGAGGGGGCGGGGCGAGGGGGGAAGGGGGGAGAGGGGGAACGGGGGAGGGGGGAGGGCGAAGGGGGAGGTGGAAGGGGGAGGGGGGAGGGGGGAGGGGGAAGGGGGGAGGGGGAAGGGGGGAGGGGGAAGGGGGAGGGGGGAGGGGGAAGGGGAGGGGAGGGCCAGGGGGAGGGGGGGAGGGCCAGGGGGAGGGGGGGAGGGTCAAAGGGGGAGGGGGGAGGGGGGGAGGGTCAGAGGGGGAGGGTCAGAGGGTCAGGGGGAGAGGGGGAAAGGGTCGGGGGAGAAGGGGAAAGAGTCGGGGAGAGGGAGAAAGGGTCGGGGAAGGGTCAGGAGTAGAGTGGGTGGTTCAGAGGGGGGTGGGTCAGAGGGGGGTGGGTCAGGCGGAGAGGGGGGTGGGTCAGGGGGAGAGGGGGGTCGGTCAGGGGGAGAGGGGGTTGGGTCAGGGGGAGAGGGGGGTGGGTCAGGGGGAGAGGGGGGTGGGTCAGTGGGAGAGGGGATGGGTCAGGGGGAGAGGGGGGTGGGTCAGGGGGAGGGGGGTGGGTCAGGGGGAGGGGGGTGGGTCAGGGAGAGGACGTTGTGGGTCAGGGGCAGGGGATGGAGCATAGGGTGGGGGTCAGGGGGAGAGAGGAGTGGGTCCGGGGGAGGGGTGGAGGGTAGGGTGGGAGGGGTGGAGGGTGGAGGGTCAGGGGGAGGGGCGGAGGGTCAGGGGTAGGTGTGGGGGGTCAAAGGGAGGGGGTAGGACGGGGGAGAGGGGGTTAGGGTCAGGGGGAGAGGGAGGGTAGGGTCAGGGGGAGAGGAAGGGTAGGGTCAGGGGGAGAGGGGGAAAGGGTCAGGGGGAGAGGGGGGGTAGGGTCAGGGGGAGAGGGGGAGGGTCAGGGGGAGAGGGGAGGGTCAGGGGGAGAGGGGGGAGGGTCAGGGGGAGAGGGGGGAGGGTCAGGGGGAGAGGGGGGAGGGTCAGGGGAGAGGGGGGAGGGTCAGGGGGAGAGGGGGGAGGGTCAGGGCGAAAGGGGGGAGGGTCAGGGGAAGAGGGTCAAGGGGGAGAGGGGGGAGGGTCAGGGGGAGGGGGGAGGATCAGGGGGGGAGGGGGGGAGGGTCAGGGGGAGAGGGGGGAGGGTCAGGGGGAGAGGGGGGAAGGTCAGGGGGAGGGGGGAGGGTCAGGGGAAGAGGGGAGGAGGGTCAGGGGGAGAGGGGGAGGGTCAGGGGGAGAGGGGGGAGGGTCAGTGGGAGAGGGGAGAAGGTCAGGGGGAGAGGGGGGAAGGTCAGGGGGAGAGGGGGGAGGGTCAGGGGGAGGGTCAGGGGGAGAGGGGGGAGGGTCAGTGGGAGAGGGGGGAAGGTCAGGGGAGAGGGGAGGGGCGAGGGGGGAAGGGGGGAGAGGGGGCAGGGGGGAGGGGGGAGGGGGCAGGGGAGGGGAGGGCCAGGGGGAGGGGGGAGGGCCAGGGGGAGGGGGGAGGGTCAGAGGGAAAGGGGGGGAGGGTCAGAGGGGGAGGGGGGAGGATCAGAGGGGGAGGGGGGAGGATCAGAGGGGGAGGGGGGGAGGGTCAGAGGAGGGGGGGGAGGGTCAGAGGGGGAGGGGGGAGGGTCAGAGGGGGAAGGGGGAGGGTCAGAGGGGGAGGGGGAGGGTCAGAGGGGGAGGGGGGGAGGGTCAGAGGGGGGGGGAGGGTCAGAGGGGGAGGGGGGGAGGGTCAGAGGGGGAGGGGGGGAGGGTCAGAGGGGGAGGGGGGAGGGTCAGGGGGAGAGGGGGAAAGGGTCGGGGGAGAAGGGGAAAGAGTCAGGGGAGAGGGAGAAAGAGTCGGGGTAGAGGGGGTGGTTCAGAGGGGGGTGGGTCAGAGGGAGAGGGGGGTGGGTCAGGCGGAGAGTGGGGTGGGTCAGGGGAGAGGGGGGTGGGTCAGGGAAGAGTGGGGTGGGTCGGGGGAGAGGGGGGTGGGTCAGGGGGAGAGGGGGGTGGGTCAGGGGGAGAGGGGGGTGAGTCAGGGGGAGAGGGGGGTGAGTCAGGGGGAGAGGGG
Source organism: Mustelus asterias (assembly GCF_964213995.1). NCBI lineage: Eukaryota > Metazoa > Chordata > Chondrichthyes > Carcharhiniformes > Triakidae > Mustelus > Mustelus asterias. The sequence goes on along the minus strand of NC_135808.1, from coordinate 46,177,636 downwards.
GGTGAGTCAGTGGGAGGGGGATGGGTCGGGAGAGAGAGGAGTGGGTCAGGGGGAGGGGGGTGGGTCAGGGGGAGAGGGGGGTTAGGGTCAGGGGGAGAGGGGTGTAGGGTCAGGGGGAGAGCGGGGTAGGGTCAGGGGGACGGGGGTAGGGTCAGAGGGAGAAGGGGGGTAGGGTCAGGGGCAGAGGGAGGATAGGGTCAGCGGGAGTGGGGGGGAGGGTCAGGGGCAGAGGGAGGGTAGGGTCAGGTAGAGAGGGGGGGTAGGGTCAGGGGGAGTGGGGGGGAGGGTCAGGGGAAGTGGGGGGGAGGGTCAGGGGGAGAGGGGGGAGGGTCAGGGGGAGAGGGGGGAGGGTCAGGGGGAGAGGGGGGGAGGATCAGGGGGAGAGGGGGGGAGGGTCAGGGGGAGAGGGGGGAGGGTCAGGGGGAGAATGGGGGAGTCAGGGGGAGAATGGGAGGGTCAGGGGGAGAATGAGAGGGTCAAGGCGAGAGTGGGAGGGTCAGGGCGAGAGTGGGAGGGTCAGGGCGAGAGTGGGAGGGTCTGCCGGGGAGGGGGAGCGTCTGGGGGAGAAGGTGAGGGTCAGGGGGAGGATCAGGGTGTGGGGGGAGGATCAGGGGGTGGCGGGAGGATCAGGGGGTGGGGGGAGGATCAGGGGGACAGGGGGAGGGTGAGGGGGACAGTGGGAGCGTCAGGGGGACAGTGGGATGGTCAGGGGGATAGTGGGAAAGGTCAGGGGGACAGTGGGAGGGTCAGGGGGACAGTGGGAGGGTCAGGGGACAGTGGGAGGGTCAGGGGGACAGCGGGAGGGTCAGGGGGAGAGGGTGGAAGGTCAGTGGCAGAGGGGGAGGGTCATGGGGAGAGGTGGAAGGTCATGGGGAGAGCGGGCGGGTCAGGGGGAGAGGGGGAGTGTCAGGGGGATAGGGGGAGGGTCAGGGGGAGAGGGGGAGGGTCAGGGGGAGAGGGGAGGGTCAGGGGGAGAGGGGGGAGGGTCAGGGGGAGAGGGGGGAGGGTCAGGGGAGAGGGGGGAGGGTCAGGGGGAGAGGGGGGAGGGTCAGGGGGAGAGGGGGGAGGGTCAGGGGAAGAGGGTCAAGGGGGAGAGGGGGGAGGGTCAGGGGAGGGGGGAGGGTCAGGGGGAGAGGGGGGAGGGTCAGAGGGAGAGGGGGAGGGTCAGGGGGAGAGGGTAGAGGGTCAGTGGGAGAGGGGGGAAGGTCAGGGGGAGAGGGGGATGGTCAGGGTAGAGGGGGGGAAGGTCAGGGGGAGAGGGAGAAAGGGTCGGGGAAGGGTCAGGAGTGGAGGGGGTGGTTCAGAGGGGGGTGGGTCAGAGGGGGGTGGGTCAGCGGGGGAGGGGGGCGGGTCAGGGGGAGAGGGGGTGGGTCAGGGGGAGAGGGGGGTGGGTCAGGGGGAGAAGGGGGTGGGTCAGGGGGAGGGGGGGGTGGGTCAGTGGGAGAGGGGGGTGGGTCGGGGGAGAGAGGAGCGGGACAGGGGGAGGGGGGTGGGTCAGGGGAAGGGGGGAGGGTCAGGGGAAGAGGGGGGAGGGTCAGGGGGAGAGGGGGGAGGGTCAGGGGGAGAGGGGGGAGGGTCAGGGGGAGAGGGGGGAGGGTCAAGGGGGAGAGGGGGGAGGGTCAGGGGGAGGGGGGGAGGGTCAGGGGGAGAGGGGGGAGGGTCAGTGGGAGAGGGGGGAGGGTCAGGGGGAGAGGGGGAGGGTCAGGGGGAGAGGGGGGAGGGTCAGTGGGAGAGGGGAGAAGGTCAGGGGGAGAGGGGGGAGGGTCAGGGGGAGGGGGGGGAGGGTCAGGGGGAGAGGGGGAGGGTCAGGAGGAGAGGGGGAGGGTCAGGGGAGAGGGGGGAGGGTCAGTGGGAGAGGGGAGAAGGTCAGGGGGAGAGGGAGAAAGGGTCGGGGAAGGGTCAGGAGTAGAGGGGGTGGTTCAGAGGGGGGTGGGTCAGAGGGGGGTGGGTCAGAGGGAGAGGGGGTGGGTCAGGTGGAGAGGGGGGTGGGTCAGGGGGAGAGGGGGGTGGGTCAGGGGGAGAGGGGTGGAAGGGTCGGGGAAGAGGGGGAAGTGTCAGTGGGAGAGGGGGGAGGGTCAGGGTGAGAGGGGGGAAGGGTCAGTGGGAGGGGAAAGTGTCAGTGGGGGGGGAGGGTCAGGGGGAGGGGGAAGTGTCAGGGGAGGGGGAGGGGTGAGGGGGGAAGGGGGGAGAGGGGGGAGGGGGGAAGGGGGGGAGGGGGGAGGGGGGAAGGGGGGGAGGGGGGAAGGGGGAAGGGGGGAGAGGGGGGAGGGGGGAAGCGGGGAGAGGGGGTGGGAGGGGAAAGGGGGGAGAGGGGGGAGGGGGGAGGGGGGAAGGGGAGGGGAGGGCCAGGGGGGTGGGTCAGGCGGAGAGGGGGGTGGTTCAGAACGGGGTGGGTCAGGGGGAGAGGGGGGTGGGTCAGGGGGAGAGGGGGGAGGGCCAGGGGGAGGGGGGGAGGGCCAGGGGGAGGGGGGGAGGGCCAGGGGGAGGGGGGCAGGGTCAGAGGGAAAGGGGGGGAGGGTCAGAGGGGGAGGCGGGAGGGTCAGAGGGGGGGAGGGTCAGAGGGGGAGGGGGGGAGGGTCAGAGGGGGGGGGTGGGTCAGGGGGAGAGGGGGAAAGGGTCGGGGGAGAAGGGGAAAGAGTCAGGGGAGAGGGAGAAAGGGTCGGGGAAGGGTCAGGAGTAGAGGGGGTGGTTCAGAGGGGGGTGGTTCAGAGGGGGGTGGTTCAGAGGCGGGTGGGTCAGGGGGAGAGGGGGGTGGGTCAGGTGGAGAGTGGGGTGGGTCAGGGGGAGAGGGGGGTGGGTCAGGGGGAGAGGGGGGTGGGTCAGGGGGAGAGGGGGGTGGGTCAGGGGGAGAGGGGGGTGGGTCAGGCGGAGAGGGGGTGGTTCAGAACGGGGTGGGTCAGAGGGAGAGGGGGGTGGGTCAGGGGGAGAGGGGGGTGGGTCAGGGGGAGAGGGGGGTGGGTCAGGCGGAGAGGGGGGTGGGTCAGGGGGAGAGGGGGGTGGGTCAGGGGGAGGGGGGTCGGTCAGGGAGAGGATGTTGTGGGTCAGGGGCAGGGGATGGAGCGAAGGGTGGGGGTCAGGGGGAGAGAGGAGTGGGCACGGGGGAGGGGTGGAGGGTAGGGTGGGAGGGGTGGAGGGTGGAGGGTCAGGGGGAGGGGCGGAGGTTCAGGGGGAGGGGTGGAGGGTCAGGGGAAGGTGTGGGGGGTCAAAGGGAGGGGGTAGGGTCAGGGGGAGAGGGGGGTAGGGTCAGGGGGAGAGGGGGGGTAGGGTCAGTGGGAGAGGGGGGTAGGGTCAGGGGGAGAGGGGGGGTAGGGTCAGGGGGAGAGGGGGGTTAGGGTCAGGGGGAGAGGGGGGTAGGGTCAGGGGGAGAGGGGGGTAGGGTCAGGGGGAGGGGGGTTAGGGTCAGAGGGAGAAGGGGGGTAGGGTCAGGGGCAGAGGGAGGATAGGGTCAGCAGGAGTGGGGGGGAGGATCAGGGGCAGAGGGAGGGTAGGGTCAGGTAGAGAGGGGGGGTAGGGTCAGGGGGAGTGGGGGGGAGGGTCAGGGGAAGAGGGGGGAGGGTCAGGGGGAGAGGGGGGAGGGTCAGGGGGAGAGGGGGGGAGGGTCAGGGGGAGAGGGGGGAGGGTCAGGGGGAGAATGGGGGAGTCAGGGGGAGAATGGGAGGGTCAGGGGGAGAATGAGAGGGTCAGGGCGAGAGTGGGAGGGTCAGGGCGAGAGTGGGAGGGTCTGCCGGGGAGGGGGAGCGTCTGGGGGAGAAGGTGAGGGTCAGGGGGAGGGGGGAGGATCAGGGGGTGGGGGGAGGATCAGGGGGTGGGGGGAGGATCAGGGGGTGGGGGGAGGATCAGGGGGACAGGGGGAGGGTGAGGGGGACAGTGGGAGCGTCAGGGGGACAGTGGGAGGGTCAGGGGGATAGTGGGAAAGGTCAGGGGGACAGTGGGAGGGTCAGGGGACAGTGGGAGGGTCAGGGGGACAGCGGGAGGGTCAGGGGGAGAGGGTGGAAGGTCAGTGGCAGAGGGGGAGGGTCATGGGGAGAGGTGGAAGGTCATGGGGAGAGGGGGTGGGTCAGGGGGAGAGGGGGCGGGTCAGGGGGGGAGGGGGAGTGTCAGGGGGATAGGGGGAGGGTCAGGGGGAGAGGGGGAGGGTCAGGGGGAGAGGGGAGGGTCAGGGGGAGAGGGGAGGGTCAGGGGGAGAGGGGGGAGGGTCAGCGGGAGAGGGGGGAGGGTCAGGGGAGAGGGGGGAGGGTCAGGGGGAGAGGGGGGAGGGTCAGGGGGAGCGGGGGGAGGGTCAGGGGAAGAGGGTCGAGGGGGAGAGGGGGGAGGGTCAGGGGGAGGGGGAGGGTCAGGGGGAGAGGGGGGAGGGTCAGAGGGAGAGGGGGAGGGTCAGGGGGAGAGGGTAGAGGGTCAGTGGGAGAGGGGGGAAGGTCAGGGGGAGAGGGGGGAAGGTCAGGGGGAGAGGGGGGAAGGTCAGGGGGACAGGGAGAAAGGGTCGGGGAAGGGTCAGGAGTAGAGGGAGTGGTTCAGAGGGGGGTGGGTCAGAGGGGAGTGGGTCAGCGGGGGAGGGGGGCGGGTCAGGGGGAGAGGGGGTGGGTCAGGGGGAGAGGGGGTGGGTCAGGGGGAGAGGGGGGTGGGTCAGGGGGAGGGGGGGGGTGGGTCAGTGGGAGAGGGGGGTGGGTCGGGGGAGAGAGGAGCGGGTCAGGGGGAGGGGGGGTGGGTCAGGGGAAGGGGGGGAGGGTCAGGGGAAGAGGGGGGAGGGTCAGGGGGAGAGGCGGGAGGGTCAGGGGGAGAGGGGGGAGGGTCAGGGGGAGAGGGGGGAGGGTCAGGGGGAGAGGGGGGAGGCTCAAGGGGGAGAGGGGGGGAGGGTCAGGGGGAGGGGGGGAGGGTCAGGGGGAGAGGGGGGAGGGTCAGGGGGAGAGGGGGAGGGTCAGGGGGAGAGGGGGAGGGTCAGGGGGAGAGGGGGGAGGGTCAGTGGGAGAGGGGAGAAGGTCAGGGGGAGAGGGGGGAAGGTCAGGGGGAGAGGGGGAGGGCCAGGGGGAGAGGGGGAGGGTCAGGGGGAGAGGGGGGGAGGGTCAGGGGGAGAGGGGGGGAGGGTCAGGGGGAGAGGGGGGGAGGGTCAGGGGGAGAGGGGGAAGGTCAGGGGGAGAGGGGGAGGGGTCAGGGGAGAGGGGGGAGGGTCAGTGGGAGAGGGGAGAAGGTCAGGGGGAGAGGGAGAAAGGGTCGGGGAAGGGTCAGGAGTAGAGGGGGTGGTTCAGAGGGGGGTGGGTCAGAGGGGGATGGGTCAGGGGGAGAGGGGGTGGGTCAGGCGGAGAGGGGGGTGGGTCAGGCGGAGAGGGGGGTGGGTCAGGGGGAGAGGGGGTGGGTCAGGGGGAGAGGGGTGGAAGGGTCGGGAAGAGGGGGAAGTGTCAGTGGGAGAGGGGGGAGGGTGGTGAGAGTGGGAGGGTCAGGGTGAGAGGGGGGAAGGGTCAGTGGGAGGGGAAAGTGTCAGTGGGGGGGGAGGGTCAGGGGGAGGGGGGAAGTGTCAGGGGAGGGGGAGGGGCGAGGGGGGAAGGGGGGAGAGGGGGGAGGGGGAGAGGGGGGAGGGGGGAGAGGGGGGAGGGGGGAAGGGGAGAGAGGGGGGAGGGGGGAGGGGGGAAGGGGAGAGAGGGGGAGGGGGGAGGGGGGAAGGGGGAAGGGGGGAGAGGAGGGAGGGGGGAGGGGGGGAAGGGGGAAAGGGAAGGGGAGGGCCAGGGGGAGGGGGGGAGGGCCAGGGGGAGGGGGGGAGGGCCAGGGGGAGGGGGGGAGGGCCAGGGGGAGGGGGGGAGGGCCAGAGGGAGGGGGGCAGGGTCAGAGGGAAAGGGGGGGAGGGTCAGAGGGGGAGGCGGGAGGGTCAGAGGGGGAGGGGGGGAGGGTCAGAGGGGGAGGGGGGGAGGGTGAGGGGGGGGGTGGGTCAGGGGGAGAGGGGGAAAGGGTCGGGGGAGAAGGGGAAAGAGTCAGGGGAGAGGGAGAAAGGGTCGGGGAAGGGTCAGGAGTAGAGGGGGTGGTTCAGAGGGGGGTGGTTCAGAGGGGGGTGGTTCAGAGGGGGGTGGGTCAGGGGGAGAGGGGGGTGGGTCAGGTGGAGAGTGGGGTGGGTCAGGGGGAGAGGGGGGTGGGTCAGGGGGAGAGGGGGGTGGGTCAGGGGGAGAGGGGGGTGGGTCAGGGGGAGAGGGGGGTGGGTCAGGCGGAGAGGGGGGTGGTTCAGAACGGGGTGGGTCAGGGGGAGAGGGGGGTGGGTCAGGGGGAGAGGGGGGTGGGTCAGGGGGAGAGGGGGGTGGGTCAGGGGGAGAGGGGGGTGGGTCAGGGGGAGAGGGGGGTGGGTCAGGGGGAGAGGGGGGGTGGGTCAGGCGGAGAGGGGGGCGGGTCAGGGGGAGGGGGGTCGGTCAGGGAGAGGACGTTGTGGGTCAGGGGCAGGGGATGGAGCGAAGGGTGGGGGTCAGGGGAGAGAGGAGTGGGTCCGGGGGAGGGGTGGAGGGTAGGGTGGGAGGGGTGGAGGGTCAGTGGGAGGGGCGGAGGTTCAGGGGGAGGGGTGGAGGGTCAGGAGAAGGTGTGGGGGGTCAAAGGGAGGGGGAAGGTCAGTGGGAGAGGGGGGGTAGGGTCAGGGGGAGAGGGGGGGTAGGGTCAGGGGGAGAGGGGGGTTAGGGTCAGGGGGAGAGGGGGGTAGGGTCAGGGGGAGAGGGGGGTAGGGTCAGGGGGAGGGGGGTAGGGTCAGAGGGAGAAGGGGGGTAGGGTCAGGGGCAGAGGGAGGATAGGGTAGGGGGAGAGGGGGGTAGGGGTCAGGGGGAGAGTGGTCAGGGGGAGTGGGGGGGAGGGTCAGGGGCAGAGGGAGGGGTAGGGTCAGGTAGAGAGGGGGGTAGGTTCAGGGGGAGAGGGTCAGGTGGAGTGGGGGTGAGGGTCAGGGGGAGAGGGGGGAGGGTCAGGGAGAGAGGGGGAGGGTCAGGGAGAGAGGGGGAGGGTCAGGGGGAGAGGGGGGAGGGTCAGGGGGAGAGGGGGAGGGTCAGGGGGAGAGGGGGGAGGATCAGGGGGAGAGTGGAGAGGGGGGAGGGTCAGGGCGAGAGGGGGGAGGGTCAGGGGGAGAGGGGGGAGGGTCAGGGGGAGAGGGGGGAGGGTCAGGGGGAGAGGGGGGAGGGTCAGGGGGAGAGGGGGGAGGGTCAGGGGAGAGGGGGGAGGGTCAGGGGGAGAGGGGGGAGGGTCAGGGAGAGAGGGGGGAGGGTCAGGGAGAGAGGGGGGAGGGGTCAGGGAGAGAGGGGGAGGGTCAGGGAGAGAGGGGGAGGGGTCAGGGAGAGAGGGGGGGGTCAGGGAGAGAGGGGGGAGGGTCAGGAAGAGAGGGGGGAGGGTCAGGGGAGAGGGGGGAGGGTCAGGGAGAGGGGAGGAGGGTCAGGGGGAGAGGGGGGAGGGTCAGGGAGAGAGGGGGAGGGTCAGGGAGAGAGGGGGGAGGGTCAGGGAGAGAGGGGGAGGGTCAGGGAGAGAGGGGGGAGGGTCAGGGAGAGGGGGGAGGGTCAGGGAGAGAGGGGGGAGGGTCAGGGAGAGGGGGGAGGGTCAGGGGGAGAGGGGGGAGGGTCAGGGGGAGAGGGGGAGGGTCAAGGAGAGAGGGGTGGAAGGGTCGGGGAAGAGGGGGAAGTGTCAGTGGGAGAGGGGGGAGGGTGGTGAGAGTGGTGGGTCAGGGTGAGAGGGGGAAGGGTCAGTGGGAGGGGAAAGTGTCAGTGGGGGGGGGGGGAGGGTCAGGGGGAGGGGGGGGAGGGGCGAGGGGGGAGGGGGCGAGGGGGGAAGGGGGGAGGGGGAGGGGGAAGGGCAGCGGAGGGCCAGGGGGAGGGGGGAGGGCCAGGGGGAGGGTGGAGGGCCAGGGGGAGGGGGGAGGGCCAGGGGAGGAGGGGAGGGTCCAGAGGGGGAGGAGGGGAGGGTCTGAGGGGGAGGGGGGGACTGTCAGAGGGGGAGGGTCAGAGGGGAAGGGGGGAGGGTCGGGGGAGAGGGGGAAAGGGTCGGGGGAGAGGGAGAAAGGTTCGGGGAAGGGTCAGGAGTAGAGGGGGTGGTTCAGAGGGGGGTGGTTCAGAGGGGGGGGTGGGTCAGAGGGAGAGGGGGGTGGGTCAGGCGGAGAGGGGGGTGGGTCAGGGGGAGAGGGGGGTGGGTCAGGGGGAGAGGGGTGTGGGTCAGGGGGAGAGGGGATGGGTCAGGGGGAGAGGGGGATGGGTCAGGGGGAGAGGGGGGTGGGTCAGGGGGAGAGAGGGGTGGGTCAGGGGGAGAGGAGGGTGGGTCAGGGGGAGAGGAGGGTGGGTCAGGGGGAGAGGAGGGTGGGTCAGGGGGAGAGTGGGGTGGGTCGGGGAGAGGGGGGTGGGTCAGGGGGAGAGGGGGGGTGGGTCAGGGGGAGAGGGGGGTGGGTCAGAGGGAGAGGGGATGAGTCAGGGGAGAGGGGGGTGGATCAGTGGAGATGGGATGGGTCGGGGGAGAGAGGAGCGGGTCAGGGGGAGGGGGGTGGGTCAGGGGGAGGGGGGTGGGTCAGGGGGAGGGGGGTGGGTCAGGGGGAGGGGGGGTGGGTCAGGGGGAGGGGGGTGGGTCAGGGGGAGGATCAGAAAGAGAGTGAGAGGAAAAGGAGGGTCAGAGAGAGAGAGAGAGAGAGAGGAGGGTCAGAGAGAGAGAGGAGGGTCAGAGAGGGAGAGAGAGAGAGGAGGGTCAGAGAGAGAGAGGAGGGTCAGAGAGGGAGAGAGAGAGAGGAGGGTCAGAGAGAGGGAGAGAGAGGGGGGTCAGGGAGAGAGAGGAGGGTCAGAGAGAGAGAGAGAGGGAGGGAAAGGAGGGTCAGAGAGAGAGAGAAGGAGGGAAAGGAGGGTCAGAGAGAGAGGAAGGTCAGAGAGAGAGAGGAGGGTCAGATAGAGAGAGATAAAAGAGTCAGAGAGAGAGAAGTAGGGTCAGAGAGCGAGAGGAGGAGGGTCAGAGAGAGAGAGAGGGATGAGGGTCAGAGAGAGAGAGAGGGAGGAGGGTCAGAGAGAGAGAGTAGGAGGGTCAGAGAGAGAGAGAGGGAGGAGGGTCAGAGAGAGAGAGAGGGAGGAGGGTCAGAGAGAGAGAGAGGGAGGAGGGTCAGAGAGAGAGAGTAGGAGGGTCAGAGAGAGAGAGAGGGAGGAGGGTCAGAGAGAGGAGCGTCACAGAGAGAGAGAGGAGGGTCAGAGAGAGAGAGGGGAAACAGGATTGTCAAAGAGGAGATTGAGAAAAAAAACCCCAACACACTGATGCCAAAACATTGATACCAGGTTGATTGAAGACGGAATCCTGCAGCCAGATGCCAGACTGAATCTCTCACCCAGACGCCAGACTGAATCTTCCACCCAGACGCCAGACTGAATCCCCCACCCAAACGCCAGACTTAAACTCACACCCAGTCGCCAGGCTAAATCTTGCACCCAGTCACCAAGCTAGAAGCTTTGAGTTATAATGAGCAATTTGCTGAGAGAAGAGGAAAGTAATGGACCACTTTGCTGGGCTCAGCTCCGCTCCGAACAATGCTAGGATCCCTGAGTGTTTGCGCACTGGCAATGATTTACCTTTGCAATAAAACTAATTTCCCAGCCATCAATCCAAAAGGGGAGAGGTTGCCACTGAAGCTCCACTGCCGTCTCGGAGAGGGATCTGAAATGAAGGCCTTGAGGAGTGGAGAGATCTGTGGAGAGATTACCCAATTAATCACAACTTGCTGACGAGATTGGGCTGTGAGATGTCAAACATATTCAAACCATCCCTGTATCAGAATATTAATAACTTACTGCTATATGCAAGAAAGGAAGCTAGCATTTCACCCAACCATTTGACCACCTTGCAATGTCGCAGAAAGTGTCAAGGCGATTAAATTAATTTTTAACTGTGGTCATTGATGCAACTGTGACCTGCAGGAATCAGAGCAACCTGTCTCTGCACATTAAGAGCGAATAAAGATTAATTCGTCCATGAACAGGAGATTGGTTTTGCAGCGCTCTTGAGGGAGTGCTGCACTGTCAGAGAGTCAGGACTGAGGGACTGATGCACTATGAGAGGGTCAGTACTGAGGGAGGCCTGCGCTGGCACAGGTACCTGAAGGACTGATGCACTATATGAAGGTTAGTACTGAAGGAGGAAAAATATACAGATGGGTACACACAAGATGATGGCCTGGCACACAAACAGTCACCTGGGAAAGAGACATTAAACAGACACTGACTTTCAGTACAAACAGCTACCTGAGATTAGAACATAGAACTGAAGTAGGCCATTTTCCAAAAGCCATATTTTTATTATCTCATCAATATTCACCTCATTAAACATATTCATTTATTGGACTGATTGGCACCATTCATAACGTGCCCACAATGCAGAGGGGAACACCCGAATGGACATTCGTTTAAATCCCCCTCTGCACAGCTGAGAGACCTTTAATTCAAGTTTGATGGAAGATCCTTATTCTGCCCAGCAACAGCACGAAGCTGCATTTTAAACCGGCCCTTGGCCAGAAGATCGGGATATCTGCGAGTCAAGACCTGGCAGTGGGATATATGGCATAACCGGACTGTCAATAAAATATTACAGGAATAAAATGGCCAAGGCAGGCAAAGAAACTTAATAAACTAGGATTAAAAAGAATAAAAGATTAGATTAAATCCCCCTACACACAGCAGGACAAAATGACATTAACACCTAATCTCGCAAGCATAGAATACAGACACAAAACAGTAGAGGTCGATTTAGATAAGGGGACACATCGAGAGGATAATGGGAAACACATTAAAACACCGGGGCAAGAACAGACAGTCCCATTAACACGGACACACACCATACAGATGCAAATTGACAAAGTCTCTCAGGGAACTTCCTGACCAGACAGGCCACTTTATAAGTATTGTAAAAATGTATGAGCAAATGTTCCCGCTCGAATTTGGATACCTATAAATATCCAGAGCAAATGTATAACTATTGAGATCAACGTGGCCAAGCACTGTTTCTAAGCTGGCTACGGGGGTCTCCCTGGGATCCCAGTAATTGTACAATAAAGAAAAACGCTTTGAACCTTGCCTTGCGACTCGACTTCCTTGAATGCACTGGTACAGGGATTTTTCCCTACAACAGAACATAGAACAGTACAGCACAGAACAGGCCCTTCGGCCCACGATGTTGTGCCGAGCTTTATCTGAAATCAAGATCAAGCTATCCCACTCCTTATCATCCTGGTGTGCTCCATGTGCCTATCCAATAACAGCTTAAATGTTCCTAAAGTGTCTGACTCCGCTATCACTGCAAGCAGTCCATTCCACACCCCAACCACTCTCTGCGTAAAGAACCTACTTCGATATCCTTCCTATATCTCCCACCACGAACCCTATAGTTATGCCCCTTTGTAATAGCTCCATCCACCCGAGGAAATAGTCTTTGAACGTTCACTCTATCTATCCCCTTCATCATTTTATAAACCTCTATTAAGTCTCCCCTCAGCCTCCTCCGCTCCAGAGAGAACAGCCCTAGCTCCCTCAACCTTTCCTCATAAGACCTACCCTCCAAACCAGGCAGCATCCTGGTAAATCTCCTCTGCACTCTTTCCAGCGCTTCCACATCCTTCTTATAGTGAGGTGACCTGAACTGCACACAATATTCCAAATGTGGTCTCACCAAGGTCCTGTACAGTTGCAGCATAACCCCACGGCTCTTAAACTCCAACCCCCTGTTAATAAAAGCTAACACACTATAGGCCTTCTTCACAGCTCTATCCACTTGAGTGGCAACCTTTAGAGATCTGTGGATATGGACCCCAAGATCTCTCTGTTCCTCCACAGTCTTCAGGACCCTACCTTTGACCCTGTAATCCACATTTAAATTAGTCCTACCAAAATGAATCACCTCACATTTATCAGGGTTAAACTCCATTTGCCATTTTTCAGCCCAGCGTTGCATTAAAACATAAAGGAGAGACAGCTATCCAAAGTTAAACATGAAGGAATCAAATCTTACAGGAAGCCAGCCAGGGCTTAAAGATAAGGACAATAGGGATAGATAATGAGATTAACTATAGGTGGGATCGGGAATACATAACTGCAGGAAAACCAATTACTGTCAACTACTTGATCCTGGTTTCAGATAAAGCTCGGCACAACATCGTGGGCCGAAGGGCCTGTTCTGTGCTGTACTGTTCTATGTTCTATGTACTATATGAATAGACCGAAACTAAACCATTGATAGTCACTGATGTAGGAAATGTATCCATTCATAGAACAATGCGATGTTAACATGCTTATGTTTGTATCTGTCTTTATTTGTCTGTAACGATGTGTTGATGTGTTTAACGATCGATCACCTACTTGATTACAACGATGTGATAATGGCTAGATGTCCGGTCCATCTATTGTGTAAAGGGTATAAAGATGGACCGCTCCTATTGTCTCATTGAGAGAAGGTTTGCTGCTTGTTAGTGCCTTTTCTCCATGAAGCTTCGTTAAATAAAACTGTATTGTCGAAACCTTCAAGTCTGACTCACAAGTGGCATTTTTCCCACAACAAATTGGCGTAGTCGGCTAGGATCCTATTACTGGTGAGATCGATTGGCCACGATCGGTGCCGGGGTAGAGACCACTGAATCTGAGAGAGTCAGACAAGGTCAAGAATACAGTTTTCAAGGGGTTAAACTTAAGGGGTATTTGTAGTGATAAGTATTGTTGTATATGATATAGTGATAAGTACTAACTGCTGATAGTGATAAGTAACTGTTGCTTGTGCTGACCGACAAAGAGGACAAGGTAGTGCCTGTCTCAAAACCCTGCCTTAGACCAGTTGTTAAGAGGAGGAATCTCCCACGCGACGGTCAGGAGATTGAAGTGTGGAAAGGGACACCAAGGGCGCTTGGGATTGTGAAGCACAAGTGGCAGAGGTCGGTTAACATCAAACTCTGTAGTGGCAAACAGACGCAGAGTTGTTATCTGATTGCATGAAAGTTTGAAAAGTTGGGAACTGTACTGTCAATGTTGTGAAAAGCGGGGCGGAAAAGGAGCTTGATCAACTCTGACCTAAACCGGACTCTGGTGGAGAAGCACATTGCCGAGGTGGTAATAGTGGAAGCCGTGAGTATAACTGGAAACCCTGTAACGGTAGTGAAACACGGTGCTAGAGTAGTAATAGTGGCCGGGGGTAGTGAAGTCTCTACGGTAGAGAGCACACTTTACTAGGGAGTAATAGTGGCCGGGGTTAGTGAAGTCTGCGAAATGGCAGATAATGAAGTTAAAAGGGGACCTGCAGGATCCCTCATTGAAATTTACTTGACAGACAGGAAAGAGTTAATAAAGAGAATGCAAAACGGTGGCTGGGATACTTCTCACACCTTAGAGCAGCAGAGAGAGTGGATAGATAAAGAAAAGAGAAACAAGACAAAGAAGACAGGAGTGATGTTAACACATCAGTTAGCTGGTCTAATTGAGCAAGTAGTGCTACTAAGAAGTGGAGAGAAGATAAAGAAAGGATTAGAGAATTAGAATCCTGAGTGAGGGAACTGGAAAAGCAAAACCAGGTTTGAGAAGAAAAGCAATGTAGAGGGGAAACTGTTCCTCTACCTCCTTACGAATCCACACAGCAGGAACCAACCGCTCCCCCAGAGGAGTGGGAAGCGCTAGAACACAACTTAGCACCAGTAACCCGAGGGGGAACAAATGCGCGACCAAAGGCAACTTATCAACCCTTCACCCCAGGTGAGAGACAGCAGATAATGGCTTCCCTGGGTAAATTACAACCGAGAAGCGCAAACACTAAATTCTGGGAAGAATTAGATACAATCTGGGTAGGACACCAATTACACCTGAGAGACGTACACCAGCTGGTCAGGGCAGCCTGTCCAGCGGATAAGTGGAGGCAGGTAGCAGGTGGACCCGACGCCCCTATAACACAGGATTATAATGGGGGATGGTGGACACATGCAGTCACCCTAACATCGGAGATGCCAACAGGCACCCTTCACCCAGTTTAAAACAGAGATTCAGAGGGTGTTAGGAAATGCTCCCACTAACTGGAGCAGAATTACCACAACAAAACAGTTAAAAGGGGAAGGAGCTTCTGAATACAGGGAACGGTTGTTCCAGGTATATCAAGGGTGCTCAGGACAAGGGAACCCAGGTCGAGGGGATCGAGCGTTCATCCAGGCTTTTAAGGATGGACTCTCCAGCTCACCAGGTCATCCTAAAAATGGGAGTGATTATGTCCCAAGATTACAATGAGTTGGTAGAGTGGGCTAGCGGAGTACCGGGAGAAGAGAAATCTCAGGCAAGAACAGAGCTAGAAAGAGTTGCAGCCTACAGTAATGGGAATGGAACAAAGTCTAAACTGACTTGCCACAATAGTCGCTGGTCAGGACACTTTGCAAGGGATTGCGGGACTCCACGGAAAGGGAACAGATTTGGAAACAGTGGGAAACATTGCAGCCACTGTAATAAATATGGACATACAGAAGCAGTGTGTTGGAATAAGCATGGGAAACCCCCGACCCGATCCATGACCACAGCAGAACCGGAGGAACCACAGGACCTCCGGGGTCAGCAAGATTGACAGTCTGCAGCCCCCATTCACGAGGGTAAGAAGGAGGGAAGGATTTACGTGTCAGCACTAGTAGGGGGCAGGCAATGTGAGATGCTAGTGGACACAGGAGCATCCATATCTGTCACTGACCTACCCTTACCCACTACAAATGAAATGATTTACCTGACCGGGATAGGAGGGAACAAAACACCCGCCTACCTGAGCGAGACCACGTTAGTAGAGATAAAAAATCTGTATATCCCAATGAGGTTTTATGAGTGCAAAAATAACATAGAACATAGAATAGTACAGCACAGAACAGGCCCTTCGGCCCATGATGTTGTGCCGAGCTTTATCTGAAACCAAGATCAAGCTATCCCACTCCCTATCATCCTGGTGTGCTCCATGTGCCTATCCAATAACCGCTTAAATGTTCCTAAAGTGTCTGACTCCACTATCACTGCAGGCAGTCCATTCCACTCCCCAACCACTCTCTGCGTAAAGAACCTACCTCTGATATCCTTCCTGTATCTCCCACCACGAACCCTATAGTTATGCCCCCTTGTAATAGCTCCATCCACCCGAGGAAATAGTCTTTGAACGTTCACTCTATCTATCCCCTTCATCATTTTATAAACCTCTATTAAGTCTCCCCTCGGCCTCCTCCGCTCCAGAGAGAACAGCCCGAGCTCCCGCAACCTTTCCTCATAAGACCTACCCTCCAAACCAGGCAGCATCCTGGTAAATCTCCTCTGCACTCTTTCCAGCGCTTCCACATCCTTCCTATAGTGAGGTGACCAGAACTGCACACAATACTCCAAATGTGGTCTCACCAAGGTCCTGTACAGTTGCAGCATAACGCCACGGCTCTTAAACTCAAACCCCCTGTTAATAAAAGCTAACACACTATAGGCCTTCTTCACAGCTCTATCCACTTGAGTGGCACCCTTTAGAGATCTGTGGATATGAACCCCAAGATCTCTCTGTTCCTCCACAGTCTTCAGAACCTGACCTTTGACCCTGTAATCCACATTTAAATTTGTCCTACCAAAATGAATCACCTCACATTTATCAGGGTTAAACTCCATTTGCCATTTTTCAGCCCAGCTTTGCATCCTATCTATGTCTCTTTGCAGCCTACAACAGCCCTCCACCTCATCCACTACTCCACCAATCTTGGTGTCATCAGCAAATTTACTGATCCACCCTTCAGCCCCCTCCTCTAAGTCATTAATAAAAATCACAAAGAGCAGAGGACCAAGCACTGATCCCTGTGGCACTCCGCTAGCAACCTGCCTCCAATCCGAAAAATTTCCATCGACCATCACCCTCTGTCTTCGATCAGACAACCAGTTACCTATCCAATCGGCAAACTTTCCCTCTATCCCACACCTCCTCACTTTCATCATAAGCCGACCATGGGGGACCTTATCAAACGCCTTACTAAAATCCATGTATATGACATCAACTGCCCTACCTTCATCAACACACTTAGTTACCTCCTCAAAAAATTCAATCAAATTTGTGAGGCACGACTTGCCCTTCACGAATCCATGCTGACTATCCCGGATTAATCTGCATCTTTCTAAATGGTCATAAATCCCATCTCTAAGGACCTTTTCCATCAATTTACCAACCACCGAAGTAAGACTAACTGGTCTATAATTACCAGGGTCATTTCTATTCCCTTTCTTAAACAGAGGAACAACATTCGCCATTCTCCAGTCCTCTGGCACCATCCCCGTGGACAGCGAGGACCCAAAGATCAAAGCCAAAGGCTCTGCAATCACATCCCTTGCCTCCCAAAGAATAAGAACATAAGAACATAAGAAATAGGAGCAGGAGTAGGCCATCTGGCCCTTCGAGCCTGCCCCGCTATTCAACAAGATCATGGCTGATCTGAAGCGAATCAGTTCCACTTACCCGCCTGCTCCCCATATCCCCTAATTCCCTTATCGATCAGAAAACTATCTACCCGTGATTTAAACATATTCAACGAGGAAGCCTCCACCACTTCAATGGGCAGAGAATTCCAGAGATTCACTACCCTCTGAGAGAAGAAGTTCCCCCTCAACTCTGTTCTGAACCGGCCCCCCCTTATTTTGAGGCTGTGCCCTCTCGTTCTGGTTTCCCTTCTAAGTGGAAAGAATCTCTCCACCTCTACCCTATCCAGCCCCTTCATTATCTTATATGTCTCTATAAGATCACCCCTCATCCTTCTGAACTCCAACGAGTACAGACCCAATCTGTTTAATCTCTCCTCATAAGCTACACCCCTCATCTCTGGTATCAACCTGGTGAACCTTCTCTGCACTCCCTCCAAAGCCAATATATCCTTTCGCAAATAAGGGGACCAAAACTGCACACAGTACTCCAGTTGCGGCCTCACCAGTGCCTTGTACAGTTGCAGCAAGACCTCCCTGCTTTTATATTCTATCCCCCTCGCGATAAAGGCCAACATTCCATTCGCCTTCTTGATCACCTGCTGCACCTGCAGACTGAGTTTTTGCGATTCGTGCACAAGGACCCCCAGGTCCCTCTGCACAGTCGCACGATGTAATTTTTCTCCATTTAAATAATATTCCAATTTACTATTATTTCTTCCAAAGTGGATAACCTCGCATTTGCTAACATTATATTCCATCTGCCAGATCCTCGCCCACTCGCTCAGCCTATCCAAATCTCTCTGCAGACTTTCCGCGTCCTCCACGCAATTCGCTTTCCCACTCACCTTCGTGTCATCAGCAAACTTGAATACCCTAGATTCAGTCCCCTCCTCCAGATCATCTATGTATCCTAGGATACATTTCATCAGGCCCAGGGGACTTATCGACCTTCAGTTTATTCAAAACTGCCAGGACATCCTCCCTCCGAACATCTATTCCCTCCAGCCTATTAGCCTGTAACACCTTCTCTTCCTCAAAAACGTGGCCCCTCTCCTTGGTGAACACTGAAGAAAAGTATTCATTCATCACCTCGCCTATCTCTACTGACTCCATACACAAGTTCCCACTACTGTCCTTGACCGGCCCTAACCTCACCTAGAACATAGAACATAGAACATTACAGCGCAGAACAGGCCCTTCGGCCCACGATGTTGCACCGACCAGTTAAAAAAAAACTGTGACCCTCCAACCTAAACCAATTTCTTTTCGTCCATGAACCTATCTACGGATCTCTTAAACGCCCCCAAACTAGGCGCATTTACAACTGATGCTGGCAGGGCATTCCAATCCCTCACCACCCTCTGGGTAAAGAACCTACCCCTGACATCGGTTCTATAACTACCCCCCCTCAATTTAAAGCCATGCCCCCTCGTGCTGGATTTCTCCATCAGAGGAAAAAGGCTATCACTATCCACCCTATCTAAACCTCTAATCATCTTATATGTTTCAATAAGATCCCCTCTTAGCCGCCGCCTTTCCAGCGAAAACAATCCCAAATCCCTCAGCCTCTCCTCATAGGATCTCCCCTCCATACCAGGCAACATCCTGGTAAACCTCCTCTGCACCCTCTCCAAAGCCTCCACATCCTTCCTGTAATGTGGGGACCAGAACTGCACACAGTACTCCAAGTGCGGCCGCACCAGAGTTGTGTACAGTTGCAACATAACGCTACGACTCCTAAATTCAATCCCCCTACCAATAAACGCCAAGACACCATATGCCTTCTTAACAACCTTATCTACTTGATTCCCTGGTCATTCTTGATCACCCTGGTCATTCTTTTATTCCTCACATAAGAGTAAAAAGCCTTGGGGTTTTCCTTGATCCGACCCGCCAAGGACTTCTCATGTCCCCTCCTAGCTCTCCTAAGCCCCTTTTTCAGCTCATTAAACGAGGGTACAATAATGGGAAATGATCTGATGAAAGAATATGAGATTCTGATAGACTGTGGAAAGGGAGAATTAATCTGGCCAAGACGGGACGGTCGGAAAATGAGAATAGGGAAACTTACAAGTCACCTCGAAACTATTAGGGTGGCCACAGTCATCACCAGAAATTGGGAATTAGAAACAGGAGGGTTCGGAGCCATCTGTGCCTCTGTCCCCGGAGTATGGGCTAAAACGAAGTTAGATACCGGTTTGACTAAAGAGGACCCAATAAAATCCTGAATGGACTGTCACAGGAGCATAAAATATTCACAGTATTGGACATAGCCAACGGATTCTGGTCCTTACCATTGGATCCTG
Source organism: Mustelus asterias (assembly GCF_964213995.1). Lineage (NCBI taxonomy): Eukaryota > Metazoa > Chordata > Chondrichthyes > Carcharhiniformes > Triakidae > Mustelus > Mustelus asterias. Next base: position 46,158,939 of record NC_135808.1, on the reverse strand, counting down.
AACCCCAAGACAAATTCGCCTTTACAGTGGGAGACAAACAGTTCACTTGGACTCGTTTACCACAGGGATTCCACAACAGCCCCGCTATATTCCATCGAGCAATGAGTGACATCCTGAACAGGGTAGAACTGCCAGAGGGTAGTACGGTCCTACAATGTGTAGACGATATCCTGCTAGCTTCAGAGTCCAAGTTAGGACATCAAGAAGCCTTATATTTAGTACTGAATGAATTAAAAGCCGCAGGGTTAAAGGTGAGTCCCAAAAAGGCACAAATCGGGAAAACACAGGTCCTATACCTAGGACACCTTATATCCCAAGGACTTAAAGAAATGCCAACGGACCGAAAGAAGGCAATACAACAAGTGCCGTGACCCGTCACCGTAAGAGGGGTCAGAAAGGTGCTGGGACTATTCAACTATAGCCGGAGTTTCATCCCAGGGTTCGCAAAATTAGCAGAACCCATACAAAGACTAGTCAAAGGCGGAAAACCAGCTTTAGATCCCATAGAATGGGGACCCGAGCAGGAAGAGGCTTACACTAAACTAAAAACAGAACTGATATCAGCCCCTGGACTAGGATTACCCGATTCTAATAAGTACTTTGGGGCGGCACGGTAGCACAGTGGTTAGCACTGCTGCTTCACAGCTCCAGGGACCTGGGTTCGAATCCCGGCTTGGGTCACTGTCTGTGTGGAGTTTGCACATTCTCCCTGTGTCTGCGTGGGTTTCCTCCGGGTGCTCCGGTTTCCTCCCACAGTCCAAAGATGTGCGGGTTAGGTTGATTGGCCATTCTAAATTGCCCCTTAGTGTCCTGGGATGCGTAGGTTAGAGGGGTTAGTGGATGGATATGGCCTGGGTGGGATTGTGGTCGGTGCAGACCCGATGGGCCGAATGGCCTCTTTCTGCACTGTGGGATTCTATGATTCTATACTTCCACATCCACTGTAGTAATGAGGGAGGGTTCTATTCCGCTGTGGTAACACAGGACCATGGCGACAGAAAGAGACCCATTGGATATTATTCCACAGCAGAAGGGCCGGTAGTCACCGGACTGCCAAGGTGCATAGCCGCCTTGGATTGTGCTGCCTGGGCTGTAAAGGTTAGCGAGACAGTAATCATGACAGGGAATATAATCCTTCACACCAAACACACCTTGGTGGAAATGTTGAACACGGGAAAACTAAGGTCAGTCTCAAACATGAGAAGGGCTAAGTGGGAAGTTGTCCTCCTACCTCCAAGCAAGTCCGTGATAATAATAAGGGATACAGGGAATAACCCAGCAGAAGGGATTTTAGACAAAGGAGAGCCACACAATTGTGAAGATGTAGATAGGGACGAGGAAGAGGGTAGGATAAAGGATATACCCTTAATAACAGCTGAGGAGACCCTTTTTGTGGATGGGTCACGCAAATATGTGGAAGGATCACCCCGAACAGGGTGGGCAGTAGTGAATGACCAATTAGAGACAGTAAGGTCATGAAGGATTGACGGAGGTCCATCCGCGCAAGTGGCAGAACTAGTGGCATACACAGGCACTAGAGTTATCTGAAGGTAAAACGGTGAACATCTATACCGATAGTCGCTATGCGTTCGGAGTCATACATGACCACTTGTCAGCATGGGGAAGAAGAGGGTTCATAACCACAGGAGGGACCCCTATTAAGCACCAGCAATGAATTGAGGCATTGTTGAGAGCTAGCGAGAAACCTAGAGAAACCGCAGTAATCAAAATTAAAATGCACCAGAAAGAGCCAGGAAGAGATAACCCAGACTGGTTAAATTTCAAAGGGAACCAAACCGCAGACAGGGCGGCACAGTTAGCCTTCGGACAGGAGACAATTGGCGAGCTGCCAACAGCAGCGATAGAACAGACAGGAGATGAAATAGATATTCGGGACTTACATGAGGATACCCCAAAGGAGGAAAAGGAGAAATGGAAAGCACAGGGAGCAGTCAAAGGGACTGATAACATTTGGAGATGGGAAGATAAGGTAATAGCACCAGCGTGCAGACAAAATACCCTATTGGAACTAAACTATGGACTCTCACATGTGGGTAGACAGGCCATGATAACTAGTATAGGAAAGGAATGGTGGTGGAAAGGAATGGGAAGAGATATAGCCCGACACTGTCACCGATGCGTGACATGCGCGCAACACAACGCTGGTAGACCCATAAAAATTAAAATGGGACACCAGCCGAGACCAAAGGGACCCTGGGAACATCTGCAAATAGATTTCACAGGTCCACTACCACAATCCCATGGCAAAACCTATTGTCTGGTTATTATAGACCAGTTCACCAGGTGGGTAGTAGCGTTCCCGACTACAAATTGTACTGCTACCACGGTGGCTAGGATATTGGCAGAAGAGGTAATCCCTAGATGGGGAGTACCCCTACAAATCGATTCAGATCAAGGGACGCACTTCACCGGAAAGGTGGTAAAAACAGTATGCCAATTAATGGGGATAAAACAAAAATTTCACATCCCTTACCATCCACAGAGTTCTGGAATGGTGGAACGTATGAATAGAATATTAAAAAATGCACTAGCTAAAGCCATACAAACATCGGGGAAAATGTGGACAGAGGTATTGCCCACTATACTAATGAGATTAAGGGCTACCACAAACCGGACAACCGGATTAACCCCTTATGAGCTAATGACAGGACGGACGATACAATTACCAGAAAGCATCATAACAGGTGGGACCGATGTCGGTCCACTAAAAGATAAAATCAAGAGATATGTTCTGGAACTAAGCACCCAACTAAAAGGGATGCGCAAATTGGTCAAGGACAATCAGGAAATAAAAGACACAGAGAGAGAGCTTGAAATGCTCCCTGACGTCCCAACAGCGGGAAGTCACGTCCTAGTAAAAACATTACCCGAAAAACCAGGGTTTGCACCAAAATGGAATGGGCCATATGAAGTTATAATTAGTGGAGACACCTGTGCCTGTATAGACATAAGAGGGAAAGGTGTCTGGAAACACTGGACCCAGCTAAAACTATACAAGGGAACAAATAAGTAATTAAATTGATGAACTAACGAAAATGCTTTCCTCAACACAGGCAAAGACTGCAAGCAAGAACGACTGGCGCGCGCGGGTTGAATAGATAATATAACTTGTAAAGATTATATGAATTATAGTGTTAGGTTTGATATTTGATCGTTGTGAATATGTATGTAATCGCATATGTAACTGTACTACTTTGCGTTGTCGCGACTGGAAATTTAACTGGATTGGAGGATAACTTGTTTTACAAAGCTCACATACACTTACACGGGAATCGAACTGTATGTTACCCGTTAGCACAATCGGTTGAAGCCCTATTTGTAGCACCCCTGGGTGGACCCCTCATGACTTATAAACTGTAGATACATCAGATACACCCTGTAAGGGACAAATTGGCAAATAGAAAAGAGGTATACAGGGGAGATGTGTGGGACTTGTAAACCCCACAGATCCTGTGTGCAGGGGGTTCCAACAGGTGGGAGGAAAAGCTTGTTCAGATACTGCAAGCTATCTGCTTTGTTTTACGGGGCAGGGATGGGGATGTGCCTATGCCTTGGTCCCTCAGAATGATTCCTGCGTACAGACGCAGTATGTCCGTCAACATTGTCGGGTTAATAAGGGACAGTTTACTTGCACTTGTGATGAACAGAAATGTCTGAATATAACCGCGGGAAGACAGCTTATTTGTGGACAATACAATGGAACTCACGTAAGCTCAGCCAAATGGACATACCCATTTGATACTTACCAGGTGGTGGGATCAAACGGGAGTCAAGTAAACCGAACAACTGGCAATATGAACAAACTCATAATCAAGACACTAAATGTTACCGGGCTAAGAAGGGATATGTGTTCCTCTTCAATGGTACTTACCTAACAGAAACACCAAACCTCCCAAACCATTTTGCAGGAGGAACAATCGGACCACTGACTGTTCCATGCCCTCAGAAGGGGTATATTCAGAGGAGAATAGTAACTCGGGCTATCAGCAAAGAATTCTGTGCTGATTGGGAAGCCCCGGGCACAATGGGATCCTCACTGGGATATGAGTTCCTACAGACACGATACGCAGTGGACTATCAGTTAGCACAACAAGGGGGAGTGTGTACAATTATAGGCAATAAATGCATAACCCATGTCATAGACGAGTCCTATAACATTACATATGTCATCAATAGCATCAGAGAACAACTTGATAGCTTCAGACAGGGACCCAAGAAAGGAAGTGACTGGCTGGAAAGGCTAGTGGGGGCTCCTGGGAATCTTACTTATTACATGGATTGGTCATGCTCATTTCAATTGTAATTGTCTGTTGTCTCATTGTTGGACGCCTAAAAGTCTGTTGCAAGGTGATGGTGACTAGAATTGTGCCAGGAGCCAGTGTATACATCGAAGAAGAAACCCCGATGAAGATCCCCGAAGACATCAGAAGAAATGAAGAAGGAAAGAAGAAGAACAAAGAATTGTACATATAAAAATTGTATTATTGGTCGAAGGATTAGTGAAACTCATAATCCGACCAAAAGCGGGGACTGAAGGATAAAAAATATACAGATGGGTACACATAAGATGATGGCCTGGCACACAAACAGTCACCTGGGAAAGAGACATTAAACAGACACTGACTTTCAGTACAAACAGCCACCTGAGATTAAAATATAAAGGACAGACAGCTATCCAAAGTTAAACATGCAGGAATCAAATCTTACAGGAAGCCAGCCAGGGCTTAAAGATAACATGGAACATTACAGCGCAGTACAGGCCCTTCAGCCCTCGATGTTGCGCCGACCAGTGGAACCAATCTAAAGCCCCTCTAATCGACACTATTCCAATATCACCCATATGTTTATCCAATAACCATTTGAATGCTCTTAATGTTGACGAGTCCACTACTGCTGCAGGCAGGGCATTCCACGCCCTTACTACTCTCCGAGTAAAGAACCTACCTCTAACATCTGTCCTATATCTCTCACCCCTCAATTTAAAGCTATGTCCCCTCGTGCTAGCCATCACCATCTGAGGAAAAAGGCTCTCACTATCCACCCTATCTAATCCTCTGATCATTTTGTATGCCTCTATTAAGTCACCTCTTAACCTTCTTCTTTCTAACGAAAACAACCTCAAGCCCCTCAGCCTTTCCTCATACAATTTTCCCACCATACCAGGCAACATCCTGGTAAATCTCCTCTGCACCCTTTCCAACGCTTCCACATCTTTCCCATAATATGGAGACCAGAACTGTACACAATACTCCAAATGCAGCCGCACCAGAGTTTTGCACAGTTGCAGCATGACCTCCTGGCTCCGAAACTCAATCCCTCTACCAATAAAAGCTAACACATCGTACGCCTTCTTAACAACCCTATCAACCTGGGTGCCAACTTTCAGGGATCTATGCACATGGACACCCAGATCCCTCTGTTCATCCACACTACCAAGTATCTTACCATTAGCCCAGTACTCTGTATTCCTGTTACTCCTTCCAAAGATAAGGAAAATAGGGATAGATAATGAGATTAACTACAGGTGGGATCGGGAATACATAACTGCAGGAAAACCAATTACTGTCAACTACTGTATGAATAGACCAAAACTAAAGTCATTGATAGTCACTGACGTAGGAAATGTATCCATTCATAGAACAATGCGATGTTAACATGCTTATGTTTGTATCTGTCTTTATTTGTCTGTAACGATGTGTTGATGTGTTTAACGATCGATCACCTACTTGATTACAACGATGTGATAATGGCTAGATGTCTGGTCCATCTATTGTGTAAAGGGTATAAAGATGGACCGCTCCTATTGTCTCATTGAGAGAAGGTTTTGCTGCTTTTCTCCACGAAGCTTCGTTAAATAAAACTGTATTGTTGAAACTTCAAGTCTGACTCACAAGTGGCATTTTTCCCACACAAGTAGTAAGGGAGCGCTGCACTGTCAGAGGGACAGTACTAAGGGAATGCTGCACTGTCAGAGGGTCAGTACTAAGGGAATGCTGCACTGTCAGAGGGTCAGTACTGAGGGAGCGCTGCACTGTCAGAGGGACAGTACTAAGGGAATGCTGCACTGTCAGAGGGTCAGTACTGAGGGAGCGCTGCACTCAGAGGGACAGTACTGAGAGAATGCTGCACCATCAGAAGGTCAGTACTGAGACAGTGCTGCACGGTCAGAGGGTCAGAACTGGGGAAGCCCTGAGCTGTCAGAGGGTCAGTACTGAGGGAGTGCTGCACTGTCAGAGGTTCAGCACTGAAGGAGTGCTGCACTATCAGAGGGCCAGTACTGAGGGAGGCCTGCACTGTAAGAGGGACAGTACTGAGGGAATGCTGCACTGTCAGAGGGTCAGTACTGAGGGAGACCGGCACTGTAAGAGGGACAGTACTGAGGGAATGCTGCACTGTGAGAGGGTCCGTATTGAGAGAGTGCTGCACGGTCAGAGGGTCAGGACAGAAGGAGCCCTGCACTGTCAGAGGGTCAGTACTGAGGGAGACCGGCACTGTAAGAGGGTCAGTACTGAGGGAATGCTGCACTGTGAGAGGGACAGTATTGAGAGAGTGCTGCACGGTCAGAGGGTCAGGACAGAAGGAGCCCTGCACTGTCAGAGGGTCAGTACTGAGGGAGTTCGACATTGTCAGGAGGACAGTACTGGAGGAATGCTGCACAGTCAGAGGGTCGGTACCGATGGAATGCCGCATTGTCAGAGGGTCAGTACAGAGGGAGACTGGGTTGTCAGGGGGTCAACACTGAGGGAGTGCTGCACTGTCAGAGGGACAATACTGAGGGAGCTCGACGCTGTCAGAGGGTCAGTACTGACCTACTGCTGCACTTTCGGAGAGTCAGCACTGAGGCAGTACTGCACTGTCAGAGGGTCAGTAGTGAGAGAATGCTGCACTGTCAGAGGGTCAGTACTGAGGGAGTGCTGCACTGTCAGAGGGTCAGTATTGAGGGAGTGCTGCACTATAAGAGCGTTAACACTGAGGGGGTGCTGCACTGTCAGGGGGGTCAGTACTGAGTCAGCTCTGCCGGGTCAGAGAGTCAGTACTCAGGAAGTGCTGTACTAGAACAAAGAACAAAGAACAATATAGCACAGGAACAGGCCCTTCGGCCCTCCAAGCCCGTGCCGCTCCCTGATCCAAACTAGACCATTCTTTTGTATCCCTCCATTCCCACTCCGTTCATATGGCTGTCTAGATAAGTCTTAAACGTTCCCAGTGTGTCCGCCTCCACCACCTTGCCTGGCAGCGCATTCCAGGCCCCCACCACCCTCTGTGTAAAATATGTCCTTCTGATATCTGTGTTAAACCTCCCCCCCTTCACCTTGAACCTATGACCCCTCGTGAACATCACCACCGACCTGGGGAAAAGCTTCCCACCGTTCATCCTATCAGAGGTACTGTCAGACGTTCAGTGCTGTGGTAGTGCTGCACAGCCAAAGGATCCCCACTGAGGAAGTGCTGCACTGTCAGAGGCTCAATAGTGTGGAAGTGCAGCACGGTGTAAGGGTCAGTACTGAGGGAGAGCATTGTCGGAGGGTCAGTACTGAGGGAGTGCTGCACTGCCAGAGGGTCAACACTGGGGAAGTGCTGAATTGTCATGGGTTCAGTTCTGAGGGAGTGCTACACTGCCAGAGGGTCAACACTGAGGGAGTGCTGTACTGTCAGAGGGTCAGTAGTGATGGCGTGCTGTACTGTCAGAGGGTCAGTAGTGAAGGAATCTTGCATTGTCAGAGGGACAGCACTGAAGGAGTGCTGCACTGTCAGAATGTCAATCGGGAGAGAGTGCTGCACTGGCAGAGAGGGTCAAGACCGAGGGAGTGCTGATTTTCCAGACGGTCAGTACTGAGGGAGTGCCGCACTACTGGAGGGTCAACATTGTGGAACTGCTGCACTGTCAGAGGATCGGAAGTGAGGGAGCGCTGTACTGTGACAGGGTCAGTACTGAGGGTGTGCTGCACTGTCAGAGGATCAGGACTGAGGGACTTCTGAATTCTCAGAGGGTCAGTACTGAGGGAGTACTGCGCTGTCAGAGGGTCAGTACTGAGGGAGTCCTGCACTGTCAGAGGGTCAGTACGGAGGGAGTGCTGCACTTTCAGAGGGGGTCAGTACTGAGGGAGTGCTGCACTGTCAGAGGGTCAGTACTGAGAGAGTGCTGCACTGTCAGAGGGTCAGTACTGAGGGAGTGCTGCACTGTCAGAGGGTCAGTACTGAGAGAGTGCTGCACTGTCAGAGGGTCAGTACTGAGGGAGTACTGCACTGTCAGAGGGTCAGTACTGAGGGACTGCTCTGTTGAACTACTGGGGGAGTCCTGAACTGTCAGATGGTCAGTACAGAGGGAGCCCTACACTGTAAGAGGGTCAGTACAGAGTGGGTGCTGCACTATCAAAGGGTCAGTACTGAAGGAGTGCTGCACTGGCAGATGGTCAGTACGGGGGGAGTGCTTAAATCCCAGAGGGTCAGTACTGAGGGTGTGCTGCACTGTCAGAGGGTCAGTACTGAGGGTGTGCTGCACTGTCAGAGGGTCAGTACTGAGGGACTTCTGAATTCTCAGAGGGGCAGTGCTGAGGGAGTGCTGCAATGTCAGAGGGTCAGTGCTGAGGGAGTGCTGCAATGTCAGAGGGTCAGTACTGAGGGTGTGCTGCACTGTCAGAGGGTCAGGACTGAGGGACTTCTGAATTCTCAGAGGGGCAGTGCTGAGGGAGTACTGTACTGTCAGAGGGTCAGTACTGAGGGAGTCCTACATTGTCAGAGGGTAAGTACTGGGAAAGTGCTGAACTGTCAGGGGTTCAGTACTGAGGGAGAGCTACAATGCCAGACGGTCAACACTGAGGGAGAGCGGCAGTGTGAGAGGGTCAGCAATGAGGGAGTGCCGCACTGTCAGAGGATCAGTATGGAGGGAGTCCGACGCTGTCAGAGAGTCAGTACTGAACTAGTGCTGCACTATCAGAAGGTCAGTACTGATGGTGTGCTGCACTGTCAGAGGGTCAGTACTGAGGGAGTGCTGCACTGTCAGAGGGTCAGTACTGAGGGAGTGCTGCACTGTCAGAGGGTCAGTACTGAGGGAGTGCTGCGCTGTCAGAGGTTCAGTACTGAAGGAGCCCTGCGCCGTCAGAGGGTCAGGAGCGAGGGAGCCTTACACTGTCAGAGAGTCAGTACTGAGGGAGTGATGCACTGTGAGAGAGTCAGTACTGAGGGAGTGCTGCACTGTGAGAGAGTCAGTACTGAGGGAGTGCTGCACTGTCAGAGAGTCAGTACTGAGGGAGTGATGCACTGTGAGAGAGTCAGTACTGAGGGAGTGATGCACTGTGAGAGAGTCAGTACTGAGGAAGTGCTGCACTGTGAGAGAGTCAGTACTGAGGGAGTGCTGTACTGTCAGTGCGGGTCAGTACTGAGGGAGTGCTGCACTGTCAGAGGGTCAGTACTGAGGCTGTGCTGCACTGTCAGAGGGTCAGTACTGAGGGAGTGCTGCACTGTCAGAGGGTCAGTACTGAGGGAGTGCTGCAATGTCAGAGGGACAGTAGGAGGGAGTGCTGCACTGTCAGAGGGTCAGTACTGAGGGACTGCTGCACTGTCAGAGGGTCAGTACTGAGGGAGTGCTGCGATGTCAGAGGGACAGTAGGAGGGAGTCTGACGCTGTCAGAGGGTCAGTACTGAACTAGTGCTGCACTATCGGAGAGTCAGTACTGAGGGAGTGCTGAACTGCCAGAGGGCCAGTACTGAGGGAGTGCTGCACTGTCAGAGGGTCAGTACTGAGGAAGTGCTGCACTGAGAGGGTCAGTACAGAGGGAGCCCTGCACTGTCAGAGGGTCAACAGAGGGAGTGCTGCACAGTCAGAGGGTCAGTACTGAGGGAGAGCTGCACTGTCAGAGGGTCAGTACTGAGGGAGTGCTGCACTGTCAGAGGGTCAACACTGAGGGAGTGCTGCACTGTCAGAGGGTCAGTACTGAGGGAGTGCTGCACTGTCAGAGGGTCAGTACTGGGGAGTGCTAAAATGTCTGAGGTTCAGTACTGAGGAAGTGCTAAACTGTCAGAGGGTCAGTACTGAGAGACACCAGCACTGTCAGAGGGTCAGTACTGGAGGAGTGCTGCACTGTGAGAGAGTCAACACTGAGGGACAGCTGCACAGTCAGAGGGACAGTATTGAAGGAGTGCTGCACTGTCAGAGGGTCAGTACTGAGGGAGTGCTGCACTGTCAGAGAGTCAGTACCAAGGGAGTGCTGCACTGTCAGAGGCTCAGGACTGAGGGACTGCTGCACTGAGAGGGACAGTATGGAGGGAGTGCTGCGCTGTCAGAGGGTCAGTATGGAGGGAGCTCGACGCTGTCAGAGGGTCAGTACTGAGCTACTGCTGTACCTTCGGAGAGTCAGCACTGAGGCAGTACTGCACTGTCAGAGGGTCAGTATTGAGGGAGTGCTGCACTATAAGAGGGTTAACACTGAGGGAGTGCTGCACTGTCAGGGGGGTCAGTACTGAGTGAGACCTGTTGGGTTAGAGAGTCAGTACTCAGGAAGTGCTGCACTGTCAGAGGCTCAATAGTGTGGAAGTGCTGCACGGTGAGAGGGTCAGTACTGAGGGAGAGCATGGTCGGAGGGTCAGTACTGAGGGAGTGCTGCACTGTCAGAGGGTCAGTAATGTGTGGGTGCTGAACTGTCAGAGGTTCAACACTGAGGGTGAGCTGCACCGTCAGAGGGTCAGTACTGAGGGAGAGCTGCAATGCCAGAGGATCAACACTGAGGGAGCGCTGCGCTCTCAGAGGGTCAGTAATGAGGGAGTGCTACGCTGTCAGAGGGTCAGTACTGACCTACTGCTGCACTTTCGGAGAGTCAGTACTGAGGCAGTACTGCACTGTCAGAGGGTCTGTAGTGAGAGAGTGCTGCACTGTCAGAGGCTCATTATTGAGGGAGTGCTGCACTATAAGAGCGTTAACACTGAGAGAGTGCTGCACTGTCAGGGGGGTCAGTACTGAGTCAGCTCTGCCGGGTCAGAGAGTCAGTACTCAGGAAGTGCTGTACTAGAACAAAGAACAAAGAACAGTACAGCACAGGAAACAGGCCCTTCGGCCCCCCAAGCCTGTGCCGCTCCTTGGTCCAACTAGACCAATCGTTTGTATCCCTGTACTGTCAGACGTTCAGTGCTGTGGTAGTGCTGCACAGCCAAAGGATCCCCACTGAGGAAGTGCTGCACTGTCAGAGGCTCAATAGTGTGGAAGTGCAGCACGGTGTAAGGGTCAGTACTGAGGGAGAGCATTGTCGGAGGGTCAGTACTGAGGGAGAGCATTGTCGGAGGGTCAGTACTGAGGGAGAGCATTGTCGGAGGGTCAGTGATGCGCGATAAATCACACGGGAGGCAGGATGTACCCGGGAAATAAAGGTTTTTATTGCCAACAATAACGGAGCTACTATATACAATCCCAGACTAAAGGGTCACCAGGCAGAGCAGTGACCTTTATACCTCTCCCAGGAGGCGGAGCCAACTGGGGTGTACCATAGGACTATATTAACAGGTAGAACAGCCCAACCCTAACCCCAACAGTAACATATCTACAGACTCATAGTACTGGCCAGACCATGGCTCAGCACTCCTGGTGGTAACCAACAATGGTTCACCACAGTCAGTACTGAGGGAGTGCTGCACTGCCAGAGGGTCAACACTGGGGAAGTGCTGAATTGTCGGAGGGTCAGTACTGAGGGAGTGCTACACTGTCAGAGGGTCAGGACTGAGGGACTTCTGAATTCTCAGAGGGGCAGTGCTGAGGGAGTACTGCAATGTCAGAGGGTCAGTACTGAGGGAGTCCTGCACTGTCTGAGGGTCAGTACAGAGGGAGTGCTGCACTGTCAGAGGGTCAGTACAGAGGGAGTGCTGCACTGTCTGAGGGTCAGTACAGAAAAAACCCTGCACTGTCAGAGGGTCAGCACAGAGGGAGCCTTACACTGTCAGAATGTAAGGAATGAGCGAGTGCTGCACTATCAGAGGGTCAGTACTGAGGGAGTGCTGCACTGTCAGAGGGTCAGTACTGAGGGAGTGCTGCACTGTCAGAGGGTCAGTACTGAGGGAGTGCTACACTGTCAGAGGGCCAACACTGAGTGAGAGCGGCACTGTCAGAGGGTCAGTACTGAGGGAGTGCTGCACTGTCAGAGGGTCAGTACTGAGGGAGTGCTGCACGGTCAGAGGGTCAGTACTGAGGGACTGCTGCACTGTCAGAGGGTCAGTACTGAGGGAGTGCTGCACGGTCAGAGGGTCAGTACTGAGGGAGTGCTGCACTGTCAGAGGGTCAGTACTGAGGGAGTGCTGCACGGTCAGAGGGTCAGTACTGAGGGAGTGCTGCGATGTCAGAGGGACAGTAGGAGGGAGTCTGACGCTGTCAGAGGGTCAGTACTGAGGGAGAGCTGCACTATCGGAGAGTCAGTACTGAGGGAGAGCTGCACTGCCAGAGGGTCAGTACTGAGGGAGAGCTGCACTGCCAGAGGGTCAGTACTGAGGGAGAGCTGCACTGCCAGAGGGTCAGTACTGAGGGAGAGCTGCACTGCCAGAGGGTCAGTACTGAGGGAGAGCTGCACTATCGGAGAGTCAGTACTGAGGGAGAGCTGCACTGCCAGAGGGTCAGTACTGAGGGAGAGCTGCACTGCCAGAGGGTCAGTACTGAGGGAGAGCTGCACTGCCAGAGGGTCAGTACTGAGGGAGAGCTGCACTGTCAGAGGGTCTGTCAGAGGGTCAGTACTGGGGAGTTGCTAAACTGTCAGAGATTCCGTGCTGGAGAAAGGGTCATTTCTAGGAGAGCGCTGCACTGTCAGAGGGCCAACACTGAGTGAGAGCGGCAGTGTGAGAGGGTCAGTACTGAGGGTGTGCTGCACTGTCAGAGGGTCAGTACTGAGGGAGTGCTGCACTGTCAGAGGGTCAGTACTGAGGGTGTGCTGCACTGTCAGAGGGTCAGTACTGAGGGAGTGCTGCACTGTCAGAGGGTCAGTACTGAGGGAGTGCTGCACTGTCAGAGGGTCAGTACTGAGGGTGTGCTGCACTGTCAGAGGGTCAGTACTGAGGGAGTGCTGCACTGTCAGAGGGTCAGTACTGAGGGAGTGCTGCACTGTGAGAGAGTCAGCACTGAGGGAGTGCTGCACTGTCAGAGGGTCAGTACTGAGGGAGTGCTGCACTGTCAGAGGGTCAAGACCGAGGGAGTGCTGCACTGTCAGAGAGTCAGTACTGAGGGAGTGCTGCACTGTCAGAGGGTCAGTACTGAGGGAGTGCTGCACTGTCAGAGAGTCAGTACTGAGGGAGCCCTGCACTGTCAGAGGGTCAGTACCAAGGGAGTGCTGCACTGTCAGAGGCTCAGGACTGAGGGAGGGCTGCACAGCCAGAGGGTCAGGACTGAGTGGGTGCAGCGCTGTCAGTGGGGCTGTACAGAGGGAGTCCTCCACTGTTTGTGGGTCTGTACAGAGGAAGCTCTACACTGTCAGAGGGTCAGTACTGAGGGAGTACGACATTGTCAGACGGTCAGTACTGAGCAAGTGCTGCACTGTCACAGGGACAAAGAACAAAGAACAATACAGCACAGGAACAGGCCCTTCGGCCCTCCAAGCCCGTGCCGCTCCCTGGTCCAAACTAGACCATTCTTTTGTATCCCTCCATTCCCACTCCGTTCATGTGGCTATCTAGATAAGTCTTAAACGTTCCCAGTGTGTCCGCCTCCACCACCTTGCCTGGCAGCGCATTCCAGGCCATCACCACCCTCTGTGTAAAATACGTCCTTCTGACAGTACTGAAGGTGTGCTGCACTGTCAGAGGGTCATTAAAGAGGGAGTGCGGCACTGTCAGAGGGTCAGTACTGAGGGACTGCAACATTGTCAGGTGGTCAGTACTGAGGCAGCGCTGCACTGTCATGGGGTCAAAGAACAAAGAACAAAACAGCACAGGAACAGGCCCTTCAGCCCTCCAAGCCTGCACCGATCATGTGTTCCTAACTAGACCATCCGTTTGTATCCCTCTATTCCCAGTCTGTTCATGTGGCTATCTCGATAAGTCTTAAATGATCCTAGCGTGTCTGCCTCAACCACCTTGCTTGGAAGTGCATTCCAGGCCCCCACCACCCTCTGTGTAAAATATGTCCCCCGCATATCCATATTGAACCTTGCCCCCCCCTTACCTTGAACTTGTGACCCCTTGTGTTTGTCATTTCTGACCTGGGATAAAGCTTCCAACTGTTCACCTTATCTACGCCCTTCATAATTTTATAAACTTCTATTTGGTCGCCCCTCAACCTCCGTCTTTCCAGGGAGAACAACCCTAGTTTACTCAATCTCACCTCAGAGCTAATACCCTCCATACCAGGCAACATCCTGGTAAACCTTTTCTGCACTCTCTCCAAAGCCTCAACGTCCTTCTGGTAGTGCGGCGACCAGAACTGGATGCAGTATTCCAAATGTGGCCTAACCAACATTCTATATAACTTCAACATCATACGCCAACTTTTATACTCTGTGCCCCGTCCAATAAAGGTAAGCATGCCATATGCCTTCTTCACCACCTTTTCCACCTGTGCTGCCACCTTTAAGGATCTGTGGACTTGCACACCCAGATCCCTCTGTGTGTCTATACTCCTGATGACTCTGCCATTTATTGTATAGTTCCCCCCTGCATTAGATCGACCAAAATGCATCACTTTGCATTTATCGGGATTAAATTCCATCTGCCATTTCTCCGCCCAATTTTCCAGCCTATCTATATCCTGCTGTATTCTCTGACAATGTTCATCACTATCCACAACTCCAGCAATCTTTGTGTCGTCTGCAAACTTACTAATCAGACCAGCTACATCTTCTTCCAAATCATTTATATATATCACAAACAGCAGAGGTCCCAGTACAGAGCAGGAAAGGGGAAGGAGTAATGAAAAGAGAATATAGGGAGTTAAGTAGGGAGTTAAGTAAAAGGAATGCTAAGGTAGTAATCTCAGGATTGCTACCTGTGCCACGGGACAGTGAGGGAAGGAATGGAATAAGGTGGAGGATGAATGAGTGGCTGAGGGATTGGAGCAGGGGGCAGGGATTCAGGCTCCTGGATCATTGGGACCTCTTTAGGGGCAGGTGCGACCTGTACAAAAAGGACGGGTTTCACTTAAATCCCAGGGGGACCAATATTCTGGCGGGAAGGTTTGCTAAGGCTACTGGGGACGGTTTAAACTAGAATGGTTGGGGGGTGGGAATCAAAATGTGGTGACTGGGAGAGAGGAGGTTAGAGTAAAAATAAGAGGGGCTGGTCGGCAGTGTGAGAGGGAGGATAGGCAGGTGAAGGGGAAGGGGAGCTCTCAGACCGAAGGGTTGAGGTGTGTTTATTTTAACGCAAGGAGTATAGTGAACAAAATGGATGAGCTTAGAGCGTGGATCGCTGCTTGGAAGTGTGATGTGGTGGCCATTACAGAGACTTGGTTATCTCAGGGTCAGGACTGGGTACTTCAAGTGCTGGGTTTCAGATGTTTCAGGAGGGACAGGGAAGGAGGCATAAGAGGTGGGGGGAGTGGCACTGTTGATCAGGGATAGTGTCACTGCTTTAGAAAAGATGGATGCCACGGAAGGATTGTCTACGGAATCTCTGTGGGTGGAGGTTAGGAACAGGAAGGGGTCGGTAACTTTACTGGGTGTTTTCTATAGGCCGCCCAATAGTAGCAGGGATGTGGAGGAGCAGATTGGGAAGCAGATTCTTGAGAGATGTGATAATAACAGAGTGGTCGTGATGGGAGATTTTAATTTCCCAAATATCGATTGGAATATCCCTAGGGTAAGGGGATGGGGAGGAGTTTGTTAGGTGTGTTCAGGAGAGCTTCCTGACACAGTATGTGGATAAGCCTACAAGAGGAGAGGCTGTGCTGGATTTGATATTAGGGAATGAACCTGGGCAGGTGTCAGATCTATCAGTGGGAGAGCATTTTGGGGATAGTGATCATAACTCTATCTCCTTTACAATCGCATTGGAGAGAGGTAGGATCAGCCGAGCTAGGAAAGTGTTTATCTGGAGTAAGGGCAACTATGATGCTATTAGGCAGGAAATTAGAGGCATAAATTGGAAGGAGGTTTTCTCAGGGAAATGTACGGAAGAAATGTGGCAAATTTTCAAGGAAAATTTGTCTGGAGCTCTGCACGGCAATGTTCCGGTGCGACAGGGGAGTTATGGTAGGTTAGAGGAACTGTGGTGCACGAAAGCTGTAACGGATTTAGTCAGGAAGAAAAGAAAAGCCGACAAAAGGTTCAGGGAGCTAGGTCGTGTTAGAAATCTAGAAGAGTATACGACTAGTAGGAAGGAACTAAAGAGGGAAATTAGAAGAGCCAGGAGGGGACATGAGAAGGCCTTGGCAGACATGATAAAGGAAAACCCCAAGGCATTCTACAAGTATGTGAAGAGCAAGAAGATAAGATGTGAAGGAGTAGGACCGATCAAATGTGACGGTGGGAAAGTCTGTATTGAACCGGTTGAAATAGCAGAGGTACTCAATGAATACTTTGCTTCAGTATTCACAGTGGAAAGGGATCTTCGTAGTTGCAGTGCAGACTTGCAGTGGACTGAGAAGATTGAGCATGTGGGCATTAGGAAAGAGGATGTGTTGGAGCTGTTGAAAAGCATCAAGTTAGATAAATCGCCGGGACCGGATGGGATGTACCCCAGGTTACTGTGGGAGGTGAGGGAAGAGATTGCTGATCCTCTGGTGATGATCTTTGCGTTGTCAATGGAGACGGGAGAGATTCCGGAGGATTGGAGGATGGCGGATGTGGTTCCATTATTCAAGAAAGGGAGAAGAGATAGCCCAGGAAATTATAGACCAGTGAGTCTAACCTCAGTGGTAGGAAAGTTGATGGAGAAGATCCTGAGAGGCAGGATTTATGAACATTTGGAAAGGAATAGTATGATCAGAAGTAGCCAGCACGGCTTTGCCCGAGGCAGATCATGTCTTACGAGTCTGATTGAGTTTTTTGAAGATGTGACTAGACACTTAGATGAGGGAAAAGCAGTAGATGTGGTTTATATGGATTTCAGTAAGGCGTTTGATAATGTGCCCCATGCAAGGCTTATGGAGAAAGTGAAGGGGCATGGGATACAAGGGGACGTTGCTTTGTGAATTCAGAACTGACTTGCCCACAGAAGGCAAAGAGTGGTTGTAGATGGGTCTTTTTCAGAGTGGAGGTCGGTCACCAGTGGGGTGCCCCAGGGATCTGTTCTGGGACCCTTGCTCTTTGTGATTTTTAAAAATGACCTGGAATAGGAAGTGGAAGGATGGGTTGGCAAGTTTGCTGATGACACAAAAGTTGGAGGTGTTGTGGATAGTGTAGAGGGATGTCAGCAGTTGCAACGAGACATAGATAAGATGCAAGACTGGGCGGAGAAGTGGCAGATGGACTTCAACCCAGATAAGTGAGTGGTGGTTCATTTTGGCAGGTCAAATAGGATGGAAGAATATAATATTAAGGGTAAGACACTTGGCAGTGTGGAAGATCAGAAGGATCTTGGGGTCCAGGTTCATAGGACGCTCAAAGCCGCGTCGCAGGTGGAGGCGGTGGTTAAGAAGGCGTATGGAATACTGGCCTTCATCAATAGAGGAATTGAGTTTAGAAATCAGGAGATAATGCTGCAGCTGTATAGGACCCTGGTCAGACCCCACCTGGAGTACTGTGCCCAGTTCTGGTAGCCTCATTACAGAAAGGATGTGGAAGCCATAGAAAGGGTGCAGAGGAGATTTACGAGGATGTTGCCGGGATTAAGTGGTATACCTTATGAGGATAGGTTGAGAGAGCTAGGTCTATTCTCCTTGGACAGGCGAAGGATGAGAGGTGACCTGATAGAGGTGTATAAGATGTTGAGAGGTATTGATAGAGTGGATTCTCAGAGGTTTTTACCCAGGGCTGAAATGGTTGTCATGAGAGGCCACAGGTTTAGGGTGCTGGGGAGTAGGTATAGAGGAGATGTTCGGGGTAAGTTTTTCACTCAGAGGTTGGTGGGTGCATGGAATCGGCTGCCGGTAGTGGTGGTGGAAGCGGATTCGATTGAGTCTTTTAAGAGACTTTTGGATAGGTTCATGGAGGTTAGTAAGATAGAGGGTTATAGATGAACCTCGAAGGTAAGGAAATTGTTCGGTGCAACTTGTTGGCCGAAGGGCCTGTTTGTGCTGTAGCTTTTCTATGTTCTATGTACAGAGCCCTGCGGAACACCACTAGTCACAGACTTCCAATCAGAAAAAGACCCCTCCACTGCTACCCTCTGTCTTATATGGCCAAGCCAGTTCTGTACCCACCTAGCTAATTCACCTTTGATCCCGTGAGATTTAACCTTTTGCACCAGCCTGCCATGAGGGATCTTGTCAAATGCTTCACTAAAATCCATGTAGACGACATCCACGGCCCTTCCCTCGTCAATCATTTTTGTCACCTCCTCAAAAAACGCAACCAAATTTGTGAGGCATGACCTCCCTCGTACAAAACCATGTTGTCTATCACTAATGAGACTATTCAGTTCTAAATGTGTATAGATCCTATCTCTAAGAATCTTTTCCAACAATTTCCCTACCACGGACGTCAAGCTCACCGACCTATAATTACCCGGGTTATCCTTGCTATCCTTCTTAAATAACGGGACCACATTTGCTATCCTCCAATCCTCTGGGACCTCACCTGTGTCCAGTGAAGAGACAAAAAATTCTGGTAGAGGCCCAGCAATTTCATCTCTTGTCTGTCTCAGTAATCTAGGACAGATGCCATCTGGCCCTGGGAATTTGTCTCCCTTAATGCTTCCTAAAACACCTAACACTTCCTCCCTTGTAATTGCGATTTGTTCTAAACGGGTCTACACATCCCTCTGAGACACTACCAATCAACGTGTCCCTCTCCTTTGTGAATACTCATACAAAGTATTCATTGAGGATCTCACCTACTTCCTCGGGTTCTAAGCATAATTCCCCTCCTTTGTATTTGAGAGATCCGACTCTTTCTCTGACAACCTTCTTGTTCCTAACGTATGTATAAAATGCCTTGGGATTCTCCATAATCCTGTCTACCAAGGATATTTCGTGACCCCTTTTTGCCCTTCTAACTCTCTGTTTGAGTTCTTTTCTACTTTCTCTGTATTCCTCCAGTGCTTCATCTGTTTTTAGCTGCCTGGACCTTATGAATGCTTCTTTTTTCTTTTTGATTAGACCCACAATTTCCCTGGTTATCCACGGCTCTCAAATCCTACCTTTCCTGTCCTTCCTTTTTACAGGCACATGCCTGTCCTGCATTCCTATCAACTGCTCCTTAAAAGATTCCCACATGCCAGATGTGGACTTACTCTCGAACAGCCTCTCCCAATCAACAGCCACCAAATCTTGCCTAATCCGGCTGTAGTTGGGTATTTCCGGGTAAGCCACAGTGACCAGGTCACTGGCACAGAGTCAGGCTCTGTGGCCCGGAAAGGAAAGAGAGGGGTTAGGAGAGCGATAGTGGTGGGTGATGCGTCGGTTAGAGGCACAGACAGGCGATTCTGTGGGTGCGAACGGGACTCCAGGATGGTAGTCTGCCTACCTGGTGCTGGGGTAATGGACGTCACCGAGCGGATAGGAGGCATCTTAAAAAGGGAAGAGAAAGAAATGGATGTCATTGTACACATTGGTGCAAATGACGTAGATAGGAAGAGCAGGGGGATCCTACGAGAGCAATTCAGGGAGTTGGGAAATAGACTAAAAAGTAGGGCCTCCAGGGTGGCCATCTCTGGGCTGCTCCCAATGCCTCGTGCCAGTGAGGCTAAGAATAGGGAGTTAGTACAATTGAATGCTTGGCTAAAGGACTGGTCCAGGAGGGAGGGCTTCATTTTCCTAGATCAATGGGAAGTTTTCAGGAGAGGATGGCACCTGTACAAGAAGGACAGGTCACAACTAAGTTGGAAAGGCACGAATATCCTGGCTGGGAGTTTTGCTAGTGCAGTTCGGGGGGGTTTAAACTAGTATGGCAGGGGGGTGGGGATCAAAATATTAGGTCTACAAGTGCAGAGGCTGGGGACGAGCTTGGGGCTGGGACAAGGCTGGCAAAGAAGAAGAGCACTCTGGGGGAGGATGACCTCACTGGGCCTGGAGGTCTGGAGTGCTTATACTTCAATGCAAGGAGCGTAGCAGGTAAGACAGACGAACTTAG
This sequence comes from Mustelus asterias, assembly GCF_964213995.1. Taxonomy (NCBI): domain Eukaryota; kingdom Metazoa; phylum Chordata; class Chondrichthyes; order Carcharhiniformes; family Triakidae; genus Mustelus; species Mustelus asterias. The sequence goes on along the minus strand of NC_135808.1, from coordinate 46,138,786 downwards.
GGCCTTAATGCTCACGAGGAATTTGGATGTGGTTGCGGTGACAGAGACTTCGTTGAAAGAGGGACAGGACTGGCAGCTGAATATTCCGGGGTACAAGTGTTTTAGGCGAGACAGAGGGGCCAAAAGAGGTGGGGGAGTAGCAGTATTAGTTGGAGAGCATATTACAGCGGTGCAGAGGGAGGACAATTCAGAGGGGTCATGTAACGAGTCACTTTGGGTGGAGCTTAGAAACAGGAAGGGCGCAGTCACTATGTTGGGGGTATACTACAGGCAACCCAACAGCCCAAGGGAAGTGGAAGAACGGATATGTCAGGAGATACTGGATAGGTGCAGGAAAAATAGGGTTGTTGTAGTGGGAGACTTCAATTCCCTGGTATAGACTGGAAATCGCTGAGAGCTGGGACTCTGAATGGGGAGGAATTTGTAAAATGCATACAGGAGGGTTCTTTTGAACAATATGTAGATAGCCCGAGTAGAGAGGGGGCTATACTGGACCTAGTACTGGGGAATGAACCCGGTCAGGTCTTCAAAGTTTCGGTAGGGGAACATGTGGCAAATAGTGACCACAATTCTGTTAGCTTTAGGATAGTGATGGAAAAGGATGAGTGGTGTCCCAAGGGTAAGGTGTTGGATTGGGGGAAGGCTAACTTTAGTGGGATTAGGCAGAAATTGGCAGCTGTTGATTGGGAGAGGCTGTTTGAGGGTAAATCCACATCTGGCATGTGGGAGTCTTTTAAGGAACAGTTGTTAGGGCTGCAGGATAGGCATGTGTCTGTAAAAAAGGATAGGAAGGGTAGGATTCGAGAACCGTGGATAACCAGGGAAATTGAGGGACTGGTCAAAAAGAAAAGAGAGGCGTATGTTAGGTCCAGGCAGCTAAAAACGGAGGGAGCTCTGGAGGAGTACAAAGAAAGTAGGAAAGAACTCAAACGGGGAATTAGAAGAGCAAAAAGGGGTCACGAAATGTCCTTGGCAGACAGGATTAAGGAGAATCCCAAGGCATTTTATTCTTACGTTAGGAACAAAAGGGTTGTCGGGGAAAAAATCGGACCTCTCAGGGACAAAAGTGGGGAATTATGCTTGGAGCCCAAAGAAGTAGGGGAGATCCTAAATGAATACTTTGCGTCGGTATTCACAAAGGAGAGGGATGTGTTGACTGGGAGTGTCTCAGAGGGGAGTGTTGAACCGTTGGAGAAAATCTCCATTACAAGGGAGGAAGTGTTAGGTTTGTTACAGAATATAAAGACTGACAAATCCCCAGGGCCTGATGGAATCTTTCCAAGGCTGCTCAGGGAGACGAAAGATGAAATCGCTGGGCCTCTGACGCAAATCTTTGTCTCATCCCTGGACGCAGGTGAGGTCCCAGAGGATTGGAGGATAGCTAATGTGGTCCCGTTATTTAAGAAAGGTAGAAAGGATAACCCAGGTAATTATAGGCCGGTGAGCTTGACGTCCGTGGTAGGGAAGTTGTTGGAGAAGATTCTTAGAGATAGGATGTATGCGCATTTAGAAAGGAATAAACTCATTAACGATAGTCAGCATGGTTTTGTGAGAGGGAGGTCATGCCTCACTAACCTGGTGGAGTTTTTTGAAGAAGTGACCAGAAGGTTGACGAGGGAAGGGCTGTGGATGTCGTCTATATGGACTTTAGTAAAGCGTTTGACAAAGTCCCTCATGGTAGGCTGGTGAAAAAGTTTGGATCTCATGGGATAAAGGGGGAGGTGGCTAGATGGGTGGAGAACTGGCTTGGTCACAGAAGACAGAGGGTGGTAGTGGAAGGGTCTTTTTCCAGCTGGAGGCCTGTGACTAGTGGTGTTCTGCAGGGCTCTGTATTGGGACCTCTGCTGTTTGTGATTTATATAAACGATCTGGAAGAAGGTGTAACTGGGGTGATCAGTAAGTTTGCGGACGACACAAAATTGGCAGGACTTGCAGATAGTGAGGAGCATTGTCAGAAGCTACAGAAGGATATAGATAGGCTGGAAATTTGGGCAAAGAAATGGCAGATGGAGTTCAATCCTGATAAATGCGAAGTGATGCATTTTGGTAGAAATAATGTAGGGAGGAGCTATACGATAAATGGCGGAACCATAAAGGGTGTAGATACGCAGAGGGACCTGGGTGTGCAAGTCCACAGATCCTTGAAGGTGACGTCACAGGTGGAGAAGGTGGTGAAGAAGGCATATGGCATGCTTGCCTTTATAAGACGGGGCATAGAGTATAAAAGTTGGGGTCTGATGTTGCAGATGTATAGAACGTTGGTTCGGCCGCATTTGGAATTCTGCGTCCAGTTCTGGTCGCCGCACTACCAGAAGGACGTGGAGGCTTTAGAGAGAGTACAGAGGAGGTTTCCCAGGATGTTGCCTGGTATGGAGGGGCTTAGTTATGAGGAGAGATTGGGTAAACTGGGGTTGTCCTCCCTGGAAAGACGGAGGATGAGGGGAGACTTAATAGAGGTGTATAAATTTGTGAAAGGCATAGATAGGGTGAATGGTGGGAAGCTTTTCCGCAGGTCGGTGGTGACGTTCACGAGGGGTCATAGGTTCAAGGTGAAGGGGGGGAGGTTTAACACAGATATCAGAAGGACATATTTTACACAGAGGGTGGTGGGGGCCTGGAATGCGCTGCCAGGCAAGGTGGTGGAGGCGGACACACTGGGAACGTTTAAGACTTATCTAGATAGCCATATGAACGGAGTGGGAATGGAGGGATACAAAAGAATGGTCTAGTTTGGACCAGGGAGCGGCACGGGCTTGGAGGGCCGAAGGGCCTGTTCCTGTGCTGTATTGTTCTTTGTTCTTTGTTCTTAGTTTGCCTTCCTCCAATTCAGCACCTTACCCATAGGACAACACTCATCCTTTTCCATGACTATCCGAAAGTTTACAGAATTGTGGTCACTGTTCGCCACATGTTCCCCCACTGAAACTTTGATGACTTGACCGGGCTCATTCCCCAGTACTAGGTCCAGTATAGCCCCCTCTCTAGTTGGACTATCAACATATTGTTCCAAAGAACCTTTCTGGACACATTTTACAAATTCCTCCCCGTCCAGACCCCCAGTCCGAAGGGATTTCCAGTCTATATGAGGGAAATTAAAGTCTCCCACTACAACAACCCTATTTTTTCTACACCTGTCCAGAATTTCCTTACATATCCATTCTTCAACTTCCCGTGGGCTGTTGGGAGGCCTGTAGTATACCCGTAGCATAGTGACTGCGCCCTTCCTGTTTCTGAGCTCCACCCACAGTGTCTCGTGACATGACCCTTCCAAATTGTCCACCCTCTGTACCGCTGTAATATGCTCCTTAACCAGTATTGCTACTCCCCCACCTCTTCTAGCCCCTCCTCTGTCTCGCCTAAAACACTTATACCCCGGAATATTCAGCTGCCAGTCCTGTCCTTCTTTTAACCAATCTCTGTCATTGCAACCACATCCATTTCAAATGGTTATTGGATAAACATATGGATGATATTGGAATAGTGTAGATTAGAGGGGCTTTAGATTGGTTTCACTGGTCGGCGCAACATCGAGAGCCGAAGGGCCTGTACTGCACTGTAATGTTCTATGTTCTAAGTTCCGCACATTAAGGCTCTAAGTTCATCTGTCTTGCCCGTTACGCTCCATGCATTGAAGCAGATGCACTCCAGACCTCCAGGGCCACTGAGTTTATCCTCCCCCAGATTGCACTTCCTCTTAGGTAGCCTTGTCTTGGACCCATGCTCGTCCCCAGTCTCTACACTTGCTGACCTATTGTTCTGATCCCCACCCCCCTGCCACATTAGTTTAAACCCACCCGAACCACACTAGCAAAACTCCCAGACTAGCAAATACAGACTAGGGTCAGTACTGAAGGAGTGCTGCACTGCCACAGTGTCAGTACTAAAGCAGTACTGCACTGTCAAAGGGTCAGTACTGAGTGAGTGCTGCGCTGTCAGAGTGTCAGTACTGAGGGAGCATGGCACTGTCAGAGGATCAGTACTGAGTGAGTGCTGCACTGTCAGAGGGTCAGTACTGAGGGAGAGCTGCACTGTCAGAGGGTCAGTACTGGGGAGTGCTGCACTGTCAGAGGGTCAGTACTGAGTGAGTGCTGCACTGTCAGAGGGTCAGTACTGAGTGAGTGCTGCACTGTCAAAGGGTCAGTACTGAGTGAGTGCTGCACTGTCAGAGGGTCAGTACTGAGGGAGTGCCGCACTGTCAGAGGGTCAGTACTGAGGGAGTGCTGCACTGTCAGAGGGTCAGTACTGAGTGAGTGCTGCACTGTCAGAGGGTCAGTACTGAGTGAGTGCTGCACTGTCAAAGGGTCAGTACTGAGTGAGTGCTGCGCTGTCAGAGTGTCAGTACTGAGGGAGTGCTGCACTGTCAGAGTGTCAGTACTGAGTGAGTGCTGCACTGTCAGAGGGTCAGTACTGAGGGAGAGCTGCACTGTCAGAGGGTCAGTACTGAGGGAGTGCTGCACTGTCAGAGGGTCAGTACTGAGGGAGTGCTGCACTGTCAGAGGGTCAGTACTGAGGGAGCACGGCACTGTCAGAGGGTCAGTACTGAGTGAGTGCTGCACTGTCAGAGGGTCAGTACTGAGTGAGTGCTGCACTGTCAGAGGGTCAGTACTGAGGGAGCACGGCACTGTCAGAGGGTCAGTACTGAGGGAGAGCTGCACTGTCAGTGGGTCAGTACTGAGGGAGTGCTGCACTGTCAGAGGGTCAGTACTGGGGAGTGCTGCACTGTCAGAGGGTCAGTACTGGGGAGTGCTGCACTGTCAGAGGGTCAGTACTGAGGGAGAGCTGCACTGTCAGAGGGTCAGTACTGGGGAGTGCTGCACTGTCAGAGGGTCAGTACTGAGGGAGTGCTGCACTGTCAGAGGGTCAGTACTGAGGGAGCACGGCACTGTCAGAGGGTCAGTACTGAGGGAGTGCTGCACTGTCAGAGTATCAGTACTGAGGGAGCACGGCACTGTCAGAGGGTCAGTACTGAGTGAGTGCTGCACTGTCAGAGTATCAGTACTGAGGGAGCACGGCACTGTCAGAGGGTCAGTACTGAGGGAGTGCTGCACTGTCAGAGGGTCAGTACTGAGGGAGTACTGCACTGTCAAAGGGTCAGTACTGAGTGAGTGCTGCACTGTCAGAGGGTCAGTACTGATGGAGTGCAACATTGTCAGGGGGTCAGTACTGAGGGAGTGCTGCACTGTCACATGGTCAGAAATGAGAGAGTGCTGCACAGTCAGAGGGTCAGAACTGGGGGAGTGCTGCACTGTCAGAGGGTCAGTACTGATGGAGTGCAACATTGTCAGGGGGTCAGTACTGAGGGAGTGCTGCACGGTCACAGGGTCAGTACTGATGGAGCCTTGCACTGTCAGAGGGTCAGTACAGAGGGAGCCCTACACTGTCACACGGTCAGTACTGAGGGAGTGCTGCACTGTCAGAGGGTCAATACTGAGGGAGTGCTGCACTGTCAGAGGGTCAGTACTGAGGGAGCGCTGCACTGTCAGAGGGTCAGTACTGAGGGAGTGCTGCACTGTCAGAGGGTCAGTACTGAGGGAGTGCTGCACTGTCAGAGGGTCAGTACTGGGGAGTGCTGCACTGTCAGAGGGTCAGTACTGAGGGAGTGCTGCACTGTCAGAGAGTCAGTACTGAGGGAGTGCTGCACTGTCAGAGGGTCAGTACTGAGAGAGTGCTGCACTGTCACAGGGTCAGTACTGAGGGAGCCTTGCACTGATCCCCACCCCCCTGCCACATTAGTTTAAACTAAATTAGTTTAAAGGGGAGGAGGTGCTTGCTGTCTTGAGGCAAATCAGAGTGGATAAATCCCCAGGACCGGACAGGGTATTCCCACAGACCTTGAGGGAAGCTAGTGTTGAATCTGGCAGACATATTTAAAATGTCAGTATTCACGGGGGAGGTGCCGGATGATTGGAGGGTGGCTCACGTTGTTCCGTTGTTTAAAAAAGGTTCCAAAAGAAATCCGGGAAATTATAGGCCAGTAAGTTTGACGTCGGTGGTGGGCAAGTTATTGGAAGGCGTGATAAGGGATAGGATCTACAAATATTTGGATAGACAGGGACTTATTAGGGAGAGTCAACATGGCTTTGTGCGTGGTAGGTCATGTTTGACCAATCTATTAGAGTTTTTCAAGGAGGTTACCAGGAAAGTGGATGAAGGGAAGGCGGTGGATGTTGTCTACCTGGATTTCAGCAAGGCCTTTGACAAGGTCCCTCATGGGAGGTTAGTTAGGAAGGTTCAGTCGCTGGGTATACATGGGGAGGTAGCAAATTGGATAAGACACTGGCTCAATGGAAGAAGCCAGAGAGTGGTTGTGGAGGATTGCTTCTCTGAGTGGAGGCCTGTGACTAGTGGTGTGCCGCAGGGATCGGTGTTGGGTCCATTGTTGTTTGTCATCTATATCAATGATCTGGATGATAATGTGGTAAATTGGATCAGCAAATTTGCTGATGATACAAAGATTGGAGGTGTAGTAGACAGTGAGGAAGTTTTTCAAACCTTGCAAAGGGATTTGGACCAACTAGAAAAATGTGCTGAAAAATGGCAAATGGAATTTAACGCAGACAAGTGTGAGATATTGCACTTTGGAAGGACAAACCAAAGTAGAACGTACAGGGTAAATGGTAGGACTCTGAAGAGTGCAGTTGAACAGAGGGATCTGGGAATACAGGTACAGAATTCCTTAAAAGTGACATCACAGGTGGACAGGGTCGTAAAGAGTGCCTTTGGTACATTGGCCTTTATAAATCGGAGTATCGAGTATAAAAGTTGGAGTGTTAGGGTAAGGTTATATAAGGCATTGATGAGGCCGAATTTAGAGTATTGTGTACAGTTTTGGTCACCTAGTTACAGGAAGGATGTAAATAAGGTTGAAAGAGTGCAGAGAAGGTTCACAAGGATGTTGCCGGGACTTGAGAAGCTGAGTTACAGAGAGAGATTGAATAGGTTGGAACTTTATTCCCTGGAGCGTAGAAGATTGAGGGGAGATTTGATAGAGGTGTATAAGATTTTGATGGGTATAGATAGAGTGATTGCAAGCAGGCTTTTTCCACTGAGGCTAGGGGAGAAAAAAACCAGAGGGCATGGGTTAAGGGTGAAAGGAGAAAAGTTTAAAGGGAATATTAGGGGGGGCTTCTTCACGCAGAGAGTGGTGGGAGTGTGGAATGAGCTGCCGGATAAAGTGGTAAATGCAGGGTCACTTTTAACATTTAAGAAAAACTTGGACGGGTTTATGGATGAGAGGGGTGTGGAGGGATATGGTCCAAGTGCAGGTCAGTGGGACTAGGCAAAAAATGGTTCGGCACAGACAAGAAGGGCCAAAAGGCCTGTTTCTGAGCTGTAATTTTCTATGGTTCTACTGATGGAGTGCTGCACTGTCAGAGGGTCAGTACTGAGGGAGTGCTGCACTGTCAAGAGGTCAGTACTGAATGAGTGCTGCACTGTCAGAGGAACAGTACTCAGGAAGTGCTGCTTTGTCAGGGAGTCAGTACTGAGGGAGTGCTGCACTGTCACAGGGTCAGCACTGAGGGAGCCTTGCACTGTTAGTGGGTCTGGACAGAGGGAGCCCTATACTGTCACGTGGTCAGTACTGAGGGAGTGCTGCACTGTCAGAGGGTCAGTACTGAGGGAGCGCTGCACTGTCAGAGGGTCAGTACTGAGGGAGCGCTGCACTGTCAGGGGGTCAGTACTGAGGGAGCGCTGCACTGTCAGAGGTCAGTACTTGAGGGAGTGCTGCACTGTCAGAGGATCTGTACTGAAGGAGTGCTGCACTGTCAGAGGAACAGTACTCAGGAAGTGCTGCTTCGTCAGGGAGTCAGTACTGAGGGAGTGCTGCACCGTCAGAGGGTCAGAACTGAGAGAGTGCTGCACAGTCAGAAGGTCAGTACTGGGGGAGTGCTGCACTATCACACGGTCAGTACTGAGGGAGCCTTGCACTGTCAGTGGGTCAGTACTGAGGGAGTGCTGCACTGTCAGTGGGTCAGTACTGATGGAGTGCAACATTGTCAGGGGGTCAGTACTGAGGGGGTGCTGCCCTGTCGGAAGGTCAGTACCGTGCAGCTCCACCCCTTACTTCCTGTTTACTATTTACACGCCCAAAGATTTTGGGATTCCCTTTATTTTGACTTCCATTCTAATCTCAGACTCTGTCATTTACTTTCCATTACAACATAGGATTTATGAGCTGGAATCGGCCATTTAGTCCTTCAAACCTCCACTGCAACTTGATAAGATCATGGCTGACCTGATTGTGGCCTTTGTTCCATTTTCTTTTCTGCCCCCACTTGACTCACTTACGTCTCGCAAGTTTGTCTAACTCAAATGAATTCAAAGACTGCATCTGGGGAAGAGAATTGCACAAACTTTCCATCCTCTGACAGAACTAATCGCTCCTGAACTCTGTGTTAAATGGTTGAAATCTTATTCTTGAAATGTGTCCCCTAGTTCTAGTCTGTCCCACAAGGGGAAATACCCACTAGGTCGCCACCCAGCCATATCCCCTCAGGATTATGTTTCACTGAGATCACCTCTCATTCTCCCAAACTCCAGTGGACACAGAGTCAGCCTGTCCAACCTCTCTTCATAATATAATCCCCCTCATCTCAGTTCATCAGCCAGACATTCTCTGAACTGCTTCAAATAAACTGTGCACAGTATTCCAGATGTGGTCTCACTGAAGCCCTGTACAGCTGCAGTAAAACTTACCTACTTTTATATTCAATTCTCCTTGTAATAAACACTAACATTCCATTTGTCTGTACCTGCGCAGTAACATCTGTGATTCTTTAGTCTGGGGGGCATCTGCGGCCAAAGATGTGACCCCAGGACGGTGTGTTGTCTCTCTGGTGCCAGGGTCAGGGATGACACTGAACATGGGCATCCTGAATGGGGAAGGTGATGAGTTAGAGATCATGGTACATGTTGGTACCAAAGATATGGGCAAAGTGAGGAATGAGGTTTTGCATCACAAATTCAGGGACCTAAGCAGTAGATTAGAAAATAGGACCCCAATGGTTGTAATCTCTGGGTTACTCCCCGTGCCACATAGATCATAGATCATAAAATCCTGCAGTGCAGAAGGAGGCTATTCAGCCCATTGAGTCTGCCCCGATCACAATCTCACCCAGGCCCTATTCCCATAACCCCACATATTTACCCTGCTAATCACCTGACACCAAGGGGCAATTTACTATGGCCAATCCACCTAACCCGCACATCTTTGGAGTGGGGGAGGAAACCAGATCACCCGGAGGAAACCCACACAGTCTGTGTGCAAACACCATACAGATAGTGACCCAAGGCCAGAATTGAATCTGGGTCATTGGCACTGTGAGGCAGCAGTGCCACTGTGCTAGTGAGTATAGAAATAGGAAAATATGACAATGTGCGGCTCAAGAGTTGGTGTAGGAGGGAGGGTTTCAGATTCCTGGATCACTGGGACCATTTCTGGGGAAGGTCAGCATCTGAACCATATTGGGGCCAACTACCTTACGGGTAGAGTCATAGAGTCATAAAGTCATCGAGGTTTACAGCATGGAAACAGGCCCTTCGGCCCAACTTGTCCATGATGCCCTTTTTTTTAAACCCCTAAGCTCGTCCCAATTGCCATCATTTGGCCCATATCCCTCTATACCCATCGTACCCATGTAACTGTCCAAATGCTTTTTGAAAGACAAAATTGAACCCGCCTCTACTACTAACTCTGACAGCTTGTTCCAGACACTCACCAACCTGTATGTGAAAACATTGCCTCTCTGGACACTTTTGTATCTCTCCCCTCTCACCTTAAACCTATGCCCTCTAGTTTTAGACTCCCCTACCTTTGGGAAAAGATATTGACTATCTAGCTGATCTATGCCCCTCATTATTTTATAGACCTCTATAAGGTCACCCCTCAGCCTTCGACGTTCCAGAGAAAAAAGTCCCAGTCTATCCAACCTCTCCTTATAACTCAAACCATCAAGTCCCAGTAGCATCCTAGTAAATATTTTCTGCAATCTTTCTCGTTTAATAACATTCTTTCTATAATAGGGTGACCAGAACTGTACACAGTATTCCAAGTGTGGCCTTACCAATGTCTTGTACAACTTCAACAAGATGTCCCAATTCCTGTATTCAATGTTCTGACCAATGAAACCAAGCATGCTGAATGCCTTCTTCACCACTCTGTCCACCTGTGACTCACTTTCAAGGATTTATGAACCTGTACCCCTAGATCTCTTTGCCCTGTAACTCTCCCCAGTGCTCTACCATTAACTGAATAAGTCCTGCCTTGGTTCAATCTACCAAAATGTATCACCTCACATTTATCTAAATTAAACTCCATCTGCCATTCGTCAGCCCACTGGCCTAATTGATCAAGATCCCGTTGCAATCCGAGATAACCTTCCTCACTGTCCACTATGCCACCAATCTTGGTGTCATCTGCAAACCTACTAACCATGCCTCCTATATTCTCATCCAAATCATTAGTATAAATGACAAATAACAGTGGACCCAGCACCGATCCCTGAGGCACACCACTGGTCACAGGTCTCCAGTTTGAAAAACAATCCTCTCCAACCTTCTGTCATCAAGCCAATTTTGTATCCATTTAGCTACCTCACCCTGGATCCCGTGAGATTTAACCTTATGCAACAATCTACCATGCGGTACCTTGTCAAAGCCTTGCTAAAGTCCATGTATACAACATCATCTGCCCTGCCCTCATCTACCTTCTTGGTTACCCCTTCAAAAAGTTTGCTCGTACTTTTGGGAGGAATTTAAACTAGTCTGACGGGGGAGAGGACACAGAATATTGGTAAAATAGAGACACATCATGCTATAGTAAAGGAAGCAAGTCAGAATGAGCTCAGCTATGTTGTGTGTCATGAGGGTGAGACAAGACTGGATGGTCTTTGCTTTAATGGTAGGAGGTTAATAGGTAAGACTGATGAGTTAAAGGCATGGATTGACACATGGAAGTGCATTATTGTTGCCATCACAGAAACATGGCAGAGGAAAGGGCAGGACTGGCAATTCAAAATTCCAGGATACCCGATCTTCAGGCAATAAAAAGGAGGGAGCAAAAAGGGAGGTTGTGTAGCACTATAACTGCAATAAGGAGAGATGATACAAGAATCATAAGAATCCTGTACTGTGCAAAAGGAGGCCATTCATCCCATCATGTCCGCACCAACTCTCAGACTGAGTACCTTACCCAGGCCCTATTCCCCCATCCTATCCCTTTCACCATACACATTTCCCATGGCTAATTCATCTAACCTACACATCTTAGGATACAAAGGGGCAATTTAGCATGGCCAATCCGGTAGGAAACCAGAGCATCTGGAGGAAACCCATGCAGACGCAGGGAAAACCTGCAAACTCTACACAGACGGTCACCCAAGGCCAGAATTGAACCTGAGTCCCTGGCGCTGTGAGGCAACAATGCTAACCACTGTACCACCGTTTTAAAATGGGGACTGAGGGGTAGGTGGATGGTGGTTCAGAATACCAAATAAAAACGTGCCAGAGAATTGCTGGCAGATGAAATATTTAAGCTCTGACAGGTTTAAAAATGGACAAATCCCCAGGCCCGGATGAATTGCATCCCAGGCTGCTGTGGGAGGCGAGGTAGAAAATTGCAGGGGCTCTGACACAAATTTTTAATTCCTCTCTTGCCACAGGGGAAGTGCCAGAGACCTGGAGGACGGCTAATGCGGTTTCACTTTTCAAGAGGGGCGATAGAAATGAATTAGGAAATTACAGACTGGTGAGCCTCATGTTCGTGGTAGGGAAACAATTGTGAAGGAGAGAATTAATATCCACTTGGAAAAGCATGGGTTAATTAGGGGCTTTGTCAGAGGGAGGTCATGCCTAACAAATTTGTTGGAATTTTTCAAAAATGTGATCAAATGGGTGTGTATGAAGTAAATTCAGTTGATATTGTACATATGGATTTTAGGGAAGCTTTTAACAAGGTCTCACATGGGTGATTAATTGAGACGGCTAAAGCATATGGATTTCAGGGAAAGTTGGTGAGATGGATCAGAAATTGACTTAGTAATAGGACATAAAGGGTAGTGGTAGAAGGCTGTTGGATTGACTGCAGGCCAGTGTCCAGTGGTGTACCACAAGGCCCCCCAACAGCCCAAGGGAAGTGGAAGAACGGATATGTCAGGAGATAATGGATAGGTGCAGGAAAAATAGGGTTGTTGTAGTGGGAGACTTCAATTTCCCTGGTATAGACTGGAAATCGCGTAGGGCTGGGAGTCTGAATGGGGAAGAATTTGTAAAATGCATACAGGAAGGTTCTTTGGAACAATATGTAGATAGCCCGACTAGAGAGGGGGCTATACTGGACCTCGTGCTGGGGAATGAACCCGGTCAGGTCTTCAAAGTTTCGGTAGGGGAACATGTGGCAAATAGCGACCACAGTTCTGTTAGCTTTAAGATAGTGATGGAAAAGGATGAGTGGTGTCCCAAGGGTAAGGTGTTGGATTGGGGGAAGGCTAACTTTCGTGGGATTAGGCAGAAATTGGCAGCTGTTGATTGGGAGAGGCTGTTTGAGGGTAAATCCACATCTGGCATGTGGGAGTCTTTTAAGGAACAGTTGTTAGGGCTGCAGGATAGGCATGTGCCTGTAAAAAAGGATAGGAAGGGTAGGATTCGAGAGCCGTGGATAACCAGGGAAATTGAGGGATTGGTCAAAAAGAAAAGAGAGGTGTACATTAGGTCCAGGCAGCTAAAAACGGAGGGAGCAATGGAGGAATACAAAGAAAGTAGGAAAGAACTCAAACGAGGAATTAGAAGGGCAAAAAGGGGTCACGAAATGTCCTTGGCAGACAGGATTAAGGAGAATCCCAAGGCATTTTATTCTTACGTTAGGAACAAAAGGGTTGTCAGGGAAAAAATCGGACCTCTCAGGGACAAAAGTGGGGAATTATGCTTGGAGCCCAAAGAAGTAGGGGAGATCCTAAATGAATACTTTGCGTCGGTATTCATAAAGGAGAGGGATGTGTTGACTGGGAGTGTCTCGGAGGGGAGTGTTGACCCGTTAGAGAAAATCTCCATTACAAGGGAGGAAGTGTTAGGTTTGTTACAGAATATAAAGACTGACAAATCCCCAGGGCCTGATGGAATCTATCCAAGGCTGCTCAGGGGGACGAGAGATGAAATCGCTGGGCCTCTGACGCAAATCTTTGACTCGTCACTAGACACAGGTGAGGTCCCAGAGGATTGGAGGATAGCTAATGTGGTCCTGTTATTTAAGGAGGGTAGGAAGGATAACCAGGGAAATTATAGGCCGGTGAGCTTGACGTCCGTGGTAGGGAAGGTGTTGGAGAAGATTCTTAGAGATAGGATGTATGCGCATTTAGAAAGGAATAAACTCATTAACGATAGCCAGCATGGTTTTGTGAGAGGGAGGTCATGCCTCACTAACCTGGTAGAGGTTTTTGAAGAAGTGACTAGAATGGTTGACGAGGGATGGGCCGTGGATGTCGTCTATATGGACTTTAGTAAAGCGTTTGACAAAGTCCCTCATGGTAGGTTGGTGCAAAAGATTGGATCTCATGGGATAAAGGGAGAGGCGGCTAGATGGGTGGAGAACTGGCTTGGTCACAGAAGACAGAGGGTGGTAGTGGAAGGGTCTTTTTCCGGCTGGATGCCTGTGACTAGTGGTGTTCTGCAGGGCTCTGTATTGGGACCTCTGCTGTTTGCGATTTATATAAACGATCTGGAAGAAGGTGTAACTGGGGTGATCAGTAAGTTTGCGGACGACATGAAAATGGCTGGACTTTCAGATAGTGAGGAACATTGTCAGAGGCTACAGAAGGATATAGATAGGCTGGAAATTTGGGCAAAGAAATGGCAGATGGAGTTCAATCCTGATAAATGCGAAGTGATGCATGTTAGTAGAACTAACGTAGGGGGGAGCTGTACGATAAATGGCAGAACCATAAAGGGTGTAGATACGCAGAGGGACCTAGGTGTGAAAGTCCACAGATCCTTGAAGGTGACGTCACAGGTGGAGAAGGTAGTGAAGAAGGCATATGGCATGCTTGCCTTTATAGGACGGGGCATAGAGTATAAAAGTTGGGGTCTGATGTTGCAGTTGTATAGAACGTTGGTTCGGCCGCATTTGGAATACTGCACCCAGTTCTGGTCGCCACACTACCAGAAGGACGTGGAGGCTTTAGAGAGAGTACAGAGGAGGTTTACCAGGATGCTGCCTGGTATGGAAGGGCTTAGTTATGAGGGGAGACTGGGTAAACTGGGATTGTTCTCACTGGAAAGACGGAGGATGAGGGGTGACCTAATAGAGGTGTATAAAATTATGAAAGGCATAGAACATAGAACATAGAACATAGAAAGCCACAGCACAAACAGGCCCTTCGGCCCACAAGTTGCGCCGATCACATCCCCACCTCTAGGCCTATCTATAGCCCTCAATCCCATTAAATCCCATGTACTCATCCAGAAGTCTCTTAAAAGACCCCAACGAGTTTGCCTCCACCACCACCGACGTCAGCCGATTCCACTCACCCACCACCCTCTGAGTGAAAAACTTACCCCTGACATCTCCTCTGTACCTACCCCCCAGCACCTTAAACCTGTGTCCTCTCGTAGCAACCATTTCAGCCCTTGGAAATAGCCTCTGAGAGTCCACCCTATCCAGACCTCTCAACATCTTGTAAACCTCTATCAGGTCACCTCTCATCCTTCGTCTCTCCAGGGAGAAGAGACCAAGCTCCCTCAACCTATCCTCATAAGGCATGCCCCCCAATCCAGGCAACATCCTTGTAAATCTCCTCTGCACCCTTTCAATGGCTTCAACATCTTTCCTGTAATGAGGTGACCAGAACTGCGCGCAGTACTCCAAGTGGGGTCTAACCAGGGTCCTATAAAGCTGCAGCATTATCTCCCGACTCCTAAACTCAATCCCTCGATTAATGAAGGCTAGTACGCCGTACGCCTTCTTGACCGCATCCTCCACCTGCGAGGCCGATTTAAGAGTCCTATGGACCCGGACCCCAAGGTCCTTCTGATCCTCTAGACTGCTAAGAATGGTACCCTTCATATTATACTGCTGCTTCATCCCATTGGATCTGCCAAAATGGATCACTACACACTTATCCGGGTTGAAGTCCATCTGCCACTTCTCCGCCCAGTCTTGCATTCTATCTATGTCTCGCTGCAACTTCTGACATCCCTCCAAACTATCCACAACACCACCTACCTTGGTGTCGTCAGCAAACTTACCAACCCATCCCTCCACTTCCTCATCCAGGTCATTTATGAAAATGACAAACAGCAAGGGTCCCAGAACAGAACCCTGGGGCACTCCACTGGTCACTGACCTCCATGCAGAGAAAGACCCCTCCACAGCCACTCTCTGCCTTCTGCAGGCAAGCCAGTTCTGGATCCACAAGGCAACAGCCCCTTGGATCCCATGCCCTCTCACTTTCTCAAGAAGTCTTGCATGGGGGACCTTATCGAACGCCTTGCTGAAGTCCATATAGACCACATCCACCGCTCTTCCTTCGTCAATGTGTTTGGTCACATTTTCAAAGAACTCAACCAGGCTCGTAAGGCACGACCTGCCCTTGACAAAGCCATGCTGACTACTTTTGATCATACTAAACTTCTCTAGATGATCATAAATCCTGTCTCTCAGGATCCTCTCCATCAACTTACCAACCACTGAGGTTAGACTCACCGGTCGGTAATTTCCCGGGCTGTCCCTGTTCCCTTTCTTGAATATAGGGACCACATCTGCAATCCTCCAATCCTCCGGAACCTCTCCCGTCTCCATCGACGATGCAAAGATCATCGCCAAAGGCTCCGCAATCTCCTCCCTCGCCTCCCACAGTAACCTGGGGTACATCCCATCTGGTCCCGGCGACTTACCAACCTTGATGCCATTCAATAGTTCCAACACATCCTCTTTCTTTATGTCCACATGCTCGATCCTTTCTGTCCACCGCAAACCAGCAGTACAACCACCCAGATCCCTTTCCACCGTGAATACCGAGGTAAAGTATTCATTAAGCAGCTCCGCCATTTCTAACGGTTCCGCACAAACTTTTCCCCCTTCACCTTTTAAGGGTCCTATGCCTTCACATCTCATCCTTTTACTCCTGACATATTTGTAGAAAGCCTTGGGATTCTCCTTAATCTTACCCGCCAAGGCCTTCTCATGACCCCTTCTCGCTCTCCTAATTTCCTTCTTAAGCTCCTTCCTACATCCCGTATACTCCTCTAAATCCTTAACACCTCCTAGCTCTCTGAACCTTCTGTACGCCTCTCTTTTCTTATTCACCAGGTTCATCACAACCTTCGTGCACCACGGTTCCCGTACCCTACCAACACCCCCCTGTCTCATCGGAACGTTGTCATGCAGAGCTCCAGACAAACATTCCTTGAAAATCCTCCACTTTCCTTCGGTACTTTTCCCCAAGAATGCCTCCTTCCAATTTACCCGTCTAATTTCCTCCCTGATGACACTGTATTTCCCTTTACTCCAGAGAAACACTTTGCTAGCCTGCCTGATCCTATCTCTTTCCAATGCTATCGTGAAGGAGATAGAATTATGATCGCTATCCCCAAGATGCTCACCCACCGAGAGATCCTCCACCTGTCCAGATTCATTAGCCAGCACCAGATCAAGTACAGCCTCTCCTCTAGTAGGCTTATCCACATACTGTGTCAGGAAACTCTCCTGGACACACCTAACAAACTCCTCTCCATCCAAACCCCTAGCCCTAGGGATATTCCAATCTATGTTTGGGAAATTAAAATCTCCCATCACGACAACTCTGTTATTCCTACATCTCTCCAGGATCTGTTTCCCCATCTGCTCCTCAACATCTCTGTTACTATTGGGCGGCCTATAGAAAACACCCAGCAATGTTACCGACCCCTTCCTGTTCCTAACATCCACCCAAAGAGACTCCGTAGTCAATCCCTCCACGGCGTCCACCTTCTCTACAGCCGTGACACTATCCCTGATCAACAGTGCCACTCCCCCCCCTCTCTTGCCTCCCTCCCTGTCCTTCCTGAAACATCTAAAACCCGGCACCTGAAGCACCCAGTCCTGTCCCTGAGACATCCAAGTCTCCGTAATGGCCACCACATCACAATTCGAAGCAGCAATCCACGCTCTAAGCTCATCCACTTTATTCACTACACTCCTGGCATTAAAATAGACACATCTCAGACCTTCAGCCTGAGCACTTCCCTTCTCCATCACTCGTCTAATCTCCCTCTTACCCTGTCTACATTCCTTATCTATTTGCGAGCTAACCTCCTCGCTCTCAGTCCCCTCATTTCGATTCCCTCCCCCCAACCTTTCTAGTTTAAAGTCTCTCCAGTAGCCTTAGCCAACCTTCCCGCCAGGATATTGGTCCCCCTGGGATTCAAGTGCCACCCGTCTTTTTAAACAGGTCACACCTGCCCCTAAAGAGGTCCCAATGATCCAAGTACCCAAATCCTTGTCCCTTGCTCCAGTCCCTCAGCCACGCATTCATTCTCCACCGATTCCTGTTCTCACTCTCCCGCGGCACAGGCAGCAATCCCGAGATTACTACCTTTGCATTCCTCTTTCTCAGCTGTCTACCTAACTCCCTATATTCTCTTTTCATGACCCCTTCCCTCTTCCTACCTATGTCAGCAGTACCTATATGCATCACGACCTTCGGCTCCTCTCCCTCCCCCTTCAGGATTTCTGGGACTCGACCAGAGACATCCCCGACCCCTGCACCAGGGAGGCAAACCACCATCCGAGAGTCCCGTCTGTGTCCGCAAAAACGCCTATCTGACCCCCTCACCGTAGAGTCCCCAATTAGCACTACCCTCCTTTCCTTACCCTTTTGCACTACTGGGCCAGGCTCAGCTCCAGAGACACTGCCACCGCTGCTTCCCCCAGGTGGGCTGTCCACCCCAGTAGTACTCAGACAGGAGTACTTATTATTAAGGGGCACATCCACCGGGGTGCTCACCATCAACCGAGCTTTCTCCTTCCTCACTGTTACCCAGTTACCCTCCTCCCGTGGTCCCGGTGTGACCACCTGCCGATAGCTCCTGTCAATGACCTCCTCACTATCCCTCACCCGGCGAAGGTCCTCGAGCTGCAATTCCAGTTCCCTAACATGGTCCCTTAGGAACCGCAGCTCAACACACCCAGCACAGATATGGTCGTCCGGGAGGCTAGGAGCCTCCAGGACCTCCCACATCCTACATTGGGAACAACATACTGGCCTCACACTCATAATTGCCCCTTTAAACACACAGGGAAAAAAAAAAGTGAATGAAAATTTTAAACTTACCTTTCCTCCTCCTGTTTTCTCCAAAGCCCTGCTCTCACTGGGTCTTTTTTTTTAGGTTAGAGGAGGAGGGAGGGTGGGATACTCTACAAGTGTAGAGTATCGGGATTCCTCTCTGTTCCAATTTATTGGGGAAAAAAAAATCTCTCTCCCCCAGACCTCCCTGCGCGACCACTTCCGGGTTTAGATATTTTTTTTAAAAACCCGCGAAAAAGTAAGTTAAAAAAATAACAGCGCTTACCCGCAGCACTCCTCTCGCGAATCTCTCCCTCTCTGCTGCACTTCCAAGAAGCAATGAGGGTAAATAGATAGGGTGAATGGTGGGAAGCTTTTTCCCAGGTCGGTGGTGACGTTCACGAGAGGTCATAGGTTCAAGGTGAGGGGGGGGATGTTTAACACGGATATCAGAAGGACGTATTTTACACATAGGGTGGTGGGGGCCTGGAATGCGCTGCCAGGCAAGGTGGTGGAGGCGGACTCACTGGGAACGTTTAAGACTTATCTAGATAGCCACATGAATGGAGTGGGAATGGAGGGATACAAAAGAATGGTCTAGTTTGGACCAGGGAGCAGCAAGGGCTTGGAGGGCCGAAGGGCCTGTTCCTGTGCTGTATTGTTCTTTGTTCTTTTGTTCTTTGATCAGTACTGGGACCCATATTAAAAGTAAATTGCTGCAGATGCTGTAATCTAAAATCTTTTAGGTTTGACAAAGGGTCATCTGGACTTGAAACGTCAGCTCTTTTCTCTCCTCACAGATGCTGCCAGACCTGCTGAGATTTTCCAGCATTTTCTCTTCTGGAACTCTTATTGTTTGTTATATACATAAATAATACAGATGAAATTGTGGGAGGAATGTGAAGCAGATTTGCAGATGACACCAAGATTGTTACGGTGGCTAATAGAGAAGAAGATAGTTGTAGGTTCCAGGAAGACATAGATGGGTCGGTCAGATGGACAGAGCAATGGCAGATGGTATTTAACTCTGATAAGTGCAAGATGATACACTTTGGAAGAAGAAGCATTTAATGAATGGCAGGACACATGGTAACTCAGACGAACAGATGGATCCATCCACACATTCTACGAATCTATGAACATTGAGTTCAACAACTTTATACTGTGAACTTTCCCCTTGATCTTCACTTCCCCCTTTTTCTTCTCTATTATTCGGTTCCTCTGGTTTGTCTGAACACAACCCCACCCCTCCCCCACATGGTCACTGTCCCTTGTTGTTCAGTTTTTTTTCCCAGTGAGTACTGACTGACCTCTGCTCTCCCATTAACACATTCTACTCTCCTATTTTTGCCACTATTAACACTCTTCAGTCCTTAATGTGCCATTAACAGCCCATTTGCTTCATGTCCATGACATCTTTGTCAATCTCTCTTTAGCTCTTATCACTGACTTTCTCCTCTATCTCCCACACCATCTTCAAGTATATAATTTTGTCACATTTCTATACCTATTCAATCCTGTCTTATGGACTCAAAACATTAACTGTGTTTCTCTCTCATAGAATCCTATAGTGCAGAAGGAGGCCATTCGGCCCATCGAGACTACACTGACCACAATCCCACCCAGGCCCCACTCCCACAACCCTAGCTAGTCCCCCTGATACGAAGGGGCAATTTAACATGTCCAATCCACCTAACCTGCACATCTTTGAACTGTGGGAGGAAACCGGAGCACTCGGAGGAAACCCATGCAGACACAGGGAGAATGTGCAAACTCCACACAGGCAGTGACCCAAGCCATAGATGCTGCTAGACCTGCGGGTTAATCCAGAATTTTCTGTATTTATTTCATAATAGATGGTTCTGCTGTCAAACCTTTATAATTGCCTCTATTTATAATTATTCTTAGACCCACACTTCCCACCTTCAAACTGAATTTGAGATCCCTTCATGTTATGACCACTGTCACCTAGAGGCCACCTTACTATGGGATTATTGATTCATCCTGTCTCATTACCAGGACCCAGAAGAGCCTGTTCTAAGAAATTAACCCACATACACTTTATGAGTTTATTTTCCAGCCGACATTTGTCAATCTGACATAATCTAATCTACATGTTGAAAGTCACTTGTGATTACTGAGGAACCTTTCTGACATACCCCATTTCTTTTTTCTTCATACTCTATCTTACAGTGTAACAAAGTCGGCAGCCTATAAACCAGTCTCACAGATGGCATCTTATCTTTTCAATTTCTTATCTGTGTTTACTTTCAAACAGGTACTCAGCCTGAGAGACTGTTGGAAATGGGGTTCAGTTCAGGCCACAGGCACAGATGGACATGCTGAGATGCAGTCACTGTCAGATATTCCATAATGTGGAGATGCCGGCGTTGGACTGGGGTAAACATAGTAAGAAGTTTAACAACACCAGGTTAAAGTCCAACAGGTTTATTTGGTAGCAAAAGCCACACAAGCTTTCGGAGCTCTAAGCCCCTTAGAACCATAGAACCATAGAAAATTACAGCTCAGAAACAGGCCTTTAGGCCCTTCTTGTCTGTGCCGAACCATTTTATGCCGAGTCCCACTGACCTGCACTTGGACCATATCCCTCCACACCCCTCTCATCCATGAACCCGTCCAAGTTTTTCTTAAATGTTAAAAGTATAGTACCCTTCTTCAGGTGAGTGGGAATTCTGTTCACAAACAGAGCATATGAAGACACAAACTCAATTTACATGAATAATGGTTGGAATGCGAATACTTACAACTAATCAAGTCTTTAAGAAACAAAACAATGTGAGTGGAGAGAGCATCAAGATAGGCTAAAAAGATGTGTATTGTCTCCAGACAAGACAGCCAGTGAAACTCTGCAGGTCTGGGCAACTGTGGGGGTTACAAATAGTGTGACATGAACCCAATATCCCGGTTGAGGCCGTCCTCGTGTGTGCGGAACTTGGCTATCAGTTTCTGCTCAGCGACTCTGCGCTGTCGTGTGTCGCGAAGGCCGCCTTGGAGAACGCTTACCCGAATATCAGAGGCCGAATGCCCGCGACCGCTGAAGTGCTCCCCAACAGGAAGAGAACAGTCTTGCCTGGTGATTGTCGAGCGGGGTTCATTCATCCGTTGTCGCAGCGTCTGCATAGTTTCCCCAATGTACCATGCCTCGGGACATCCTTTCTTGCAGCGTATCAGGTAGACAACGTTGGCCGAGTTGCAAGAGTAGGTACCATGTACCTGGTAGATGGTGTTCTCACGTGAGATGATGGCATCTGTGTCGATGATCCGGCACGTCTTGCAGAGGTTGCTGTGGCAGGGTTGTGTGGTGTCATGGTCACTGTTCTCCTGAAGGCTGGGTAGTTTGCTGCGGACAATGGTCTGTTTGAGGTTGTGCGGTTGTTTGAAGGCAAGAAGTGGGGGTGTGGGGATGGCCTTGGCGAGATGTTCGTCTTCATCAATGACATGATATTCGGGTAAGCGTTCTCCAAGGCGGCCTTCGCGACACATGACAGCGCAGATTCGCTGAGCAGAAACTGATAGCCAAGTTCCGCACACACGAGAACGGCCTCAACCGGGATATTGGGTTCATGTCACACTATTTGTAACCCCCACAGTTGCCTAGACCTGCAGAGTTTCACTGGCTGTCTTGTCTGGAGACAATACACATCTTTTTAGCCTGTCTTGATGCTCTCTCCACTCACATTGTTTTGTTTCTTAAAGTCTTGATTAGTTGTAAGTATTCGCATTCCAACCATTATTCATGTAAATTGAGTCTGTGTCTTTATAAGCTCTGTTTGTGAACAGAATTCCCACTCACCTGAAGAAGGGGCTTAGAGCTCCGAAAGCTTGTGTGGCTTTTGCTACCAAATAAACCTGTTGGACTTTAACCTGGTGTTGTTAAACTTCTTACTGTGTTTACCCCAGTCCAACGCCGGCATCTCCACATCATGACTACCATCGACACCGCAAACTGCCGGCTCCAAGTGGAGAGGATCTCCAAGAAGATCGCGCATATCGACACAGACATCAAGTTTCTACAAAGATGCAAGAAAGCAGACAAGACACCGAAAGGACTACAGTTCACGAACCCACTCAGGTCAACCTATAACACAGACTACGCTGAGAGACTTTGCCGTCGTACCTCTCTCACACTCCTCAAACACCTCATACACCAACTCTACAGCAAACGCCGCAGCCTGGAAACCAAGATAGAATCCATATTCTCAACTTGCGCTCAGGATGCAGACCAGCTGAGAAACTCTGCCAAGCAGACGAGACAAAGGAGCTACACCATCTACATGCACACCAAGAACAGGAAACTTGAGAAACTCGGCATCTCCACCAGCAGCAACCAAGCCTCCCCCCGTACCACAGTAGAAAACAGTACCACTGCAGGGAAGTCCATTGTCAACTTGTCCGACTACACACTTCAACCAGATGAAATCGAAGTTCTCAGCCGAGGGCTTAATTTTTGCCCCACCACCAAAATAGACCCCATCAGTCTCGCAGCAGACACAGAGGAATTCATCAGGTGAATGAGGCTGCGGGAGTTCTTCCACAAACCCCAAGAGGCCAACAACGAACACAATGAGACAGCCAATGAACCGGAACAGCCGACAGAGAGATCCGCAGTGCATCCGAAGAGGAAAGAGTCGAATTGGACTCCTCCGGAAGGCCACTGCCCTCGACTTGACATGTATGCCCAAGCCGTCAGGAGGTGGGTCAACACCAAATTCATCAGCCGCACTCACAAGACAGCCCCGGACATCACCCAAGCACAACGTAACGCCATCCACTCTCAAGACCAACCGCAACATTGTCATCAAACCAGCAGACAAAGGAGGGGCCATCGTCACACTGAACAGAACGGATTACTGCAAAGAAGTGTACCGACAACTCAACAACGAGGAACACTACAGACAGTTACCTGCAGATCCGACCAAAGAACACACCCGTCAACTCAACACTCTGATCAAGACCTTTGATCCGGACCTTCAGAACACCCTCCGTGCTCTCATCCCACGTACTCCCCGCGTTGGAGATCTCTACTGCCTCCCGAAGATACACAAGGCAAACACACCCGGCCGTCCCATCGTATGGGGCAATGGGACCCTGTGCGAGAACCTCTCCGGCTATGTCGAGGGAATCCTGAAACCCATTATACAAAGAACCCCCAGCTTTTGTCGCGACACTACGGACTTCCTACAGAAACTCGGCACACATGGAGCAGTTGAACCAGGAGCGCTCCTCGTCACAATGGATGTCTCGGCACTCTACACCAGCATCCCCCATGACGATGGCATTGCTGCAACGGCCTCAGTGCTCAGCGCCAACAACTGCCAGTTTCCAGATGCAATTTTACATCTCATCCGCTTCATCCTGGACCACAATATCTTCACCTTCAACAACCAGTTCTTCATCCAGACACACGGAACAGCCATGGGGACCAAATTCGCACCTCAATATGCCAACATCTTCATGCACAGGTTCGAACAAGACTTCTTCACTGCACGGGACCTTCAACCGATGCTATACACTCGATACATCGATGACATTTTCTTCCTTTGGACTCATGGTGAACAATCACTGAAACAACTCTATGATGACATCAACAGGTTCCATCCCACCATCAGACTCACCATAGACTACTCTCCGGAATCGGTTGCATTCTTGGACACACGCATCTCCATTAAGGACGGTCACCTCAGCACCTCACTGTACCGCAAGCCCACGGATAACCTCACGATGCTCCACTTCTCCAGCTTCCACCCTAAACACGTTAAAGAAGCCATCCCCTACGGACAAGCCCTCCGAATACACAGGATCTGCTCGGATGAGGAGGATCACAACAGACACCTCCAGACGCTGAAAGATGCCGTCATAAGAACAGGATATGGCGCTCGACTCATTGATCAACAGTTCCAACGCGCCACAGCGAAAAACCACACCGACCTCCTCAGAAGACAAACACGGGACACAGTGGACAGAGTACCCTTCGTTGTCCAGTACTTCCCCGGAGCTGAGAAGCTACGGCATCTCCTCCGGAGCCTTCAACATGTCATTGATGAAGACGAACATCTCGCCAAGGCCATCCCCATACACCCACTTCTTGCCTTCAAACAACTGCACAACCTCAAACAGACCATTGTCCGCAGCAAACTACCCAGCCTTCAGGAGAACAGTGACTATGACACCACACAACCCTGCCACAGCAACCTCTGCAAGACGTGCCGGATCATCGACACAGATGCCATCATCTCACGTGAGAACACCATCCACCAGGTACACGGTACATACTCTTGCAATTCGGCCAACGTTGTCTACCTGATACGCTGCAAGAAAGGATGTCCCGAGGCATGGTACATTGGGGAAACTATGCAGACGCTGCGACAACGGATGAATGAACCCCGCTCGACAATCACCAGGCAAGACTGTTCTCTTCCTGTTGGGGAGCACTTCAGCGGTCACGGGCATTCGGCCTCTGATATTCGGGTAAGCGTTCTCCAAGGCGGCCTTCGCGACACACGACAGCGCAGAGTCGCTGAGCAGAAACTGATAGCCAAGTTCCGCACACACGAGGACGGCCTCAACCGGGATATTGGGTTCATGTCACACTATTTGTAACCCCCACAGTTGCCTAGACCTGCAGAGTTTCACTGGCTGTCTTGTCTGGAGACAATACACATCTTTTTAGCCTGTCTTGATGCTCTCTCCACTCACATTGTTTTGTTTCTTAAAGACTTGATTAGTTGTAAGTATTCGCATTCCAACCATTATTCATGTAAATTGAGTTTGTGTCTTTATATGCTCTGTTTGTGAACAGAATTCCCACTCACCTGAAGAAGGGGCTAAGAGCTCCGAAGGCTTGTGTGGCTTTTGCTACCAAATAAACCTGTTGGACTTTAACCTGGTGTTGTTAAACTTCTTACTAAGATATTCCATAATCAGGGGACGGATTGTCACAAAATGATTCTACGTCATGCTCTTTCAAGCTAAGGTCATCTCTCGCTACTGTATTGTCACCCTTAAGAAAGTGAGCTATCCCACCAACTTTTCCTCATTTCCTGTCATTCTGAAACCTCAAATACCCTTCAATGTTCTGGTCCCAGTCCAAAGACGTGCGGGTTAGGTTGATTGGCCAGGTTAAAAATTGCCCCTTAGAGTCCTGAGATGCGTAGGTTAGAGGGATTAGTGGGTAAAATGTGTGGGGGTAGGGCCTGGGTGGGATTGTGGTCGGTGCAGACTCGATGGGCCGAATGGCCTCCTTCTGCACTGTAGGGATTCTATTCTATGATTAGTCATCCTGCAGTCATGTCTCTGTAATGGCTATTAAGTGACACCTATTTATTCCTGTCTGTGCTAGCAATTCATTGTGTTACAAGTACAGAGCCATTACTGTCTTTTTACTGCTTTTGCTCACCACGCTCTGGCTATCATTGCCTAAATTGCCACCCTGCTCTACCCACCTTGCCATTTCACTTGAATTTACATCTCCTCTCACTTTACGACATGACGATCACTCTCACCCAAATGTTCCCCCACAGGCTTTTGGTTCACTTATCCCACCTCATTCCCAACACCAGATCCAACAATGCTTTTTTCCAGTTAGACTGAGAACACTCCAAGGAAATTCAGACATTCCTCCCTCTTTTCCTTTACTCTAACATTCCAATCGATATTTGGCTGATTGAAATGCTCCAAAATCACCTCTCTATAGTTCTTGCACATCATTCACATTTCCTTGCAGATTTGTTCCTCTATCTCTCTCTCACCTCTGGAGTCTGTACAACACACCCAGTAATGTGATCCCTTTTTTGCTTCTCAACTCGAACCAAATGGATTCTGTCCATGGCCCCTCAAGGACATTTCCCCTTTCCAACACTATAATCTCTTCCCTGATCAGTGCTGTCACCCAACGCCCCTTTTTTGCTTCTCTATCTTTTCTCAACACTTTATATCCTTGAATATGAAGCTTCCAGCCCTTGCCATTTTTAAGTCACATTCCCATTATTGTCACAACATTATATTCCCACAAAAGTATTTGTACTTCTCGCTCGCTAACTTTATTGTCCATACTGTGTGTGAGTTTACATGCGTATATTTTAATCTAAGAATCTGAAGACCTGCTTCCTGTACCATGCCACACATCAATCCTCTCTATCTTATTAAAAGTGTGAGGTGATTCACTTTGGAAGGAGTAACAGGAATACAGAGG
This sequence comes from Mustelus asterias, assembly GCF_964213995.1. Classification (NCBI taxonomy): domain Eukaryota; kingdom Metazoa; phylum Chordata; class Chondrichthyes; order Carcharhiniformes; family Triakidae; genus Mustelus; species Mustelus asterias. The sequence goes on along the minus strand of NC_135808.1, from coordinate 46,112,320 downwards.
ACTGAGCTAATGGTAAGATACTTGGTAGTGTAGATGAACAGAGGGATCTGGGTGTCCATATGCATGGATCTCTGAAAGTTGGCACCCAGGTTGATAGGGTTGTTAAGAAGGCATATGGTGTGTTAACTTTTATTGGTAGAGGGATTGAGTTTCGGAGCCATGAGGTCATGCTGCAACTGTACAAAACTCTGGTGCGGCCGCATTTGGAGTATTGCGTACAGTTCTGGTCGCCGCATTATAGGAAAGATGTGGAAGTGTTGGAAAGGGTGCAGAGGAGATTTACCAGGATGTTGCCTGGTATGGTGGGAAGATCGTATGAGGAAAGGCTGAGGGACTTGAGGTTGTTTTCGTTAGAGAGAAGAAGGTTAGGAGGTGACTTAATAGAGGCATACAAGATGATCAGAGGATTAGATAGGGTGGATAGTGAGAGCCTTTTTCCTCGGATGGTGATGGCTAACACGAGGAGACATAGCTTTAAATTGAGGGGTGAGAGATATAGGACAGATGTTAGAGGTAGGTTCTTTACTCAGAGAGTAGTAAGGGCGTGGAATGCCCTGCCTGCAGCAGTAGTGGACTCGTCAACATTAAGAGCATTCAAATGGTTATTGGATAAACATATGGATGATATTGGAATAGTGTAGGTTAGATGGGCTTTAGATTGTTTCACAGGTCGGCGCAACATCGAGGGCCGAAGGGCCTGTATTGCGCTGTTATGTTCTATGTTCTATCTTTCTATTTTTGTGCTCACTGTCATGAGGCACTGAGCGTTATCCTGAAATTACTGCCCTCCACATCTTCCTTTTCAACTTCCTCCCCATTCATAAAATTCTGATCACAGGATATCAATACCTGGCCTCTCACTGTCGTTGGTATCAATGTGCATCATAATGTCTAGTTCGTTCTCTCTCCTTTGCAGTCTGTTCTGCACCCTCTCCATGATGTTCTTTACCAGGGAAACAACAAACAACCCACAATGCCAGATACAGAATTGACTATCCGTTCCCTGATTCTGGAATATCTGATAGTGATTGCATCTCAACATGTCCATCAGTGGCACAGTCTGGACTGAACCCCTGCAGGCTCACACCACTCCTAGCAGTCTCTCGTGCTAAGTACCTGTTTGAAAGTAACACACAGCCTGAAGACTCCTGTACTTCTTGTCTCTTGCTCCCCTTCCAAATGACCAGCCAGCCACAATCCTGACATCTCACTGCCTGTGGCGTGACCACTTTCTGGAACATACGTTACAGGAAACTCTCATCCTCCCTCCGCAGTGTCACCAGCTGCCCCTTAAACTCAGAAATCTTGATCTCGAGCTGCAGCAGCTGGAGATACTTCCAGACATTAGGACTGCGCTCTCTTTCAGGTGTCTGCATTTACACTCTCCCACATGATTGCACATTCGTTGAAAGACAGATTTTGCAACTTGCGCACTGGAGAGTTCGAGATTATAAAATTCTCCCCCTTACTTTTAAAACCCTGCCATAACCTAGCCACCCCTCCCTATCTCTGTAATCGCCTTCAGCCTCACATCCCCCATTTTCAAAGAACAAAGAATAAAGAAAATTACAGCACAGGAACAGGCTCTTCGGCCCTCCAAGCCTGCACCGACCATGCTGCCCGACTTAACTAAAACCCCCTACCCTTCCGGGATATATTTAGTGAGATATATTTCGTGATCTGAAATTCACTCATGACACAGGGATAGCAAACCACAGGTCTCAGATACCCATCCGTGATGTTATGCTATGTTCCAGATAGTACCCCATTTAAGCTTCTAATGTTAATGAATACCTCTAGGTAGGCTCTGTGTTCATTCATTTATTAATTAATTTACTGTTACATTTACCCCAACTGAATAATTTTAATTGCCCAATTCCTATTTTAAACAGATACCCTAGTTTTAGTTTACATCCTTGAGATTCCATATGAGGAGGTATTGGGACAGGTGACAAAAAGCTTGGCAAAAAGGTTAAGGTTTAAGGATTGTTGGAAAGGATAAAATTGGTGGAATGAGGCAGAAATGTTACTGAAGAGAATTGAAGGGTTGGGCCAATCGTGGTGAAGCAATGAAATGTGAGGTAATGCATTTTGGAAGGTCTGATACAGATAGGAAATATACAGTAAATGGTAGAACCCTTAAGAGTATTGATAGGCAGAGGGATCTGGGTGTACAGGTACACAGGTCACTGAAAGTGGCAACGCAGGTGGAGAAGGTAGTCAAGAAGGCATATGGCATGCTTGTCTTCATCGGCCAGGGCATTGAGTTTAAAAATTGGCAAGTCATGTTGCAGCTTGATAGAACCTTAGTTAGGCCGCACTTGAATAGCCACACTACCAGAAGGATGTGGAGGCTCTGGAAAGGGTACAGAAAAGATTTATCAGAATGTTGCCTGGTATGGAGGGCATTAGCCATGAGGAGAGGTTGGAGAAACTTGAGTTGTTCTCACTGGAACGACGGAGGTTGAGAGGCAACCTGATAGAAGTCTACAAGATTATGAGGGGCATGGACAGAGTGGATAGTCAGAAGCTTTTTCCCCAGAGTGGAAGAGTCAATTACTAGGGGGCACAGGTTTAAGGTGCGAGGGGCAAGGTTTAAAGGAGATGTACGCGGCAAGTTTTTTTACACAGAGGATGGTGGGTGCCTGGGACTCGCTGCCAGGGGAGGCAGTGGAAGCAGATATGATAATGACTTTTAAGGGTTGTCTTGACAAATGCATGAATCGGATGGGAATAGAGGGATATGGTCCCCGGAAGGATAGGGGGTTTTAGTTCAGTCGGGCAGCATGGTCGGTGCAGGCTTGGAGGGCCGAAGAGCCTGTTGCTGTGCTGTAATTTTCTTTATTCTTTGTTCTTTGAAAATGGGGGATGTGAGGCTGAAGGCGATTACAGAGATAGAGAGGGGTGGCTAGTTTATGGCAGAGTTTTAAAAGTAAGGGGGAGAATTTTATAATCTCGAACTCTCCAGTGTGCAAGTTGCAAAATCTGTCTTCCAACGAATGTGCAATCATGTGGGAGAGTGTAAATGCAGACACCTGAAAGAGAGCGCAGTCCTACAAAAGTGCCAGACTGCAGACAAGCATATATCAGATACTCACGAGTGGTAATCTGTGAGTTGATGGGTACACTCAGTTTGTTATTCAGCATGGCAGAAATGTTAACGATATATTCAATCCCAGGCTCCAATCCGGTGATGCTAGCTGCAGTCCAATTCCCCGGGACACGGAGCTCTGAGAGTAAGCTGTCAGCAATGCTGGAAGTGTAGGTGATGAGATACTCAGTGACTATCACAGAGCCCTCCCACTCCAGGGCAATGGTGTGATCTGTGACACCAGTCACTCGGAGACTCTGAGGTGGAAACACTAAGCGAGACAAACACCAAAACATTCACTAGTGAAAACAAACATGGAAACCAACATACATGGACATCTCTCCGTCCTCCAATCCCAATCTGATTTATTCCTTACCCTAATAAAGCTCACTAGCTTGCACCAAACTCAAGATGAACTGCTGGAGACAATCCACTTTTCCCAGTATATTCTCTACACTGAATCAAGATAAAGTCCAATCTCGCAAACTGAATATTACAAAGAGTTAACGATCCATATAACAGAGACATACATCTACATTACATAGAAAAAGGAAGCTAAAGAGATATACATCAAGAATACATAGAGTACCTACATAACAGAGATATAAATTTATGTTTTGTAGAGACCTATATAACAGAGATTTACATTTTTATGTTTTACAGAGACAGGTACCTATATAATAGTGATATACATCTATATAATGCATCAAGAAAGCTTCCTATATAACTGTGATATACACCTACGTTACAGAGAGACAGGTACCTATCCAACAGGTATATATTAGATAGAGACCGATACCTAAATAATAGACATATAGGTCTTTATTACATAGAGACAGGTACCTATCTAACAAAGATATATATCTATATTACATTGAGACAGGAAGCTATATAATCATAGAAACCCTACAGTGCAGAAAGATGTCAAAGAACAAAGAACAAAGAACTCTGTCACTTGGCCCATCAAGCCTGCACTGACAACAATCCCACCCAGTCCCTATCCCCGTAACCCTACATATTTACCCTGCTAATCTTCCTGACACTCAGGGGCAATTTAGCACGGCCAATTAACCTAACCTGCGCATCTTTGGACTGTGGTTGGAAACCGGAGCACCCGGAGGAAACCCATACAGACAAGAAAGTGCAAACTCCACACATAGTTATCCAAGGCCGGAATTGAACCCAGGTTCCTGGCGCTGCAAGATAGCACTACTAACTGTGCCACCATGCTGCCATTTATAGAATCACAGAATCCCTGCAGTGCAGAAGGAGGCCATTTGGCCCATTGAGTGCATTGACTCTCCGAAAGAGTATTATACCCAGGCCCCCATAACTTTCCGCATTTACCATGGACACTAATTGGCAACTTACCATGGCCAATCTACCTAACCTGCACATCTTTTGAGTGTGGGAGGAAACCGGAGCACCCGGAGGAAACCCACGGAAACACAGGGAGAACGTACAAACTCCAGAGATATGGCCATACGGATATAAACATCTATATTTCATAAAGATAGGAGCTATATAAAAAGAATTATACATCTGTACTACATAGAGACAAGGAGCTATATAACAGAGATATGCGTCTATATTACATAGAGACAGGATATACTATATAAAAGATATACATGTATACATATAGAGACAGGATGCTCTCTACAGAGATATATGTCTATATTACATAGGGACAGAGCCCTATGTAATAGAAATAAATGTCTATATTACATAGAGACAGGATGCTATATAACAGAGACATATAAGGGCAGCACGGTGGCAGAGTGGTTAGCACTGCTGCCTCACAGTGCCAGGGACCCGGGTTCAATCCCAGCCTCGGGTCACTATCTGCGTGGAGTTTACACATTATCCCCATATCTGCATCGGTTTCCACCAGGTGCTCTGGTTTCCTTCCACAGTCCAAAAATGTGCGGGTTAGGTTAATTGGCCATGCTAAATTGACCCTAGTGTCAGGGGATTAGCAGAGTAAATACATGGGTTACGGCAATAGGGCCTGGGTGGGATGTGGTCAGTGCAGACTCGAAGGAATGAATGGCCTCCTTCTGTACTGTAGGGATTCTATGATTCTATGATCTGTATTGCAGACATGATGTGGAGATGCCGGCGTTGGACTGGGGTAAACACAGTAAGAAGTTTAACAACACCAGGTTAAAGTCCAACAGGTTTATTTGGTAGCAAAAGCCACACAAGCTTTCGGAGCCTTAAGCTCCTTCTTCAGGTGAGTCACCTGAAGAAGGGGCTTAAGGCTCCGAAAGCTTGTGTGGCTTTTGCTACCAAATAAACCTGTTGGACTTTAACCTGGTGTTGTTAAACTTCTTACTGTATTGCAGAGGCAGGAGCTATTGAGATATACATCCAAATTACATTGGGAAAGAAGCTACATAACAGATATGCATCTATATTACAGAGAGCCGGGTGCTATATAATAAGAAATATACACCTGTACTACATAGAGACAGGGAACTATACAACAGAGACATATGTCCATATTACATAGACATAGGTCCCTTTATGTCGTCTATATGGATTTCAGTAAGGCATTTGACAAAGTCCCACATGGCAGGTTGGTTAAGAAGGTTAAGGCTCATGGGATACAAGGAGAAGTGGCTAGATGGGTGGAGAACTGGCTTGGCCATAGGAGACAGAGGGTAGTGATCGAAGGGTCTTTTTCCGGCTGGAGGTCTGTGACCAGTGGTGTTCCGCAGGGCTCTGTACTGGGGCCTCTGCTATTTGTGATATATATAAATGATTTGGAAGAAGGTGTAACTGGTGTAATCAGCAAGTTTGCGGATGACACGAAGATGGCTGGACTTGCGGATAGCGAAGAACATTGTCGGGCAATACAGCAGGATATAGATAGGCTGGAAAATTGAGCAGAGAGGTGGCAGATGGAGTTTAATCCGGATAAATGCGAAGTGATGCATTTTGGAAGAAATAATGTAGGGAGGAGTTATACAATAAATGGCAGAGTCATCAGGAGTATAGAAACACAGAGGGACCTAGGTGTGCAAGTCCACAAATCCTTGAAGGTGGCAACACAGGTGGAGAAGGTGGTGAAGAAGGCATATGGTATGCTTGCCTTTATAGGACGGGGTATAGAGTATAAAAGCTGGAGTCAGATGATGCAGCTGTATAGAACGCTGGTTAGGCCACATTTGGAGTACTGCGTCCAGTTCTGGTCGCCGCACTACCAGAAGGACGTGGAGGCGTTAGAGAGAGTGCAGAGAAGGTTTACCAGGATGTTGCCTGGTTTGGAGGGTCTTAGCTATGAGGAGAGATTGGGTAAACTGGGGTTGTTCTCCCTGGAAAGACGGAGAATGAGGGGAGATCTAATAGAGGTGTACAAGATTATGAAGGGGATAGATAGGGTGAACGGTGGGAAGCTTTTTCCCAGATCAGAAGTGACGTTCACGAGGGGTCACGGGCTCAAGGTGAGAGGGGCGAAGTATAACTCAGATATTAGAGGGATGTTTTTTACACAGAGGGTGGTGGGGGCCTGGAATGCGCTGCCAAGTAGGGTGGTGGAGGCAGGCACGCTGACATCGTTTAAGACTTACCTGGATAGTCACATGAGCAGCCTGGGAATGGAGGGATACAAACGATTGGTCTAGTTGGACCAAGGAGTGGCACAGGCTTGGAGGGCCGAAGGGCCTGTTTCCTGTGCTGTACTGTTCTTTGTTCTTTATAAAACAGATATTTATTTATCTATATTATATAGAAAGAGGAAGCTATATAAATTTATATAAATGATTTGGATGTGAATGTCCAAGGCATGGTTCGTAAGCTTGCGGATGATACTAAATTAGGAGGTATTGTTTAAAAAGGTTATCAAAAATTACAGGGGGAGTATTGATTAGTTAGGGAAGTGGGCCGAGAATTGGCAAATGGATTTCAATACAGATAAGTGTGAGATGTTGCATTTTGGAAAGTCAAACCAGGGTAGAACTTATACAGTGAATGGGGAATGTTGAGGAACAGAGGGACCTAGAAATACAAGTGGTGTCACAGGTAGACACAGGTAGCGTGGTGAAGAAGGTGTTTCGCACACTGGCCACCATCAGTCAGGGCATTGAGTATAAGAGTTGGGACATTATGTTACAGTTGTATGTTACACTTGGTGGGGCTGCACCTGGAGTAGTGTGTACAGTTTTGATCACCCTATCATAGGAAAGACATTGATTAACTGGAAAGAGTGCAAAGAAGATTTACGAGGATGTTGCCAGGAGCAGTGGACCTGAGTTATAGGGAGCGGTTGGCCAGGTTAGGTCTTTATTCAAAAAGAACAAAGAAAAGTACAGCACAGGAACAGACCCTTTGGCCCTCCAAGCCTGTGCTAATCATGCCCTAACTAAACTAAGAAGAGATTATAGTGTTGGAAAGGGGAGATGTCCTTACTCGGTCCATGTCCCTCTATTTCCTCCCTACTTATGTACCCAGTGAGCGGCATGGGAGCACAGTGGTTAGCACTGCTGCTTCATAGCTCTCCCCCCGCCCTCTGCCCCCCGCCCTCTGCCTCCCGCCCTCTGCCCCCGCCCTCTGCCCCCCGCCCTCTCCCTCTCCAAAGATGTGCAGGTTAGGGTGACTGGCCATGCTAAATTGTCCCTTAGCATTCCAAGATGTGTCGGTTAGAGGAATTGGCAGGATAAATATGTGGGGATATGGGGATAGGGACTGGATGGGATTGCTGTCAGTGCAGGCTCGATAGGCCGAATGGCCTCCTATTGCACTGTAGGGATTCTATGATTCTTCCACGTCCTTCTGATAGTGTGGTGACCAGAATTGCACGCAATACTCCAAATGCAGCCTGAGCAGGATTTTATATAGCTGCAACATGATTTCCCAACTTTTCCACTCAATGTCCCGGCTGATGAAGGTAAGCATGCCACATGTGTTCTTAATCACCTTGGCCATCTGTGTTGCCACTTTTAGGGAACTGTGGACCTCCATACCCAGATTCCTCTGTATGTTAATTTTCCTAAGAATTCTGCCATTTACAGCATAAATTTGATCCTCCAAAATGCATCACCACACATTTGTCCAGATTAAACGCTATCTACCATTTCTGTGCCCAAGTCTCCAATCTATCTATGTTTTGTTGAATCCTCTGAAATCCCCAGCTCTATCAGCAGTTCCACCAATCTTCATGTCATCTGCAAATGTACTAATCAGACCACCCACATTTTCCTCCAGATCATTTATATATACTACAAACAACCAAGATCCCAGCACTGATCCCTGCGGAACACCGCTAGCTACAGATCTCCATTCTGAGAAACAGCCTTCCACTGCGACTCTTTGTCTTCTATGACCAAGCCAGTTCTGTATCCATCTAGCCAGACCACCCCGAATCCCATGTGATTTTAGTTTCTAAACTAGTCTGCCATGTGGGACCTTGTCAAACGTCTTACTAAAGTCCATATAAATTACATCCACAGCCTTCCCTCATCAATTATCTTTATTTCCTCTCCAAAAAACTCAATCAAGTTGACCTTTCCCAGACAAAACCATGCTGCCTGTCACTAACTAGTCCATTTTCTTCGAAATGTGCATACATCCTGTCTCTCAGTATCTTCCTTGGAACATAGGAGAATGAGGGGTGACCTTATTGAGATGTATAAAATCATGAAGGGCATAGATAGGATGGGCACAGTAAGAAGTCTCAACACCAGGTTAAGAGACTTGGCCGTTCCTCTGTATAACAAGTATACCATTTTGGATACTGTTGGGGAGGACGACTTGCCATGGGGTACAGGTCTCTGGCACAGAATCTATCCCTGTTGCTCAGAAGGAAAAGGGGGGAGGAGTAGAGCATTAGTCATTGGGGACTCCATAGTCAGAGGGACAGATAGGAGATTCTGTGGGAACGAGAGGGACTCACGGTTGGTGTGTTGCCTCCCAGGTGCCAGAGTCCGTGATGTCTCGGATCGTGTTTTCGAGATCCTTAAGGGGGAGGGGGACCAGCCCCAAGTTGTGGTCCGCATAGGCACCCAAGACATGGGTAGGGAAAGGAATGGGGATGTAAGGCAAAAATTCAGGGAGTTAGGGTGGAAGCCTAGAGCTAGAACAAACAGAGTTGTTATCTCTGGTTTGTTACCCGTGCCACGTGCAAGCGAGGAAAGGAATAGGGAGAGAGAGCAGTTGAACGCGTGGCTACAGGAATGGTGCAGGAGGGAAGGATTCAGATACCTGGATAATTGGGGCTCATTCTGGGGTAGGTGGGACCTCTACAAACAGGATGGTCTACACCTGGACCAGAGGGGTACCAATATCCTGGTGGGGAAATTTGCTAATGCTCTTCAGGAGGGTTTAAACTAATTCGGCAGGGGGATGGGAACCTGGATTGTTGCTCCAGTGTACAGGAGGATGTGAGTAGTGAGGTCATGAATAAGGTTTCAAGGTCGCAGGAGTGTACCGGCAGGCAGGAAGGTGGTTTGAAGTGTGTCTACTTCAACGCCAGGAGCAACTGGAATAAGGTGGGTGAACTTGCAGCATGGGTTGGTACCATGTTGTGGCTATTTCGGAGACATGGATAGAGCAGGGACAGGAATGGTTGTTGCAGGTTCCGGGATTTAGATGTTTCAGTAAAATCAGGGAAGGTGGTAAAAGAGGGGGAGGTGTGGCATTGTTAGTCAAGGACAGTATTATGGTGGCAGAAAGGACGTTTGATGAGGACTCGTCTACTGAGGTAGTATGGGCTGAGGTTCGAAACAGGAAAGGAGAGGTCACCCTGTTGGGAGTTTCCTATAGGTCTCCGAAAAGTTCCAGAGATGTAGAGGAAAGGATTGCAAAGATGATTCTGGATAGGAGCAAAAGTAACAGGGTAGTTGTTATGGGGGACTTTAACTTTACAAATATTGACTGGAAACGTGATAGTTCGAGTACTTTAGATGGGTCAGTTTTTGTCCAATGTGTGCAGGAGGATTTCCTGACACAGTATGTAGACAGGCCAACAAGAGGCGAGGCCCCATTGGATTTGGTACTGGGTAATGAACCAGGCCAGGTGTTAGATTTGGAGGTAGGAGAGCACTTTGCCCCTCTGGACACTTTTGTATCTCTCCCCTCTCACCTTAAACCTATACCCTCTATTTTTAGACTCCCCTACCTTTGGGAACAGACATTGACTATCGAGATGATCTATGCCCCTCATTATTTTATAGGCCTCTATAAGATCGCCCTTCAGCCTCCTCCACTCCAGAGAAAAAAGTCCCAGTCTATCCAGCCTCTCTTTATAACTCAAACCATCAAGTCCCGATAGCATCTGAGTAAATCCTTTCTGCACTCTTTCGAGTTTAATAATATCCTTTCTGTAATAGGGTGACCAGAACTGTATACAGTCTTCCAAGTGTGGCCTTAACAATGTCTTGTACAACTTCAACAAGACGTCCCAACTCCTGTATTCAAATGTTCTGACCGATGAAACCAAGCATGCCGAATGCCTTCTTCACCACTCTATCCACCTGTGACTCCACTTTCAAGGAGCTATGAACCTGTACCCCTAGATCTCTTTGTTCTGTAATCTCCCCAATGCCCTACCATTAACTGAGTAAGTCCTGCCCTGGTTCAATCTACCAAAATGCATCACCTCGCATTTATCTAAATTAAACTCCATCTGCCATTCGCCAGCCCACTGGCCCAATTGATCAAGGTCCCGTTGCAATCCGAGATAACCTTCTTCACTGTCCACTGTGCCACCAATCTTCGTGTCATCTGCAAACATACTAACCATGACTCCTATACTCTCATCCAAATCATTAATATAAATGACAAATAACAGTGGACCCAGCACTTATCCCTGAGGCACACCGCTGGTCACAGGCCTCCAGTTTGAAAAACAACCCTCTACAACCACCCTCTGGCTTCTGTCATCAAGCCAATTTTGTACCTATTTAGTTACCTCACCCTGGATCCCGTAAGATTTAACCTTATGCAACAACCTACCATGTGGTGCCTTGTCAAAGGCCTTGCTAAAGTCTATGTAGAACATAGAACATAGAACAGTACAGCACAGAACAGGCCCTTCGGCCCACAACATCGTGGGCCGAAGGGCCTGTTCTGTGCTGTACTGTTCTATGTTCTATGTTCTACATAGACTTTAGACTTCTACTGTGCTGTACTGTTCTATGTTCTACATAGACTTTAGACTTCTACATAGAGCTTTATAGACATCAACTGCACTGCCCTCATCTACCTTCTTGGTTACCCCTTCAAAAAACTCAATCCTATTTATGATGCATGATTTTCCACTCACAAAGCCATGCCGACAGTGCCTAATCAGTCCTTGCGTCTCTAAATACCTGTAGAACCTGTCTCTCAAAATACCAAAAGGGGCGGCATGTGTGGGGGTAGGGCCTGGGTGGGATTGTGGTCGGTGCAGACTCGATGGGCCGAATGGCCTCCTTCTGCACTGTAGGGGTTTCTATGATTTCTATGGTAGCACAGTGGTTAGCACTGCTGCTTCACAGCTCCAGGGACCTGGGTTCGATTCCCGGCTCGGGTCACTGTCTGTGTGGAGTTTGCACATTCTCCTCGTGTCTGCGTGGGTTTCCTCCGGGTGATCCAGTTTCCTCCACAGTCCAAAAATGTGCGGGTTAAGTTGATTGGCCATGCTAAAATTGCCCCTTAGTGTCCTGAGATGTGTAGGTTAGAGGGATTAGCGGGTAAATATGTAGGGATATGGGGGTAGGGCCTGGGTGGGATTGTGGTCGGTGCAGACTTGATGGGCCAAATGGCCTCTTTCTGCACTGTAGGGTTTCTGTGATACCCTCCAACAACTTGCCCACTGCAGATGTGAGGCTCACTGGCCTATATTTTCCCTGCAGCCCTTTTTAAACAAAGGCACAACATTTGCCACCCTCCAACCTTCAGTTCTCATCCAGACACTCTTTAAAGGATGTGGGGCAACCCACCTCTACCACCATCCCAGGCAGCACATTCCAGACCATCACCACCCTCTGGGTAAAAAGGTTTGTCCTCACATCCCCCCTAAATGATGCATATGAATGATATTGGAATAGTGTAGATTAGAGGGGCTTTAGATTGGTTCCACTGGTCGGCGCAACATCGAGGGCCGAAGGGCCTGTACTGCGCTGTAATGTTCTATGTTCTAAATCTCCTGCCCCTCACCTTGAACCTATGTCCCCTCGTGACTGACCCTTCAACTAAGGTGAACAGCTGCTCCTTATCCACTCTGTCCATGTCCCTTTTAATCTTGTACACCTCGATCAGGTCGCCCCTCAGTCTTCTCTGCTCCAAGAAAAACAACCCAAGTCTATCTAACCTCTCTTCATAACTTAAATGTTCCATCCCAGGCAGCATCCTGCTGAATCTCCGCTACACCCCTTCCAGTGCAATCACATCGTTTCGATAATGTGACGACCAGAACTGAACATAATATTCTAGTTCTGGCCTCACCAAAGCTCTATACAACTCCGATAGGACTTCCCTGCTTTTGTAATGTATGCTTCGATTGATAAAGGCAAGTGCCACTTATCTGCCCATTTCACCATTCCATCTATATCTTCTTGTAACCCAAAACACTCCCCTTCACTGATAACTACCCATCCAATCTTTGTGTCATCCGCAAACTTACTAATCTTACCCCCCACATAGTCATCAATGTCATTTATATAAATGATGAATAATGGGGGGCCCAACACAGATCCCTGTGGTACGCCACTGGACACTGGCTTCCAGTCACGAAAGCAGCCTTCTGTCATCATCCTACAACTGAGCAATTTTGAATCCACTTTATCAAATTACCCTGTATCCCATGTGAATTTACCTTCTGTACAAGTCTCCCATGTGGGACAAAGAACAAAAGAACAAAGAACAAAACAGCACAGGAACAGGCCCTTCAGCCCTCCAAGCCTGCACCGATCATGTGTTCCTAACTAGACCATCCGTTTGTATCCCTCTATTCCCAGTCCGTTCATGTGGCTATCTCGATAAGTCTTAAATGATCCTAGCGAGTCTGCCTCAATCACCTTGCTTGGCAGTGCATTCCAGGCCCCCACCACCCTCTGTGTAAAATATGTCCCCCGCATATCCGTATTGAACCTTGCCCCCCATTACCTTGAACTTGTGACCCCTTGTGTTTGTCATTTCTGACCTGGGAAAAAGCTTCCAACTGTTCACCTTATCTACGCCCTTCATAATTTTATAAACTTCTATTAGGTCGCCCCTCAACCTCCGTCTTTCCAGGGAGAACAACCCTAGTTTACTCAATCTCACCTCAGAGCTAATACCCTCCATACCAGGCAACATCCTGGTAAACCTTTTCTGCACTCTCTCCAAAGCCTCAACGTCCTTCTGGTAGTGTGGCGACCAGAACTGGATGCAGTATTCCAAATGTGGCCAAACCAATGTTCTATATAACTTCAACATCATACGCCAACTTTTATTCTCTGTGCCCCGTCCAATGAAGGTAAGCATGCCATATGCCTTCTTCACCACCCTTTCCACCTGTGCTGCCACCTTTAAGGATCTGTGGACTTGCACACCCAGATCCCTCTGTGTGTCTGTACTCCTGATGGTTCTGCCATTTATTGTATATCTCCCCCCTGCATTAGATCGACCAAAATGCATCAATTTGCATTTATCGGGATTAAATTCCATCTGCCATTTCTCCGCCCAATTTTCCAGCCTATCTATATCCTGCTGTATTCTCTGACAATGTTCATCACTATCCGCAACTCCAGCAATCTTTGTGTCATCTGCAAACTTACTAATCAGACCAGCTACATCTTCTTCCAAATCATTTATATGTATCACAAACAGCAGAGGTCCCAGTACAGAGCCCTGCGGAACACCATTAGTCACAGACCTCCAATCAGAAAAAGACCCCTCCACTGCTACCCTCTGTCTTCTATGGCCAAGCCAGTTCTGTATCCATCTAGCTAGTTCACCTTTGATCCCGTGAGATTTAACCTTTTGCACCAGCCTGCCATGAGGGACCTTGTCAAATGCTTTACTAAAATCCATGTAGACGACATCCACGGCCCTTCCCTCATCAATCATTTTTGTCACCTCGTCAAAAAACGCAACCAAATTTGTGAGGCATGACCTCCCTCGTACAAAACCATGTTGTCTATCGCTAATGAGACTATTCAGTTCTAAATGTGTATAGAACCTAAATGTGTATAGAAATGTGTATAAGGGACCTTGTCAAAGGCTTTGCTGAAATCAATATAAACTACATTGACTGTGCTACCCTTGTCTACACACCTGGTGATCTCCTCAGAAAATTCAATCAAATTTGTTAGGCATGACCTCCCTCTGACGAAGCCATGCTGACTATCCCTGATCAAGTTTTGCCTCTTCAAGTGGAGAATAGACGCTCTCCTTCAGAAGTTTCACCAATAGTTTCCCGACCTTTGACATGAGACTCACTGGTCTGTAGTTCCCTGATTTATCTCTGCAACTCTTCTGAAATAGCGGAACCACGTTAGCTGTTCTCCAGTCAAAGAACAAAGAACAAAGAACAGTACAGCACAGGAAACAGGCCCTTCGGCCCTCCAAGCCTGTGCCGCTCCTTGGTCCAACTAGACCCTCCATTCCCAGGCTGCTCATGTGACTATCCAGGTAAGTCTTAAACGATGTCAGCGTGCCTGCCTCCACCACCCTACTTGGCAGCGCATTCCAGGCCCCCACCACCCTCTGTGTAAAAAACGTCCCTCTGATGTCGGAGTTATACTTCGCCCCTCTCAGCTTGAGCCCGTGACCCCTCGTGATCGTCACCTCCGACCTGGGAAAAAGCTTCCCACTGTTCACCCTATCTATACCCTTCATAAGTGACCTGGCACCTCCCCCGTGGCCAGAGAGGAATTGAAAATTTGGGTCAGAGCCCCTGCAGTCTTCTCCCTTGCCTCCATAAGACCATAAGACCATAAGACATAGGAGCGGAAGTAAGGCCATTCGGCCCATCGAGTCCACTCCACCATTCAATCATGGTTGATTTCAACTCCATTTACCCGCTCTCTCCCCATAGCCCTTAATTCCTCGAGAAATCAAGAATTTATCCATTTCTGTCTTGAAGACGCTCAACGTCTCGGCCTCCACAGCCCTCTGTGGCAATGAATTCCACAGACCTACCACTCTCTGGCTGAAGAAATTTCTCCTCATCTCTGTTCTAAAGTGACTCCCTTTTATTCTAAGGCTGTGCCCCCGCGTCCTAGTCTCCCCTGCTAATGGACACAACTTCCCTACGTCCATCCTATCTAAGCCGTTCATTATCTTGTAAGTTTCTATCAGATCTCCCCTCAACCTCCTAAACTCCAATGAATATAATCCCATGATCCTCAGACGTTCATCGTATGTCAGGCCTACCATTCCTGGGATCATCCGTGTGAATCTCCGCTGGACCCGCTCCAGTGCCAGTATGTCCTTCCTGAGGTGTGGGGCCCAAAATTGCTCACAGTATACCAAATGGGGCCTAACCAGTGCTTTATAAAGCCTCAGAAGTACATCCCTGCTTTTGTATTCCAAGCCTCTTGAGATAAATGACAACATTACATTTGCTTTCTTAATTACGGACTCAACCTGCAAGTTTACCTTTAGAGAATCCTGGACTAGGACTCCCAAGTCCCTTTGCACTTTAGCATTATGAATTTTGTCACCGTTTAGAAAATAGTCCCACATCTGTCTATGGCAAAATTCATCTGGACTTGGAGATCTATCCACTTTTAAGGCTACCAACACCTCCAATACCTTGTCCTTCCCGACGTCAGTTTGCTCAAGAACCTCACAGTTTCTCTTCCTGAATTCCATACCATACTATAACATGGAGACTCGTACCTATCTAACAGAGCTATACATCTGTAATACACAAAGACAACTATATAACAGAGATATGCATTTATATTACAGAGACAGGAGCCATGTAACAGAAATATGAATCTATATTACATAGAGACAGGAAGCTGTGCAACTGATATATAAATCTGTATTAAATAGAAGCAGGTAGCTATATATCAGAGACATTATATTAAATAAGAGATATGTACCTAAATAACAAGGATATACATGTATATTATATACGGACAGGTACCTATCTAACAGAGAAATACATGTGTATCTGCAGAAAAGTGTGAGGTAATTCACTTTGAAAGGAGTAACAGGAATACAGAGTACTGGGCTAATGGTAAGATACTTGGTAGTGTGGATGAACAGAGGGATCTGGGTGTCCATGTTCATAGATCCCTGAAAGTTGGCGCCCAGGTTGATAGGGTTGTTAAGAAGGCATACGGTGTGTTAGCTTTTATTGGTAGAGGGATTGAGTTTCGGAGCCAGGAGGTCATGCTGCAACTGTACAAATCTCTGGTGCGGCCGCACTTGGAGTATTGCGTTCAGTTCTGGTCGCTGCATTATAGGAAAGATGTGGAAGCGTTGGAAAGGGTGCAGAGGAGATTTACCAGGATGTTGCCTGGTATGGTGGGAAGATCGTATGAGGAAAGGCTGAGGGACTTGAGGTTGTTTTCATTAGAGAGAAGAAAGTTAAGAGGTGACTTAATAGAGGCATACAAGATGATCAGAGGATTAGATAGGGTGGATAGTGAGAGCCTTTTTCCTCGGATGGTGATGGCTAACACGAGGGGACATAGCTTTAAATTGAGGGGTGAGAGATATAGGACAGATGTTAGAGGTAGGTTCTTTACTCAGAGAGTAGTAAGGGCGTGGAATGCCCTGCCTGCAGCAGTAGTGGACTCGTCAACATTAAGAGCATTCAAATGGTTATTGGATAAACATATGGATGATATTGGAATAGTGTAGATTAGAGGGGCTTTAGATTGGTTTCACTGGTCGGCGCAACATCGAGGGCTGAAGGGCCTGTACTGCGCTGTAATGTTCTATGTTCTATGTATTTAACCAAGGGAGATACCTATCTGACTGATTTTTTACACACCCCTCACTCCCCCCAAACCCCTCAACCTCCCCCAAACCCCCTCAACCAGAGGTAACCAAGAAGGTAGATGAGGGCAGTGCAGTTGATATTGTCTACATGGATTTGAGCAAGGCCTTTGACAAGATACCGCATGGTAGGTTGTTGCATAAGGTTAAATCTTACGGAATGCACGGTGAGGTAGCTAGATGGATACAAAATTGGCTTGATGACAGAAGCCAGAGGGTGGTTGTAGAGGGTTTGTTTTTCAAACTGGAGGCCTGGAATCAACTCCGGAATCAACCTAGTGAATCTCCTCTGCACCCCCTCCAGTGCCAGTATATCCTTTCTCAAGTAAGGAGACCAAAACTGTACACAGGACTCCAGGTGTGGCCTCAGCAGCACATTATACAGCTGCAACATAATCTCCCTGTTATTAAACTCCATCCGTCTAGCAATGAAGGACAAAATTCCTTCATTTGCCTTCTTAATTACCTGCTGCACCTGCAAACCAACTCCTTGAGATTCCTGCACAAGGACACCCAGGTCCCTCTGCACAGCAGCAAGCTGCAATTGTTTACCATTTAAATAATAGTCCATTTTGCCGTTGTTCCTACCAAAATGGATGACCTCACATTTACCAACATTGTACTCCATCTGCCAGACCCTCGCCCACTCACTTAGACGATCCATATCCCTTTGCAGACTTTCAGCGTCCTCTGCACACTTTGCTCTTCCACCCATCTTAGTGTCATCTGAGAATTTTAACACACTACACTTGGTCCCCAACTCCAAATCACCTATATAAATCGTAAACAATTGCGGTCCCAACACTAATCCCTGAGGCACACCACTGGTCACTGATCGCCAACCAGAAAAACACCCATTTACCCCCACTCTTTGCTTTCTGTTCGTTAACCAATCCTCTATCCATGCTAATACATTACCCGTAACACCATGCACCTTTATCTTATGCAGCAGTCTTTGGTGCGGCACCTTGTCAAATGCCTTCTGGAAATCCAGATACACCACATTTGGGCAGCACGGTAGCACAGTGGTTAGCACTGCTGCTTCACAGCTCCAGGGACCTGGGTTCGATTCCCGGCTCGGGTCACTGTCTGTGTGGAGTTTGCACGTTCTCCTCGTGTCTGCGTGGGTTTCCTCCGGGTGCTCCGGTTTCCTCCCACCGTCCAAAGATGTGCGGGTTAGGTTGATTGGCTATGCTAAAAAAATTGCCCCTTAGTGTATTGAGATGTGTAGGTTCGAGGGATTAGAGGGTAAATATGCAGGGATATGGGGGTAGGGCCTGGGTGGGATTGTGGTCGGTGCAGACTCGATGGGCCGAATGGCCTCTTTCTGCACTGTAGGGTTTCTATGATTTCCATGATGATTGTGGTTAAAACATCCACAGGTTCCCCATTGTCCACTGCACACGTAATGTTCTCAAAGAATTCCACCAAATTAGTCAAACATGACCTGCCCTTCATGGACCCATGCTGCGTCTTACCAATGGGACAATTTATATCCAGATGTCTCGCTATTTCTTCCTTGATGATAGATTCAAGCATTTTCCCTACGACAGAAGTTAAGCTAACCGGCCTATAGTTACCTGCCTTTTGTCTACCTTCTTTTTTAAACAGTGGTGTCACATTTGCTGTTTTCCAATCTGCGGGAACCACCCCAGAGTCCAGCGAATTTTGGTAAATTACCACTAGTGCATTTGCTATTTCTCCCGCCAGCTCTTTTAGTACCCTAGTACTCTATGATTCTATGAACTTCCCCAAACTCTTCACTATCCCCCCCCCCCCGCCCCCCCAAATCCTCTCAGTATCCCATAGAACCATAGAAAATTACAGCTCAGAAATAGGCCTTTTGGCCCTTCTTGTCTGTGCCGAACCATTTTTTGCCTCGTCCCACTGACCTGCACTTGAACCATATCCCTCCACACCCCTCTCATCCATGAACCCATCCAAGTTTTTCTTAAATCCGGCAGCGCATTCCACACTCCCACCACTCTCTGCGTGAAGAATCCCTCAAATCCCTCACTCCCCCTCCACAAACCCACTCAGCAGTATACCAGTTTGCCATCACAACGCTGTCATTAAATGAAGGAGGCCTTACCTTGGCCACAATCCTCTCCTGTATAGCCTTCCTGACAGGTGCAAACTCCATGCTGACAGTGGCCCTTGTTGCTGCAATCATTCACACAGCGGAGCTGGTTACAGTCCTCTCCGCTGTAAGCCTGGTGGCACAGGCAGCTATCATTAACACACTGCCCGTGCCCTGAGCACTCTCTGGGACACTTCAGATGCCCGCAGTCTTCACCTTTGTAAGGTTCCTCACAAACACACTGTGCATCCACACACAAGCCACGGCCACTGCAATCCCCAGGACACGTCCGCTCACTGCACTCCTGCCCTGTGTAGCCGAGCTCACAAACACACTGCCCATCCTCACAGCTGCCGTGCCCGCTGCAGTTCGATGGGCAGCACTGCACCAAGCAACCTTTCCCTGTCCAGCCAAACTCACAGCTGCAGCCACAGGTCTCCAGGCTGAAATTTCCGTGCCCATTGCACATGGGAGCGAAGTCAATCCGACCTGGAGAGAGAGAGAGAGAGAGAGAGTGATCACACCCGTGTCCATCAGTAATTGTGGGGGGCGGAGGGGGAAGTGGAGGCAGAGGAGGGGTGGAGGAAAGGGGGGAGGGGGAAAGGAGGAGGGGGAAGGGGGAGGTGAGAGGGGGTAGGGGGAGGAGGGGGTAGGGGGAGGAGGGGGTAGGGGGAGGAGGGGAAGGGGAGGAGGGGGAGGAGGGAGGGGTGAGTCGGGAGGGGGAGTCAGGAGGGGGGGTGAGGGGTGAGAGGGGGGAGGGGTAGGGAAGGGCGAGGGGAGGAGGGGCGGGGGGACGGGGCGAGAGGGCGGAAGGGGCAGGGGAACGGGGCGAGAGGGGGGAAGGGGCAGCGGTGGAGGGCAGGGGTGGAGGGCAGGGGTGGAGGGCGCGCGTGGGGGGCGGGGGTGGAGCAAGAGGGAGGGAGTGGGGGTGGAGCGAGAGGGAGGGGGCGGGGTTGGAGCGAGAGGGAGAGGGGGGCGCGGGTGGAGCGAGAGGGAGAGGGGGGCGCGGGTGGAGCGAGAGGGAGAGGGGGGAGGGGCGAGCGGGGGGGAGGGGCGAGCGGGGTGGAGGGGCGAGCGGGGTGGAGGGGCGAGCGGGGGGGAGGGGCGAGCGGGGGGGAGGGGCGAGCGGGGGGGAGGGGCGAGCGGGGGGGAGGGGCGAGCGGGGGGGAGGGGTGAGCGGGGAGGAGGGGTGAGCGGGGGGGAGGGGCGAGCGGGGGGGAGGGGCGAGCGGGGGGGAGGGGCGAGCGGGGGGGGAGGGGCGAGCGGGGGGGAGGGGCGAGCGGGGGGGGAGGGGCGAGCGGGGGGGAGGGGCGAGCGGGGGGGAGGGGCGAGCGGGGTGGAGGGGCGAGCGGGGGGGAGGGGCGAGCGGGGGGGAGGGGCGAGCGGGGTGGAGGGGCGAGCGGGGGGGAGGGGCGAGCGGGGGGGAGGGGCGAGCGGGGGGGAGGGGCGAGCAGGGGGGAGGGGCGAGCGGGGGGGGAAGAGGGTGCGGGAGGCGGGGGGGAAGAGGGGCGGGGGGAGGGTGCGGTGTCGGGGGAGAGGGACGGAGGGGGGGGTGGGGAAGGGGTGGGAGGGTGCGGGGGGGAGAGGGGTGGGGGGGCGTGGGGAAGGGCGGGGGGAGGGGGTGGGGCAGGGGGAGAGGGTGGGGGTACGGGGCGGGGGTACGGGGCGGGGGAGAGGGCGAGAGCAAGGGAGAGTGTGAGAGGGGGGAAGGGGTGGGGGTACGGGGCGGGGGAGAGGGCGAGAGGGAGAAAGGGGTGGGGGAGAGGGCGGGGGGGGGCAGGGGAGAGGGCGGGGGGAGGGGCGGGGGAAGGGGCGAGCGGGGGAAGGGGCGAGCGGGGGAAGGGGCGAGCGGGGGAAGGGGCGAGCGGGGGAAGGGGCGAGCGGGGGAAGGGGCGAGCGGGGGAAGGGGCGAGCGGGGGAAGGGGCGAGCGGGGGAAGGGGCGAGCGGGGGAAGGGGCGAGCGGGGGAGGGGCGAGCGGGGGAAGGGGCGAGCGGGGGAAGGGGCGAGCGGGGGAAGGGGTGAGCGGGGGAGGGGCGAGCAGGGGAGGGGCGGGGGGAAGGTGCGGGGGGAAAGTTCGGGGGCGGGCGGGGAGAGGGGCGGAGGGGGGGTGGGGAAGGGGTGGGAGGGTGCGGGGGGAGAGGGGCGGGGGTACGGGGCGGGGGTACGGGGTGGGGGAGAGTGCGAGAGGGGGGAAGGGGTGGGGGTACGGTGCCGGGGTACGGGGCGGGGGAGAGAGCGCGAGGGGGAAGGGGCGGGGGTACGGGGTGGGGGAGAGGGCAGGGGGGCAGGGGATAGGGCGGGGGGAGGGGCGGGGGAGGGGCGGGGAAGGAGCGAACGGGGGAGGGGGCGGGCGGGGGAGGGGCGGGCGGGGGAGGGGCGGGCGGGGGAGGGGCGGGCGGGGGAAGGGGCGAGCGGGGAAGGGGCGAGCGGGGGAAGGGGCGAGCGGGGGAAGGGGCGAGCGGGGGAAGGGGCGAGCGGGGGAAGGGGCGAGCGGGGGAAGGGGCGAGCGGGGGAAGGGGCGAGCGGGGGAAGGGGTGAGCGGGGGAGGGGCGAGCGGGGGAGGGGCGAGAGGGGGAAGGGCGAGCGGGGGAGGGGCGAGCGGGGGGAGGGGCGAGCGGGGGGGAGGGGCGAGCGGGGGGGAGGGGCGAGCGGGGGGGAGGGGCGAGCGGGGGGGAGGGGCGAGCGGGGGGGAGGGGCGAGCGGGGGGGAGGGGCGAGCGGGGGGGAGGGGCGAGCGGGGGGGAGGGGCGAGTGGGGGGGAGGGGTGAGCGGGGGGAGGGGTGAGCGGGGGGAGGGGCGAGCGGGGGGAGGGGCGAGCGGGGGGGAGGGGCGAGCGGGGTGGAGGGGCGAGCGGGGTGGAGGGGCGAGCGGGGGTGAGGGGCGAGCGGGGTGGAGGGGCGAGCGGGGGGGAGGGGCGAGCGGGGGGGAGGGGCGAGCGGGGGGGAGGGGCGAGCGGGGGGGAGGGGCGAGCGGGGGGGAGGGGCGAGCGGGGTGGAGGGGCGAGCAGGGGGGAGGGGCGAGCGGGGGGGAAGAGGGGTGCGGGAGGCGGGGGGAAGAGGGGCGGGGGGAGGGTGCGGGGTCGGTGGGAGAGGGACGGAGGGGGGGGTGGGGAAGGGGTGGGAGGGTGCGGGGGGAGAGGTGCGGGGGGGCGTGGGGAAGGGCGGGGGGAGGGGGTGGGGCAGGGGGAGAGGGTGGGGGTACGGGGCGGTGGTACGGGGCGGGGGAGAGGGCGAGAGCAAGGGAGAGTGTGAGAGGGGGGAAGGGGTGGGGGTACGGGGCGGGGGAGAGGGCGAGAGGGAGAAAGGGGCGGGGGAGAGGGCGGGGGGGGCAGGGGAGAGGGCGGGGGGAGGGGCGGGGGAGGGGCGGGGAAGGGGCGAGCGGGGGAAGGGGCGAGCGGGGGAAGGGGCGAGCGGGGGAAGGGGCGAGCGGGGGAAGGGGCGAGCGGGGGAAGGGGCGAGCGGGGGAAGGGGCGAGCGGGGGAAGGGCCGAGCGGGGGAAGGGGCGAGCGGGGGAAGGGGCGAGCGGGGGAAGGGGCGAGCGGGGGAAGGGGCGAGCGGGGAAGGGGCGAGCGGGGGAAGGGGCGAGCGGGGAAGGGGCGAGCGGGGGAAAGGGCGAGTGCGGGAGGGGCGAGCGGGGGAGGGGCGAGCGGGGAGGGGCGAGCGGGGGAGTGGCGAGCGGGGGAGGGGCGAGCGGGGGAGGGGCGAGCGGGGGAGGGGCGAGCGGGGAGGGAGGGGGGGAGCAGTGGGGGAGAAGGGGAGCAGTGGGGAGAGGGGGAGGGGGGAGGGGGGGCGAGGGGGGGTGGGGTGAGGGGGCGAGGGGTGGGGGAGGGGCGGGGGAGGCGGGGGGGCCGGGGTGAGGAGGGGTGGGGGGGAGTGGGGGGGAGGGGGGGGGGGAGCGTGGGGGAGGTGTGGGGGGAAGGGGGGGGAGGGGGTGAAGGGGGGAGGTGTGGGGGGAGGGCATGGGTTGTGGGGGAGGGGCAGGGGGAGGGGCGGGGGGGCGGGGGAGGGGCGGGGGGTGGGGGGAGGGGCGGGGGGGAGGGGCGGGGGTGGTGGTGGGGCGGGGGGAGGCGGGGCGGGGGGAGGGGAAGGAGCGGGGGGAGGGGGCGGGAGGGAGGGGCGGGGAGGGGTGGGAGGGAGGGGCGAGCGGGGGAGGGGCGAGCGGGAGGGAGGGGGGAGCAGTGGGGGAGAGGGGGGAGGGGGGCGAGGGGAGGCGGGGGGTGAGGGGGGAGGGGTTGGGGAAGGGGCGGGGAGCGGGGGGGCGGGGTGAGGAGGGGTGGGGGTGGTGAGGGGGAGGGGTGGGGGGAGCGGGGGGGATGTGTGGGGGGGGAGGGGGGAGGGGGGGAGGGGGGAGGTGGTGGGGTGGAGTGGGGGGAGGGGCAGGGGGTGTGGGGGAAGGGGCCGGGGGGAGGGGCGGGGGGGTGGGGGGAGGGGGGCAGGGGGCGGGGGGAGGGACGCGGGTGGTGGCGGGGTGGGGGGGAGGGCGGGGCGGGGGGGAGGGCGGGGGTAGGGGAAGGGGCGGGGGGAGCGGGGGGGGAGGGGCGGGGAGGGAGGGGCGGGGAGGGGCGGGAGGGAGGGGGGGGAGGGGCGGGGGGAAGGAGCGGGGGGAAGGTTTGGGGGCGGGGGGGAGGGGCGGAGGGGGGTGGGGAAGGGGTGGGAGGGTGCGGGGGGAGAGGGGCAGGGGGTACGGGGGCGGGGGTACGGGGTGGGGGAGAGTGGAGAGGGGGAAGGGGTGGGTACGGGGCCGGGGTACGGGGCGGGGGAGAGAGCGCGAGGGGGAAGGGGCGGGGGTACGGGGCGGGGGAGAGGCAGGGGGGCAGGGGATAGGGCGGGGGGAGGGGCGGGGAGGGGCGGGGGAGGGGCGGGGAAGGAGCAAACGGGAGGGGGCGGGCGGGGGAGGGGCGGGCGGGGAAGGGGCGAGCGGGGGAAGGGGCGAGCGGGGGAAGGGGCGAGCGGGGGAAAGGGGCGAGCGGGGGAGGGGCGAGCGGGGGAAGGGGCGGAGCGGGGGAAGGGGCGAGCGGGGGAAGGGCGAGAGGGGGAGGGACGAGCGGGGGAGGGGCGAGCGGGGGAGGGGCGAGCGGGGGAGGGGCGAGCGGGGGAGGGGCGAGCGGGGGAGGGCGAGCGGGGGAGTGGGGCGAGCGGGGGGAGGGAGAGCGGGGGAGGGGAGAGCGGGGGGAGGGGGAGAGCGGGGGAGGGGAGAGCGGGGGGAGGGGCGAGCAGGGGGAGGGCGAGCGGGGGAGGGGCGAGCGGGGGAGGGGCGAGCGGGGTGGGGCGAGCGGGGGAGGGGGCGAGCGGGGGAGGGGGCGAGCGGGGGAGGGGCGAGCGGGGGAGGGGCGAGTGAGGGAGGGGCGCGGGGCAGGGGTGGGGGCGGGACGGGACGAGGGGCGGGGGCAGGGCGTGGCAGGGCCTGGGGAGGTTGCAGGCGGAGGTGCGGGGTGGAGGGGCGGGGTTTGGGGGTGGGGGCAGGGGTGGTGCAGGTGGGGCAGGGGTGGTGCAGGTGGGGGAGGGGCGGAGGGGAGTTGTGGGGGGAGGGGCAGGGGGGAGGGGCGGAGGCGGAGAGGTGGGGGGAGGGGCGGGGGGGGTGGGGGGGGGGGCGGGGGAGGGGTGGTGGAGGGGTGAGTGGAGGGGCGAGTGGAGGGGGAGGGCCGAGGGGGCCGGGGGGGAGGGAGCGGGGAGAGGCGGGGGGAGGGGGCTGGGGGGAGCGGAGTCGGGGGGCTGGGGGGGGAGGGGGTGAGGGGCGGGGGGAGCGGGGGAGTGGGGGGGGAGAGAGGGGGAGAGGGGAGGGGGGGCGAGGGGGGGCGGGGGGGAGGGGCGGGGGAGCAGGGGGGCGGGGTAAGGGGGAGGGGGTGGGGGGAGCAGGGGGGAGGGGTGGGGGGAGCGGGGGGGAGGGGGTGGGTGGAGCGGGGGGAGGGGTGGGGGGAGCGGGGGGGAGGCGTGGGGGGGCGGGGGAGTGGGGGAGGTGTGGAGGGAGTGGGGGGGAGTGGGAGGGGGAGGGGCATGTGGGGAAGGGCGGGGAGAGGGGCGGGGGTGCGGGAGGGAGGAGGGGAGGAGGAGGGGCGGGGGTGGTGGCGGGGCGGGGAGGGAGGGCGAGGCGGGGGGGCGGGGAGGGGGGAGGGGTGGGAGGGGGGAGCGGGGGAGGGGGGCGGGGAGGGCGGGGGGGAGGGGCAGGGAGGGGCGGGGGAGGAGTGAGGGGGAGGGGGGGTGGGGTGTGGAGGGGTGCGTGGGTGGAGAGGGGGAGGGGGGAGGAGTGGAGGGGAGTGGGGGGCGGGGGGAGGGGCGGGGGGAGGGGCGGGGTGTAGGGGTGGGGGGTAGGGGTGGGTGGGGAGTGGGGAGGGGGGTGGGAGGGGCGAGCGAGGAGGGGGGGTGGGGAGGGGGGAGGGGCGGGGGGTGGGGCAGGATGGGGGGGAGGGGGGAAGGGGCCGGAGGGGGAGGAGCGCGGTTGGGCGGGGCGCGGGGCGCGGGGGGAGGAGCGTGGGGGGAGGGGCGCGGGCGGGAGGGGCACGGGGGGGAGGGGCACCTGGGGGGAGGGGCACGGGGGGAGGGGCACGGGGGGAGAAGGGGCAGGGGCGGGGGTGAGAAGCAGGGGGAGGGGCGAGAGGGGGAGCGGCGAGAGGTGGAGGAGCGAGAGGTGGAGGGGGCGAGAGGTGGAGGGGCGAGAGGGGGAGGGGCGAGAGGGGGAGGGGCGAGAGGGGGAGGGGCGAGAGGGGGAGGGGCGAGAGGGGGAGGGGCGAGAGGGGTAGGGGCGAGAGGGGTAGGGGCGAGAGGGGTGAGGGGGCGAGGGGGCGTGAGGGGGCGTGAGGGGGAGGGCGGGAGGGAGAGGGGGCGTGAGGGGGCATGAGGGGGAGGGGCAAGGGGGGTGAGGGGGCGAGGGGGGTGAGGGGGTGAGAGGGGGAGGGGGCGAGAGGGAGAGGGGCGTGAGGGGGCATGATGGGGAGGGGGCGAGAGGGGAGGGGCGTGAGGGGGGAGGGGGCGAGAGGGGGAGGGGGCGAGAGGGGGAGGGGCGAGAGGGGGAGGGGCGAGAGGGGGAGGGGCGAGAGGGGGAGGGGGCGAGAGGGGGAGGGGGGCGAGAGGGGGAGGGGGCGAGAGGGGGGAGGGGGGCGAGAGGGGGAGGGGGGCGAGAGGGGGGAGGGGGCGAGGAGG